>NC_090268.1:71665627-71970793 GCF_040414725.1 Anabrus simplex | reverse complement strand
ATCAGCCTGCGCCTCAGGTAGATGTCTAAGGTCTAACAACATCTCATCCTGGGTGGGCGAAATAGAAGAACATGATGCAGAATTACACTTTAATAGAGGGATATTACAATTAGAGGCAAATTTGAAAGTGCAAGACCTACTCTGAAGATCGAGCACAAGACCAGTGTGAGAAATAAAGTCCGCTCCCAATATAATGGGGCAAGACAAATGCTTGGCCACAAACAATTTAACTTTCCATGTGAATTGAAAAATACGAATTTTGACATATAAGGAACCGAGAATTTGTAATGGAGAGGAATTAGCCGAAATGTATTGGATCGCCGACAAACAATAGTTAGGAAGCTTACAAACAGATTTCAATTTTGAATACCAATCAGCCGAAATAATAGAACAAACACTACCTGAATCTAAGAGAGCTGTTATAGGCTCGTTATTTAACTCAATTTTGAGAAAGGGGACCGGTGCGGGGGAATCCGCCGCAATCCTAAGACACTCTTTGGGACCTTCAAAAGATGAATTTGAAAATTGCTCGTTCCCTGAATTTACAACCTGTTTACCAGGGGCTGAGTCTCGGGAAGATGGATTAGGCGACTCAGCCGAAGCCACTAGTCACTTTTTATTATTGGCATAGGTGGAATTTGCACCAGAAGTTGAGCAGGAGGGGGTGCTATTCGAATTGGGACAATTCTTGGCGATATGTGAGAAAGCCCCACATTTAAAACAGCCTTGTGATGACCCGGCTCCATTCCTTGTCCCACTTGACTTGATCAGTGGACACTTGTTGCGCAGATGGTCAGGCGACCCGCAAGAATAGCATTTACGAGGGGTGACTGATCGGCGAGGTGGAGGCCGAGTATTACTAAAGGAAGGCGGGGGTTCTTTCGCGACACGCAAAGAATCGGCGTATCTAACTCCTTCCGCTGAGACGGCCAATGCTTCAAGTTCCGAGAAAGTTTGCGGGCACGCCGCGAAACACAAATATGACCTGTAGGGTGGTGAAATCCCTTCCACAATAGCTTGTACAATCTGATCCTCAGGGAAATGAAGAGCAAACACCCTAGTATAAAACTTAATGTCCTGTATGAAATCAGCCAAGTTTTCATCCAAGCGTTGTACACGGTAATAGTACTTCTGAATCAGAGAAGACCTCGCGCGGGCGGGAATAAAATTTGCAAGCAAGTGTGCATGAAAATCTTCAATAGATGACTGTTCGGCTATGGCTCTTACTATTTTATCTGAGAGAATACCAATAGCATACGGATAGATAATTTGCAAAATTTGACATGGGGAAAGAGAAAACACAAGGGCATGATCCTGAAATTCAACTAGAAATCTTAAAAATGAAATTACATCACTGGTGGTATTAACGGAAAACTTAGAGATACCTCTGAGCAACATTGCCAATGGATGAGGCAAGCTGCTAAACCCGGGTGACATAGTAGGTAAAGGTTTCAATGGCAAGGAAGTTAATTCAGAACGGATGTTACTCAATGATGCACGACGTTCAGATTCGTTGTCCAATGGGGCAGGGATAGTTTGAGCAGCAACGGTTATCCTATTAACTTCTCCCTTGGAAGGCGCTTCCTCACTACCTGCATTCACTATGGTGGGTTGATCAGATTTGGGAGGAACTTCCCCAGTTAACAATTGAGTGACCTTGCTAGATAATTCAGAAATGCTTTCCAGGAGCGTACTGGCTTCCTTCCTCTGAACGTCATTCAGTTTTAGAGACAACAGATCGTTAACCCTATTCGAAAAATGATATAGCCTAGCTTGCACACGCTTAATTTGATTAGGAGAAGGATCATTTTCATCAAAAAAACTAACTACAGAAGCTAGCCCAGTAATATTCTCAACGATCGTGGAAAGAGAGTCGTCAATATCTTTCTCTCCCAATGTGGGGATGGAAATGGGCAAATCAAGAGACTCTCTAAGCTTATTTGTGTCTACTGCAACCGTGCCTCCAGATTGCACATTTCTAATAGTCAATTCGTAAATCAACTCCTCCTTGCGCAAATAGTTAAGATGGAGAACATCGCGAGGGCCGGGCATGATGACCGAACAATTTTGAAAAAGTCAAAAAATTCCAGCGACTGAGAAAATGGTTAGAGTTCGGATCAAAACAAAGTTTAGCCGTCAAAAGGGGCTAAATTGAGACCCATTCAACCACGCTCTGCTACCACTTGTTACCGTGTTTTTGTGGTAGTTATGCGTGAAAGAAGGTGCGGGGTGGTGAACGGGTCTCAAGCTACTAAAGTAAAATTAATTTAAAATTTAACCAGGTTATATTTTCTTTTCGAAAACAAAGAAATAACAAGCATGGCAGGTACAAAGTAGCAAGTCAAAGGGTAGTTACAATATTTACAGGATTTGGGCTTCGAGCCCTGAAAACACAATGCCTGGGCAATCAGCTCAGTTTTACCTCCAAACACAAGTTTCAACAGAGGGGCAGAAAACCCCATTCATGCCTAGGAGCCTTAGCTCCAAATTACACTGAAAAGCCTCCACGAGGCATACAACACTCAATTTTCAAAAGAGCCACTCGCTCTCAAATTTAAGCCTCTCCCAGGCCACACCAAACTCCACCTTCAAGTTGTCCTCAACGGACATAAACACAGGGGTAAAATACCCAATCTACTGAGGCCTATAAAATGAAAAGAAGGTTAATTAAATGACCTCTAAGGTAACAATTTGAGAGGAGGCGAACTTGCACTCCTAATACACTTTGATTAAGACCTACTTGGCACTAGGCCGATAATACCAGGGCTAATCCCATACTAAAGAGGTGACTTAAGAAGAGAATAATTTGTTTAACGTTAACGAGAATAGGTTGAGAAAAATAAGTTCACCTCAAAACAATATGAGTGGGAGCTCGAGAGGGTTAGCACTCTCTATCCCAGTATGTAGCTTTAAAAGAGAATATATGAAAAGAGTAGTTACATTTTAGGAAAAGGTTACATGGTGGAACGCTTAGAACCCGCCCCGAGAGTTAAACTGCTGAGCAAGCAAAGAAAGAAGTTATTAATCGGCCATTACCTTGTTGTTGACCGCTGCCGAGGAAAGAGGCGCTTCCCGCCTCCTGCTATGTACTTAATACACTGAAAGATGGAACAGAAGTGGCCCGGAGACCCGAAAATCAGCAGTTTATATACTCTCGCGGAAGTTTCTAGGCGTTAGGGGAATGAAAACACCCTCCCACAAACTTTTTATTGGGTAGGATACAGCAACATATTCAAGTTGGGGGAAGATACCTACGATTGGTCAGAAATTAATAACAGAAATTCGGGATTGGTTAAATGCAAAACAAGGGGAAAGAGAGGGGTATACAGCCAACTTAAACAATAACTGAAATTTTTTTTTAGCAAAGACAAACATTTGAAATAAAAATTTCTCCAACAAAATAGTTCGTTGACTTCGCACTAGGGTGCACTATTGTTGATCTTCAGTAGTGTCCTCTAGAAGAGAAAGTTCACACTTCTTACTTCAAGCAAAACAAAACACATCAAAAATGACACAGTTCAAAAACTCAAAATTTTCCACGTGGTGACATCTTCTGAGAAAGTAGAGAATTAATAGCGTAGATAAAGTTCAGACTTCCTCCAGCAGAGGAGTTTCAACAGGCGCACATTTTAAATTAGCGGAGTGGAGATGTACCGCCCGGTACAATTGTTATAGGGTAAATGTACATAATATTTAGCTTTTAACTCGTGTACATAGGTCACTGTTTATGGTCATAATAGAATAGTACATTTCTTTGATTATTTTGTAATAATTTACGTGGTTAAGTGTAAGAGAAGACCACGAGCCAGAACATCGCCACTGTTAAAGTTGAATAAATAAATAAATAAATAAATAAATAAATAAATAAATAAATAAATAAATAAATAAATAAATAAATAAATAAATAAATAAATAAATAAACAATAAATAATAAACAAAAAGGATCCGACACAAAATATTGTCACCAAGTATGGAACAATTAAAAGAGTACAGAAGTTTAAATATCTGGGGGAATGGATAACCCCAACAGGACTACCAGGAATAGCATTACAGGAAAGGGCAAGAAAGATGGAAGCAGCATACCAGTTATGTCGAAATGTCTACAATAAAAAATCAGTTTCATTCACTGCAAAAATCAGACATTACAACACTGTCATCAAACCAGAAAGTCTATATGCGATCGAATGTATTCCACTGAACAGGAAGGGCTTACTAGAAAACATTGAAAAGACAGAAAGGAAGATCTTGAGGAAGATACTAGGGCCCAGGAAAGTGGGTCAAGAATTTAGACTGCGACCAAATGAGGAACTATACAAAAGGACCGAAAAAATTACAACATCCTTCAAGAAGAGAAGACTCTGCTTCTACGGACACATTAAAAGAATGCCACCAGAGAGAACAGCCAAGCGAATTCTGGAATACATGGAGAACAGGAAGACACAAACTAGCTGGCTTAAAGGGGTCAAGGAGGATATCGAGGAAAATAATATATCATAGCAGGTAGTATACAACAGACAGGAATACAGAAAAATCATCAACAAAATTAAGGGATTCCAAGATCAAAGTAGCAAAAAACGGACCGGCAACAACTGGTCACGAGAACGTAAAGAAGCCCAATCCGAAAGGATGAAGAAGTACTGGGCCGATCGAAAGAGGAAGAACCGTAAATGAATGATGCTTAACGTGGTCCATAGTAGACCCATTCGAAAACAAGAAGAAGAAATAAATAAATAAATAAATAAATAAATAAATAAATAAATAAATAAATAAATAAATAAATAAATAAATAAATAAATAAATAAATAAATAAAATAAATAAAATAAATAAATAAATAAATAAATAAATAAATAAATAAATAAATAAGTAAATACATAAATAAATAAATAAATTAGTTTCACTTACTTGGGCTATGCTTGTCCCTCTCAGACTTTCTATCCGATCTGTCTTCGACAACTTTCATTTTTACCCTCTTAATATCATTCATATCCCTCTTGTTTGCCGATACGTTAATTCTTCGTATTGTCGGACTCTTCGTTTTTCCCTTTCTGATTGGTGTTAAGAAAGGGTGTTTGTCTTGTAATTGATCTTAAAACAAGCAACTTGGCCGTGCGGTTAGGGTCGTCCGGCTGTGATCTTGCATTTGGGAGATAGTGGGTTCGAACCTCATTGTCGGCAGCCCTGAATATTATGGTTTTTCCCTCGTTTCTCACTTTCACGCCAAGCAGATGCTGGGGATGTACCTTAATTAAGGTCACGGCCGCTTCCTTCCCACTTCTAGCCTTTTCCTAACCCATCGTCGCCGTAAGACCTATCTGTATAGATACGACGTAAAACAAATTATTTGAAAAACAATAATCACCGCAAATCATTATGTAATAGTAAGTTCTGGCTCTGTGAGGAAAGCAACCAGAATCTATGTCGCTCTTTATTTTCCCAGACGGCCTCCTATGACAGCTAATGGCGGAATTGTTGGAGATGCATGCAGCCTTGGGGTTAAGGCCTCATTATGTAACATTCTATAGTAGATCTAACCTTTACAGATATATCCACACCTATTCTGGATAAAGTATGGAGAAGACTATAGAGGTACAATTCTAGTAAATGTTGAATTTTGGACTTTTAAATTCATATATGGGATTGGACGTGCCTTAGTCTGGCCACTCCGTCGTTTGAGCTTCGCGAGTGGCTTTCTTAAGTGAAGCAAATGACAAGATATTTTTTCCAAGAACTATTTGCCCCCTCATTATTTCACCATTGAGAATATCATGACCTATAGTGTTACGTTAACAACAGCGTCAGCAAACGGTGTTGACTCAGTTGGGGAATGTGGCAATGGTGTTCAACTATGTGATATAGCTGAGGATATTATTGTCATAAGCTAATAAAATACATAAATAACCACAGTGGGGTCAGATACCGTATGAAATATTACAATGTGGGTAGATAAACAATTTCTCTATTCTTGCTAATCGGAAGTAGAATGTTTCCACTCGATTCTGACCGAGAGCAATCTGTGGAGTTACACAAGTTTTATCTTCACTGGGGGGCAGTGGTCATCTTAAGATGACCCCCTGTCATTGCGAATGCACTATATATAAGACAAACAGCTTCTCTACGTGTTCATTCGTTCTGTTTCTGGTGTGCCTAGAAAATGTTTTACGGATACAGAAGTGCAAGGTATTCTGTGACTACTCAATTGTGTATAAACAACATACGAATAATTATTTATTATATTTCAGTCTACATTGCGGCCGCACATTAAGAAGTATTTGAAAACGTGAGTCAAAGTATTTTGATTAAAGCCAGTTGTTGAGAGGTGATTGGGCTCCTTTTCGGTGCGTAAGGACCTTTTTTTTTTGCTATTTGCTTTACGTCGCACCGACACAGATAGGTCTTATGGCGACGATGAGACAGGAAAGGCCCAGGAGTTGGCAGGAAGCGGCCGTGGCCTTAATTAATGTACAGCCCCAGCATTTGCCTGGTGTGAAAATGGAAAACCGCGGAAAACCATCTTCAGGGCTGCCGACAATGGTCCCCCCTGTGGGTGGTGACGGTAGAATAACACCCACGGTATCCCTTGCCTGTCGTAAGAGGCGACT
This sequence comes from Anabrus simplex, assembly GCF_040414725.1. Classification (NCBI taxonomy): domain Eukaryota; kingdom Metazoa; phylum Arthropoda; class Insecta; order Orthoptera; family Tettigoniidae; genus Anabrus; species Anabrus simplex. The sequence goes on along the minus strand of NC_090268.1, from coordinate 71,964,193 downwards.
AAAAGGGCCCCAGGGGCTCTGAACTTTGGAGCGTGGGTTGGCGACCACGGGACCCTTAGCTGAGTCCTGGCATTGCTTCCACTTACTTGTGCCAGGCTCCTCACTTTCATCTATCCTATCCGGCCTCTCTTGGTCAACTCTTGTTCTTTTACGACCCTGACGGTTTTCCGTATGGAGGCCCAGGGAGTCTTTCATTTTCACGCCCTTCGTGTCCCTTGTCTTCCTTTGGCCGATATCTTCATTTTTCGAAGTGTCGGATCCCTTCAATTTTTCCCTCTGATTAGTGTTTATATAGAGGGTGGTTGCCTAGTTGTACTTCCTCTTAAAACAATAATCACCACCACCTGCCGTCAGTGGGGTTCGAACCCACTATCTCCCGGATGCAAGCTCACAGCTGCGCGACCCTAACCGCACGGCCAAGTCGCCCGGTGCGCGAGGATCTGTCAAAAAATTCAGTTAATTTCTTCCGTCGTTTTCGTATTCCTGTTTCGTTTTAAATATATATTTGTTTAGATTTTTTACGTAATTCATTATCAATGATAAATCACCATTTATACGATATATGTAAAAAAAATAAGGTTTTCCAGATCGAGGAAAGCTGTACAAAAGGGGAATTTCAAATTTTAAAAATATGTAAGCTCTTTTTATCCTAAGATAAATAGTGTGAAAATTACTATCAACGGTATCCCTTACACTAGAGTAGCTATACCTTGTGGATTTTCTCTGTTTTTCTCTCTAGAGTTTAATTAGTGCTTTTTTTAACGGTTACATGGAAAGAGAAAAATTTAAGACGCTTTTATTGTTTGGGTAGAACTCGTATATCGCCGAGAGTATTATGTTTAATGTCTCAGTTGACAGATAAAACAGGAGGCTACCTGTTGGAAAAAAAGTGAAAATCTGAAGCGTAGTTTTCATGAATTAGCGCTTCAAAGTAAGGCAACATTTGCGTTAAATATGTGACGTCACACGCATACTCTGTTATAAGATGCTCGGTCCACTCTGTTATAAGAGCCCCAGGGGCTCTGAACTTTGGAGCGTGGGTTGGCGACTACGGGGCCCTTATCTGAGTCCTGACATTGCTTCCACTTACTTGTTCCAGGCTACTCACTTTCATCTATCCTATCCGACCTCTCTTGGTCAACTCTTGTTCTTTTCCGACCCCGACGGTATTAGGTTCCCGAGGCCTAGGGAGTCTTTCATTTTTACACCCTTCGTGTCCCTTTTCATTTTTTGAAGTGTCGGATCCCTTCAATATTTTCCCTCAGATTAGTGTTATATAGAGGATGGTTGCCTAGTTGTACTTCCTCTTGAAACAATAATCACCACCACCTCTGTTATAAGATGGCACTATGTTGATTCGCGCGCTCAGCTGGAGGTTAGCTGAAACAGTGAAAACTATTTAATAAGTAAGTCTACGAAACACTACTGCGGCTTACAACAGTAACAACCTGCCGCCAATTTTTTAAAATGTGTTGTTTCTGTTGTCGGTGTTAATGCACAGTAGATGTATTTCTTCACTATTCTATATTACAACGTCGAAGTTATATTTGATATTTTTTGTTTCCATTTTTTTTAAATTGGTCGATAATAACGTTGTTCACTATCATTAGTGTCACCATATTGTTCCAAAGTTTCCATGGGAAACAGGGGATATTATACATATCTGAAAAGAGCCATTTGGTACGGTAAGCTGAAGATTCTGCATGTACAGATTGAGTGGCTCACACACTAGTGTGCTGCCTTCCTGACTTCAAGTTACTCACCTTTTCGATTCCATCTCAGTCCGATGGTATTTGAAGGTGCTCAGATACACTAGCCTAATGTCGGAGATTTATCGGCACATAAAAGAACTCCTGTAGGATAAAATTCCATTGCGTCGGAGTCTCCAAAATCTAAGGTTTGTTAGTGGGACGCAAAACTAACATATGATAAGGTCTTGGATAAACCATGCCATATGCCACTACAATCACTTTTTTGTTCCTGTTCCTTCCAATAGGGAACTCAATTTTGAATATTTCTTGAAATAATTCTCTCTCTCTAGCTGCAAAAATTACGTTTTATAGAGCATCAAACTTCAACGTTCATTTTTGCTGTACTTGTTTTCTGAAAAACGGTAATCAGGGTTCAAGATAAGGATAACACCTCCACAAGTATTATATATCATTTGATTTAAATTTCGTATTTAATACGGTACTTAAAGTCAGAAATCCTCAAACGGCCCACCTTGCGTGGACTTCGACGTTTCTCCAAGCGACATGTGACATGATTTCCTGGATAGTTCTTATGGCGACGATGGGACACAGGAGGGCTTGGAGTGGGAAGAAATCGGCGGTGGTCTTGTTTAAGGCACAGCCTGGTATAATGGAAAACTACGGAAAACCGTCTTCAGGGCTGCCGACGGTGGGGTTTAAACCCACTATCTCCCGAATGCAAACTGACCGCACGTGATCCAAACCGCGCGGTCACTAGCTCGGTATTATTATTATTAGGTCTATTATTATTAAATTCCGCTGTCTAGTCTATAGGTAGATTCTTAACAATAATGTCATTTGCTTTACGTCCCACTAACTACTACATTACGGTTTAAGAAGACGCCGAGGTGCCGGAAGTCTGTCCCGCAGGAGTTCTTTTACGTGCTAGTAAATCTACCAACACGAGGCTGACGTATTTGAGCACCATCAAATACCACCGGACTGAGCCGGGATCGGACCTGCCAAGTTGGGGTCAGAAGGTCAGCGCCTCATCCGTCTGACCCACTCAGCCCGGCGGTAGATTCCTAAAGGATAGTCTGATGGCCTAATGATGATGTTCAGTTCAGTATTTGGAATTCCAGATACCTATCTAGGGGCACGATGTGGATAGATCAATATCACTCACTTCAACTTATTATTTAATTTATGCTTCGGCATTTATGATAAATATGCCGGCCCCGTGGTGTAGGGGTAGCGTGCTTGCCTCTTACCCGGAGGCCCCGGATTCGATTCCCGGCCAGGTCAGGGATTTTTACCTGGACCTGAGGGCTGGTTTGAGGTCCACTCAGCCTACGTGATTAGAATTGAGGAGCTATCTGACGGTGAGATGGCGGCCCCGGTCTAGAAAGCCAAGAATAACGGCCGAGAGGATTCGTCGTGCTGACCACACGGCACCTCGTAATCTGCAGGTCTTCGGGCTGAGCAGCGGTCACTTGGTAGGCCAAGGCCCTTCAAGGGCTGTAGTGCCATGGGGTTTGGTTTTGGTTTTATTTGTGATAAATAAAAATAATTACTATTCAGAATTTTTGTATTGCTGAGTGCCGGAATTTCTCGACAGCGGGGTTCTTTAGCTCTTGTAAGACAAAATCGGGTTTATGCTTGAGGTTATATGAGACGTCATCGAAATTATAACTGAATGAATCCCTGTGGGTTGGGGCATACAACTCATTCATGTTATCTCCTGTCTTTGGAGAGAGGTGATTAAAACGGGTATCTCCTCAGGGGCTTCCAACTAGCGAGAATTCTCTTGAAGGTCATTCTCTTCTGATGAGACGGTGTGAGGTTTGCATGGGTTAGGTAGTATTCCTTTCACACCCTTCGCGGTCCTCCCCTTTCCGTTGCCATTGCCTTCATTCTTCGAAGACCTTTGCCTTATTCTCTTCTGACTACAGAGTTACCTGTTGGTGAGAGCGGTAGATTACATCCATGGTATCCCCTGGCTGTCGTAATAGGCGACTAGAAAGTAACGTAGGGACTTCCATCTTGGAAGCATGGGTTGGTGACCACGGATCCCATAGCTGAGTCTGAAAATGCTTCCTTTTAATTGTGTCAGGCTCCTCGCCTGCATGTAGGGTTACCATATTCTGAAACCCCAAAATGAGGACACCCTTAATGGAATTGATCAACACGCTCTTAGGACTGCCGAATGAAACATTAGTTCAATTTAATGTTGTCAAAGTGCTATCTATATATATAAAATAAGAGTTTTGTCTGTACATTGCTCAGAATTTGAAAAGAATGGTATTTCTGTATCCGTCATGTCCACAGTAACAAGAAAATACATTTTTTACTTTTCCGTAATTTCTGTCTGTCTGTCTGTCTGTCTGTATGTATGTACACGCATCACGAGAAAACGGCTGAAGAGAATTTTATGAAAATCGGAATGTAAAGTCGGGTGATGAACCGCTACAATCTAGGCTATAAATTATTTTAATCACGCTGAGTGAAATGGTAGTTTAGGGAAGGCCTGAAATTTAATTCTCAAATATTTATGTTATTAGTGGTCGTGTCTTAATGAAAATCGCTAGACAAAGATGGAAAATAAGTCGCTACAATATAGGCTATACACGCTGAGAAAAATGGTAGTTTAAGGGAAGGCCTAAAATTTAATTGTCAAATATTTATTTTATTAGTGGTCGTATCTTCACGAAAATTGGTATGCAAAGTCGGGGAAGAGGTCGCTATAATCTAGGCTATCAATAATGTTATTCGCACTGAGTGAAATGGTAGTTTAGGGGAAGGCCGGAAATGTAATCTATATATAAAATAAGTGTTTTGCCTGTACATTGCTCAGAATTTGAAATGAATGGTATTTCTGTATCTGTCATGTCCACAGTAACAATGAAATGCATTTTTTACTTTTCCGTAATTTCTGTCTGTCTGTCTGTCTGATTGTACACGCATCAATAGAAAATGGCTGAAGAGAATTTAATGAAAATCGGTATGTAATGTCGGGTGATGAACCACTACAAGCTCGGCTATAAATTATTTTATTCACGCTGAGTGAAATGGTAGTTTAGGGGAAGGCCTGAAATGTAATTCTCAAATAAGTTATTTATGTTATTAGTGGTCGTATCGATAAATCTATATATATAAGAGTTTTGTCTGTACATTACTCAGAATTTGAAAAGAATGGTATTTCTGTGTCGGTTATGTCCACAGTGACAACGAAATGTATTTTTTACTTTCCCGTAATTTCTGTCTGTCTGTCTGTCTGTCTGTCTGTCTGTCTGTATGTATGTACACGCATCACAATAAAACGGCTGAAGAGAATTTAATGAAAATCGGTATGTAATGACGGGTGATGAACCACTGCAATCTAGGCTACAAATTATTTTATTCACGCTGAGTGAAATGGTAGTTCAGGGGAAGGTCTGAAATGTAATTCTCAAACAAGTTAGTTATGTTATTGGTGGTCGTATCGATAAATACTACATAACTAACCTAACTTTAGTTATGTCATAAGTTAGTAGTAGTTATGTAAGATGTTATTAAATTTCCGATCACTTATGTCTTATACATTGTTACCGTACCGCACATAATCGGAGATATTCATGAATTTGGATTTTTGCTACTAAGTCCATATCAGCCCCGAGTCACGAGAAAATGGGTAAACAGAATTTAGTGAAAATCAGTATGTAAAGTCTGAGAATAAGGAACTACAGTCTACGATATAAATAATTTTGTAAGACACCCTAATATCACAGAGTCGAAAGAAAACTAATGTGAAGGCCTGCAATATAGAAAGCTCATAAACTTTATCAACAATAACACTACATTGACCATTGTTTTTTGTGATGTGCTTTTTGTCTTCTATTTCCTCTCATCCCCGATAGATAGGATTACTGCAGCGTACTGAGGTTTTTTTAAATTTGCTTGACGTCGCACCGACACAGGTAGGTCTTATGGCGACGATGGGATAGGAAATGAATAGTGGTGTGAAGGAAGCGGCCTTGGCTTTAAAGTACAGCCTGGTGTGACTGGTGTGAAAATGGGAAACCACGGAATACCATCTTTTTTCTTTTTGCTTAACGTCGCACCGACACAGATATGTCTTATGCGACGATGGGATAGGAAAGGTCTAGGAAGTGGAAGGAAGCGGCCGTGGCTTTAATTAAGGTACAGTCCCGGCATTTGCCTGGTGTGAAAATGGGAAACCACGGAGAACCATCGTCAGGGCTGCCGACAATGGGGCTCGAACCCACCATCTCCCGAATACCATCTTCAGGGTTGCCGGCAGTGGGGTTCGAATCCACTATCTCCCGGATGCAATCTCACAGTTGCGTGCCCCTAACCACACGGTCAACTCGCTTGGTCGTACCGACTGTAACAGCCTGCCTGTATATTGGTAGGAAGTAGCTGGGGTGTAAGATAACTTTCTTCTTTAGCATGCCATTCCTCTGGTTCATACATTTTCTGATATATGGTTCATACATTTTCTGATATATCTGGTACGTAACACACTGGTTCATCATAGTATTCGAGCTATACAATCCGTACTCTGAGCCACTGATTGGAATGAGTAGTGTGCATATTTAACGGAATAATGACAGAGGAGTGTTCACGGCAGTCTGCAACCTGGTTATTCCAGCTCTCGAACTTTGGACTCTTAGATCGGCACCGTAGTACTGTTCGTTGAAAGTGAGAAAGTGTGCGGTTTTTCATTTGATCGAGTATTTTATATCATAACATTGCTTTCAATCGTTACATTCCTACTGACGTTTTTGTAATGACCTATGTTGAATTCAGTTAGGAAAACCACCAAGTCAGTCTTTCTGAGAATCCCGTAGCGAAGCACGGGTACATCAGCTAGTATATACATAAGAAACAAACAGAATAAACTATTTCTCACTGGAATTAATCTTTTTTAACAGTTCCCTTTTACAAAATCAACTGCCAGTCTGTTTCTTTCCTTTGTTCACTGTGTCTTTCAACACAAGTGTAGGGCTGGTGATGGTGGCGTAGCAGGGGTAGAGGTGATATTCCCACGTGAAGCGTCCCAGGTGGCGGATAGGGGGGTCCTAACCGGCTTGCCGGAGGACTTGCGGGAAATAAAATACCTCTCTCGGACCAAACACACCCCCCCTGTGGGTGGGGGAGGCAGACGAAGAATTCACCCACGGTATCCCCTGCCTGTCGTAAGATGCGACTAAAAGGGGCGACCAAGGGATGATCAAATTAGAACCATGAGACTACTTGTAATTAGTACCATCACGCAGGGAACACCATGGGTCGCATTTACTTGCGCGTAGTACTACTATGTTAGGTACGCAATAGGTTTGTGATAAGTAGCGAGTGTGTGAATCAGGAGGTGGGTCCTACAGTACCTGTGATTCGTACCCCTATGTGAGCGACACCATGGTTCTGCCTTACCTATGCTGTTCCCACTATGTGAGGAATTCCACGGGATAGTACGGGTCTCTGTGATTAGTCCACTTATGTGAGGAACGCCATAGGTTTGCGTTGCCGTTATAGGTTTGCGTTGCCTGTAAATAGCGCAGCTTTGTGCGAAACACCATAGGTCTGTGTTACATGTGCGCATTACACTACCTGTGAATAGTACCATAATGTGTGGAATGCCGCGAGTCTCCGCTACTTTTGATTAGTACCGCAACATTACACATAGCATAGTTCTACTTTCCAAGCGATAAATACCATTATGAGGGGCCGATGATCTGGATTTTGGACCCGTTTCGACTATACGCCTAATTGATTCAGCATCGTGCTATAGAAGCACAGTCCCTTGGTCAGTACTACTACTGTTTTTTGCCAGCTTCTGTGCATGCGTGGAACTGTGGGTTGGATCCACTGATCGTTTTAAATTCATATCCGTCCATCCATTCATTCTTCGTCCTCACGCTTTGAATTCTGGTCAGTGGAGGGTTTTGGACTTTTAAGTTGTCATTTCATTTCGTCAGGGGCCGATGACCTCGATGTTAGGCCCTTTTAAACAACAAACATCAATCAATCATCGTCGGTTCATAATTTTCGTCATATGTGGCACTGAAACTTTTAAAATTTGAATATTGATCAAAACACTTTTCATCAGCAGTTTCAATTTTTATTAACTATTTTAACCAACAAAACTTTCACTATCGCAGCTCTCTCAGCTAGCTAAAAAATTGATACATCGATTGTAAGCAATGTAAATCGATATTTTTGGTTTTACTAGCATAACAGATCGTTTGTAAGATAAAATAAACGGTGTAATCCAATAATCGATATTAAAAAAATATAACTTGTTGACGATACGAGATGAAAACAAAAATCAAAAGTTCTTACTTCCCAAAATTCCTGCTCCATGGCTAAATTGTTAGCGTGCTGGCCTTTGGTTCAAAGGGTCTCGGGTTCGATTCCCGGCCGGGTCGGGGAATTTAACCTTCATTGGTTCATTCCAGTGGCTCGGGTCTGGGTGTTTGTGCTGTCCCCAACATCCCTGCAACTCACACACCACACATAACACTATCCTCCACTACAATAACACGCAGTTACCTACACATGGCAGATGCCGCTCACCCTCATCGGACGGTCTGCCTTTCAAGGGCTGCACTAGGCTAGAAATAGCCTCACGAAATTATTATTATTATTATTATTATTATTATTATTATTATTATTATTATTATTATTATTGTTACCGAGTTTTTGTGGTAGTTATGCGTGAAAGAAGGTGCGGGGTGGTGAACAGGTCTCAAGCTACTAAAGTAAAATTAATTTAAAATTTAACAAGGTTATATTTTCTTTTTGAAACAAAGAAATAACAAGCATGGCAGGTACAAAGTAGCAAGTCCAAAAGGGTAGTTACAATATTTACAGGATTTGGGCTTCGCGCCCTGACTTCACAATGCTAGGGCAATCAGCTCAATTTTACCCCAAACACAAGTTTCAACAGAGGGGCAGAAAACCCCATTCATGCCTAGGAGCCCTTGCTCCAATTTACACTGAAAAGCCTCCACGAGGCATACAACACTCAATTTTCAAAAGAGCCACTCGCTCTCAAATTTAAGCCTCTCCCAGGCCACACCAAACTCCACCTTCAAGTTGTCCTCAACGGACGTAAACACAGGGGTAAAATACCCAATCTACTGAGGTCTATTAAATGAAAAGAAGGTTAATTAAATGACCTCTAAAATAACAATTTGAGAGGAGGCGAACTTGCACTCCTAATACACTTTGATTAAGACCTACTTGGCACTAGGCCGTTAATACAAGGGCTAATCCCATACTAAAGAGGTGACTTAAGAAGAGAACAATTTGTTTTACGTTAACGAAGAATAGGTTGAGAAAAATAAGTTCACCTCAAAACAATATGAGTGGGAGCTCGAGAGGGTTAGCACTCTCTATCCCAGTATGTAGCTTTAAAGGAGAATATATGAAAAGAGTAGTTACATTTAGGAAAAGGTTACATGGTGGAACGCTTCGAATCCGCCCCGAGAGTTAAACTGCTGAGCTAGCAAAGAAAGAAGTTATTAATCGGCCATTACCTTGTTGTTGACCGCTGCCGAGGAAAGAGGCGCTTCCCGCCTCCTGCTATGTACTTAATACACTGAAAGATGGAACAGAAGTGGCCCGGAGACCCTAAAATCAGCAGTTTAAATACTCTCGCGGAAGGTTCTAGGCGTTAGGGGAATGAGAACACCCTCCCACGAGGATTTTATTGGTTCATCAAAAAAACCCCTACACAATACTAAGAAGAAACACATAATTGGTGGAAAATTAATTAAAGAAATTCGGGATAGGCTAGATTTAAAACAAGGGGAAAGGAGGGGTTAATATTGCCAACTTAACCAATGACTGAAAGAAATTTAGCAAGGAACAAACATTTGAAATAAAAATTTCTCCAACAAAATAGTTCTTTGACTCCGCACAAGGGTGCACTATTGTTGATTTTCAGTAGTGTCCTCTAGAAGAGAAAGTTCACACTTCTTACTTCAAGCGAAACAAAAACACATCAAAAATGACACAGTTCAAAAACTCAAAATTTTCCACGTGGTGACATCTTCTGAGAAGGTAGAGAATTAATAGCGTAGATAAAGTTCAGACTTCCTCCAGCAGAGGAGTTTCACCTGGCGCAAATTTTAAATTAGCGGCGTGGAGGTGTACCGCCCGGTACAGACCTCCCCCCCCCAAAAGTTCCTCCAGGGGTGACACATGAAATTGTTTGAAAACAAGGTCCAAGTTTTGATGTAGATATGGAGATTAATTGCCAAAAAATTTATAAGATTTTCCTAATTTGGTTTGATTCAGTTTCAAAATTTTGTTGTTGCAGGTGAAGCACAGTCTTTATGTTGGTAGAAGTAGAATTCTGAAGATAAACTTTTAATACTTAAAAGTGATGAAAAATTTTGCAATGTCCACCAAATATTGCTGTTGAATTCCCAAGTGTAGTCATTGCTTATCGTAACTGTCCATGTAGTTGATGTTGATTAAGTTGAATGGCCAGACCGGCCGTAGCAGCTTGCGTCCAAAGGGAGGCCGCTCGGACCCCTCAAGTACCCTGAGATACCGCTCGCCCGCACTATGAGGGGAGCAGAGGTGTTGAAACACGCCGCGCCCGCGGTGAACATATACAGGCTGGGGGCAAGTAGCAGGTCGTGCGCCGCGCATCAGCCTTGGCCGGGAGGAGAGCTCCGGCTCGCCGTGCACCTGACGTACTCGCTGGAGTAGAGGGGGCCCGTCCTCTGCCCCAGTTGCTGCACGGCGCCGCGCGGCTGCGGGGGCACTGAAACATTAAAGCAAGGCGGCAGAATTGTGTTGGACCATCATCTTTTTGAGGGCACCGGCTTGGTGAAGAGGTTGAGGGGTCAGCGGCGTGCAGATGTCCATGGCATTTAATATAATCAAGCCACAGTGTGTATTGGAGCAGGAGACGGGAGCGTGGTAATGGCCGAGGCAAGGACAGGATGGCAGTTTAACAAATCGGGGGAGGTTTCACACAAATGCTTACATATAAAACAAAATATTATAGAAGGGGCAGAATGCCTAGAAATTGAATACTCAAAAAAAAAAAAAAAATATATAACCTTCATATCCCCTTTCACAATGATATGAAGCAAGTTAACACAGAAATTACACCGGTTTCACCTGTGACAGGTGAACCCTAAATATCCTCTCGGTGGCTGGATTGCTTAATAACAACGTAACCGGCGTAAGGAAATCGAGAATAATGCATGGCCCCTGAAATCTGGGGGCAAGCTTGCCCGCGGGAACAAAGTTCTTGACCATCACCTGGTCACCTACCTTCAAAGTGGTGGGTCTCCGTCCACGATCATACCTTTCCCTAACCTTTTCATGAGATACCTTAAGATTGGCTTTAGCCTTCTTCCAAAGATCTTTAATATTATCCGGATCTATTGTCTCGGGTAGAATGTCACTCAGAGACCAGAGGTTAGAGAGCGGCGAGTTGGGAACGAACTTGAACATCAAAGAAGCTGGAGTGAATTTATGTGATCCATGAACCGCCGAATTCAAAGCAAAAGCTAACCAATGCAGGGACGTGTCCCACCTGGAATGATCTTCATGATGATAGGCAATAAGTGCGGCCCTGAGATTACGATTAACCCGTTCAGCCAGAGATGGTTGAGGGTAATACGCAGAAGTAGTTACATGAGAGATGGATAAGTCAAAACAGAATTTACGAAAAAGATTTGATGTAAACGCCTTAGCATTATCGGACACAATATATTGGCACGGACCAAAAGAAGCAAAAATAGAATTTAGGCAAGTAATTGTGGACTGAGCGGTAGCCAGCTTAGTCGGGAATAACCAAGAAAATCTGGTAAAACCATCTACGCATACAAAGATGAACTTGTTAGCATTACCCTTTGACTGGGGGAAGGGTCCTACATAATCAATATACAGGCGTTCCATGGGGCGCGACGCATGATGGGAAGACAAAAGGCCTACCTTGGTGGACATGGTTGGTTTACTAATCAAACAGGATTTACAAGCCTTTACTAGTTCACGGATTTCACCGTCCATACCTTTCCAGATGAACATTTCACGAATCTTTTCACGGGTTTTAAAGATTCCAAGATGCCCCCCTAATGGGGTCTCATGATAGTACTTGAAGATCATAGGCACAAGAACAGCTGGAACGACAACCTTCATCATCTTGTCATGCCTCGAAGGGCAACATAAAACACCATTCCTCAGAACATAAGGGACAACATGTTCCCCAGAAGAAAGGGTTTCCATTATCGGAGCCAGCGTCGGATCTTCATGTTGGTATTTCTCGATATCCCTAAAGAGCATGGGGGCATCCGTTAAGATGGCATTAATATCAGATGGTGTTGACTCGGGAGGTGATGAACTGTCGACCGGTTCATGGTTCTCAACGTCGTTTGAAAACATACGGCTGAGTCCATCAGCGACAATATTTTCGGTACCTCTGATATGTCTAACATCAAACTGGAAGGCAGAAATACGGATGGCCCAGCGGGCTATACGACCAGTACGACGCGGCCTACCTAAGACCCAGCTTAAGTATTGATTATCTGTCTCCAGGTCGAATTTAACATGTTCCAGATAGAGACGGAACTTCTCTAAGGCGAATAAGACTGCCAAACCTTCGAGCTCATAGATGGAATACTTGGCTTCTTGAGCCGACAAAGTCCTGGATGCATAGGCGATAGGTCGTCTCCCTAGTTCAGTCTCTTGAAGAAGGACTGCCGCTACTGCTGACGACGACGCGTCGGTTTGGACGATGAATTTCTTCGAGAAATCAGGCATAGCAAGTACAGGGGCATTACAAAGAGCTAATTTAAGGTCTTCGAAAGCGGCTTGTTGAGAAGGTCCCCACTCAAATTTGATGCCTTTCCTACGAAGAAGGTTTAAGGGCGCCGCTCTATTAGCGAAGTTAGGAATAAACTTCCTGAAGAAATTCACCATACCAATGAACCTGGCGATGCCTTTGATGTCCTTGGGAGGTTTAAAATCACGGATGGCCTGTGTTCTAGAATGATCGACGGCTACACCATCAGGTGACACAATATGCCCTAGGAAAGACATAGAGGGCTTAGCAAAGGCAACCTTGGACAACTTAACAGTTAACCCAGCCTTACGAAGGCGAACGAGAACTTCTCGCAGATGATCTAGATGCTCTTCAAAAGTTTCTGAAAATACGACGACATCATCCAAGTAGTGATATAAGTACTCAAATTTGATGTCGGAGAAGACCCTATCTAGTAGCCTAGTGAGTACAGCTGCTCCCGTGGGGAGCCCGAAAGGCACGCGGTTGTATTCGTATAAGTTCCAGTCCGTGGCAAACGCTGTAAGATGTTTAAACTCTTCGGCAAGGGGAATTTGATTATAGGCCTGATTCAAGTCCAAGATAGTAAATAACTTGGCCTTACGAAACCATGAAAAACAAGAATGACGGTCAGGAAGGGGCACAGATTGCAACACCACCTTCCGATTGAGAGCCCTATAATCAATGACAGGCCTGAAGCCTCCTTGGGGTTTCGGAACTAGAAAAATAGGCGAAGAATACGCCGACTTAGAGGGCCTAATAATACCATCCTTCAACATCTGATCGATAATTTCTTTCAGAGCCTTCATTTTAGGTGGAGATAGCCTATACGGTGGAAAACGGACCGGAATCGAATCCGTGACCTCAATTTTGTATTCTATCAGGTCAGTAACACCAAGAGTATCAGAAAACACCTCTGGAAACGACTGACACAGCTTACGAATACTATCAGCCTGCTTCTCAGGTAGATGTCTAAGGTCTAACAACATCTCATCCTGGGTAGGCGAAATAGAAGAACATGATGCAGAATTACACTTTAATAGAGGGATGCTACAATTAGAGGCGAATTTGAAAGTGCAAGACCTACTCTGAAGATCGAGCACAAGACCAGTGTGAAAAATAAAGTCCGCTCCCAATATAATGGGGCAAGACAAGAGCTTGGCCACAAACAATTTAACTTTCCATGTGAATTTAAAAATACGAATTTTGACCAATAAGGAACCTAGAATTTCTAATGGGGATGAATTAGCCGAAACATATTGAACAGGAGATGAGACATAGTCAGGTAGTTTACAAACAGATTTCAATTTAGTATACCATTCAGCCGAAATAATCGAACAAACACTGCCTGAATCTAAGAGAGCTGTTATAGGCTCGTTATTTAACTCAATATAAGAAAAGGAACAGGTGCGGGGGAATCCACCGCAATCCTAAGACACTCTTTGGGACCTTCAAAGGATAAATTTGAAAATTGCTCGTTCCCTGAATTTACAACCTGTTTACCAGGGGCTGAGTCTCGGGAAGATGGATTAGTCGACTCAGCCGATACCACTAGTCACTTTTTATTATTGGCATAGGTGGAATTTGCACCAGAAGTTGAGCAGGAGGGGGTGCTATTCGAGTTTGGGCAATTCTTGGCAATATGTGAGAAAGCCCCACATTTAAAACAGCCTTGTGCTGAACCAGCTCCGTTATTTGCCCTACTAGACTTGATCAGTGGACACTTATTGCGCAGATGGTCAGGCGACCCACAAGCATAACATTTACGGGGTGTGACTGGTCGGCGAGGTGGAGTCCGAGTATTACTAAACGAAGGAGGGGGTTCTTTTGCCACACGCAAAGAATCGGCGTACCTAACTCCTTCCGCTGAGACGGCCAACGCTTCAAGTTCAGAGAAAGTTTGCGGGCACGCCGCGAAACACAAGTATGACCTATAAGATGGTGAAATGCCTTCTACAATAGCCTGTACAATCTGATCTTCAGGAAAATGAAGGGCAAACACCCTAGTATAAAACTTAATGTCTTGTATGAAATCAGCCAAGTTCTCATCCAATCGCTGTACACGATAATAGTACTTCTGAATCAGAGAAGACCTCGCGCGGGCGGAATAAAATTTGCAAGCAAGTGTGCATGAAAATCTTCAATAGATGACTGGTCGGCTATGGCTCTTACTATTTTGTCAGAAAGAATACCAATGGCATAAGGATAGATGATTTGCAAAATTTGACATGGAGAAAGAGAAAACACAAGGGCATGATCCTGAAATTCAACAAGAAATCTTAAAAATGAAATTACTTCACTGGTGGTATTAACCGAAAACTTAGAGATACCTCTGAGCAACATTGCCAATGGATGAGGCAAGCTGCTAAACCCGGGTGACATAGTAGGTAAAGGTTTCAATGGCAAGGTAGTTAATTCAGAACGGATGTTACTCAACGATGCACGGCGTTCAGACTCGTTGTCCAATGGGGCAGAGATAGTTTGGGCAGCGATGGTTTTCTTATTTACTTCTCCCTTAGGAGGTTCTTCCTCACTACCTACATTCACTATGGTGGGTTGATCAGATTTGGGAGGAACTTCCCCAGTTAACAATTGAGTGACCTTACTAGATAATTCGGAAATATTTTCCAGGAGCGTACTGGCTTCCTTCCTCTGAACGTCATTCAGTTTTAGAGACAACAGATCGTTAACTCTATTTGAAAAGTTATATAGCCTGGCTTGCACACGCTTAATTTGATTAGGAGAAGGATCATTTTCATCAAAAAAACTAACTACAGATGCTAGCCCAGTAATATTCTCGACGATCGTGGAAAGAGAGTCGTCAACTTCTTTCTCTCCCAGTGTGGGGATGGAAATGGGTAAATCAAGGGACTCTCTAAGCTTATTTGTGTCTACTGCAACCGTGCCTCCAGATTGCACATTTCTAATAGTCAATTCGTAAATCAACTCCTCCTTGCGCAAATAGTTAAGATGGAGAACATCGCGAGGTCCGGGCATGATGACAGAACAATTTTGAAAAACTCAAAAATTCCAGCAACTGAGAAAATTGTTAGGGTTCGGAACAAACAATGTTTAGCCGTCAAAAAGGGGCTAAATTGAGACCCATTCAACCACGCTCTGCTACCACTTGTTACCGAGTTTTTGTGGTAGTTATGCGTGAAAGAAGGTGCGGGGTGGTGAACAGGTCTCAAGCTACTAAAGTAAAATTAATTTAAAATTTAACAAGGTTATATTTTCTTTTTGAAACAAAGAAATAACAAGCATGGCAGGTACAAAGTAGCAAGTCCAAAAGGGTAGTTACAATATTTACAGGATTTGGGCTTCGCGCCCTGACTTCACAATGCTAGGGCAATCAGCTCAATTTTACCCCAAACACAAGTTTCAACAGAGGGGCAGAAAACCCCATTCATGCCTAGGAGCCCTTGCTCCAATTTACACTGAAAAGCCTCCACGAGGCATACAACACTCAATTTTCAAAAGAGCCACTCGCTCTCAAATTTAAGCCTCTCCCAGGCCACACCAAACTCCACCTTCAAGTTGTCCTCAACGGACGTAAACACAGGGGTAAAATACCCAATCTACTGAGGTCTATTAAATGAAAAGAAGGTTAATTAAATGACCTCTAAAATAACAATTTGAGAGGAGGTGAACTTGCACTCCTAATACACTTTGATTAAGACCTACTTGGCACTAGGCCGTTAATACAAGGGCTAATCCCATACTAAAGAGGTGACTTAAGAAGAGAACAATTTGTTTTACGTTAACGAAGAATAGGTTGAGAAAAATAAGTTCACCTCAAAACAATATGAGTGGGAGCTCGAGAGGGTTAGCACTCTCTATCCCAGTATGTAGCTTTAAAGGAGAATATATGAAAAGAGTAGTTACATTTAGGAAAAGGTTACATGGTGGAACGCTTCGAACCCGCCCCGAGAGTTAAACTGCTGAGCTAGCAAAGAAAGAAGTTATTAATCGGCCATTACCTTGTTGTTGACCACTGCCGAGGAAAGAGGCGCTTCCCGCCTCCTGCTATGTACTTAATACACTGAAAGATGGAACAGAAGTGGCCCGGAGACCCTAAAATCAGCAGTTTAAATACTCTCGCGGAAGGTTCTAGGCGTTAGGGGAATGAGAACACCCTCCCACGAGGATTTTATTGGTTCATCAAAAAAAACCCTACACAATACTAAGAAGAAACACATAATTGGTGGAAAATTAATTAAAGAAATTCGGGATAGGCTAGATTTAAAACAAGGGGAAAGGAGGGGTTAATATTGCCAACTTAACCAATGACTGAAAGAAATTTAGCAAGGAACAAACATTTGAAATAAAAATTTCTCCAACAAAATAGTTCTTTGACTCCGCACAAGGGTGCACTATTGTTGATTTTCAGTAGTGTCCTCTAGAAGAGAAAGTTCACACTTCTTACTTCAAGCGAAACAAAAACACATCAAAAATGACACAGTTCAAAAACTCAAAATTTTCCACGTGGTGACATCTTCTGAGAAGGTAGAGAATTAATAGCGTAGATAAAGTTCAGACTTCCTCCAGCAGAGGAGTTTCACCTGGCGCAAATTTTAAATTAGCGGCGTGGAGGTGTACCGCCCGGTACAATTATTATTACCTCCCAAAAAATAAAAAAAACCATGTGGACATTAGCAAAAATCGTAACAATGTACGCGGATGTTACATTAAACGTCGAAAATAGGACATGTCCTTTATAAATGCGGACCTACATCCATATTTCATATTCGACCTTCCTTGGTGAACTCTTGTTCTCTCCCGAGTCCGACGCTATTAGGATTGCGAGTACTTCATTTTCACACCCTACGTAGCCCTTTCCGTTCTTTTGCCGATACCTTCATTCTTCGAAGGGATGGACTCATCCCTTTTTCACTTCTGATTAGTGTTAAGAGAGCATGGGTGCCCAGTAATTGTAGTTCAAACAATAATCACCACACACCACCACCACCACCACCACCACACAGCTTACATGAAAATAATAAGGGAATGACTAGTACCATTGTCTGTAGACACGCGCTGATAGCTCCAATAATATAGTCAGTTATTAGTTTTGTTTGATATTCGTTTGAGGAGATTACTTTAGTTGTGGTACCTTATTACACTTAAGAAAATGGAAATTGCAACACCATGAAGGCATTGGTCGTTTGTGTTGATTTTCAAGATATGGAACGATGCCATGTAGGTATGTAAACGATCAAAGTTTCAGATCCCTTGGATTGTTGCTACAGGTCTCCCCACGTGATTGGTCGCGGAGGAATCAACTCCAGTATACGGACTCTGGTGTAGCGTAGTTAACTTGCAGTCTGTGCAGTGGAGTGTTCCCCGTCAAACATGCCTCGACGACAGAAGAGAGCACGCCATGAACAACTGTCGCAGTTTGAGAGGGCTCGGATAATTGGGCTGTGTGAGGCTGGATTATCGCTAAGGACTGTCGCTGCACGTGTTGGCCGACAGGCATCTACGGTACAACGTGTATGGCAGCAGTGGTCAAATGAAGGTACCCCACAGTCGTAGACCGGGGGACAGACAACTGTGAGAGAGGATCGCCGCATCATTCGGATGGCCCTGATGGAACCCCATGCAACAGCAGCGCAAATTAGAGCAGCTGTGGCACCCCACGTTACACAACAAACAGTTGGTAATCGCCTGCGTGCAGCTGACTTACGAGCCCGTGTCCCTGCAGAAGAGTTGATGATGATGATGCTTGTTGTTTAAAGGGGCCAAACATCGAGGTCATCGGCCCCTAATGGTACGAAAATAAACGACAAAGTAAAAGTTCAAAATTATCCACTGACCAAAATAAAAAATGCCATGAAGAATGAATGAACGAACGAATGAATGAATGAATGAACATGAATTTAAAACAATCAGTGGATCCGACTCAAAAAACTATCATAGTTAATAGTATTACTGACCAAGGGACCACTTCCAAAGCAAATCGAGGATGCTTGGTGTCTAAACGGGTCCAAAATACAAGTCAAAGGCCCCTCAGAATGATACTTATCGCTAGTAATGTAGAACCATGGTATCTGTCCTGTTGCGGTACTAATCAATGGTAGCAGAGACTTGCGGTATTCCACACATTATTGTACTACTCAAAGCTTATGAAATTCGACATTAATACAGACCTATGTTTTTCTCACTCTGCGGCGCCATTCACAGGCAACGCAAACCTATGATGTTCATCACATAAGAGTACTAACCACAGGGACCTCTCCCTATCCCGTGGTGTTCCTCATATAGTGGGTACTAATCACAGGTAAGGCAGGTCCATGGTAGCTATCATCCCATGGTCCCGCTCATATGGTGGTACTAATCACAGGTACTGCAAAAGCCGACCGCGCGGTGCTCCTGTGTGCTACTAATCACAAACCTATTTCGTACCTAATATAGTGGTACTACGCACAAGTAAAAGCGACCCTTGGTGTTCTCCGCGTCTTGGTACTAATCACATGTAGTTGCATGGTTCGAATACAACCATCCCTTGGTCGCCCCTTTTAGTCGGCTCTCACGACAGGCAGGGGATACCGTGGGTGTATTATTCGTCTGCCTCCCCCACCCACAGGGGGTGTGTGTTTGGTCCGCGAGAGGTATTTTATTTCCCTCAAGTCCGCCGGCAAGCCGGTTTGGACCCCCCTATCCGCCACCTGGGACGCGCCACGTGGGAGTATCACCTCTCCCCCTGCTACGCCTGCGTAGCAGGTTCGTGGCCCTGCAGAAGATGTTCCATTGACCCCACAACAGCGACGTGTAAGGCTGGCCTAGTGTCGAGAAAGATCGACGTGGGTCGACGAATGGAATAGGGTCGTCTTTAGTGATGAATCGCGCTTCTGTCTTTCCCGCAGTGATCGCCGGAATCGTGCGCGCCGACGTACCGGGGAGAGGGGCCGCCCAGATCTTATTGTCGAGAGGCACACAGGGCCAACACCAAGCATTATTGTCTGGGGAGCTATTGGCTTTAATGTGAAATCACAATTAGTGCTTGTTGAGGGCACTATGACTGCTCGACAGTACGTTGGTAGGGTACTCAATCCAGTGTTTGTCCCTGTGATGGCGAACATTGCTAATGGGATGTTTCAGCAGGACAATGCCCGGGTTCACACTGCACGCATCTCCAGAGAAGCTCTCCATGACATCACAGTCTTAGAATGGCCTGCCAGATCCCCGGACCTCAGTCCTATTGAGCATGTGGGGGACATGATGGGTCGACGACTGACCAACCGTCCTCAGCCACCCACAAATCTGGAACAACTGACGCGTGCAGTGGAGCAAGCATGGGTTACAATTCCTCAGGAAGCGATCCAGGGCCTTATTGACTCCATGCCTCGACGAATTCATCAATGTATTGGAGCTTGTGGTGGGCACATCCTGTATTGATTGTTGTTCAAACTTGCGGCCAGAGGGACCTGAAAGTGTAATCATCGAATCACAACCGAACACTCGTCCTGCCTGTTCAATTGCAGCAATGTAGCACCACTCTTTCTGGGCGTTGCAATTTCCATTTTCTTCAGTGTATATTATTTAGCTATAAAATATTTCGTGAATGGCCTCTTCGTTATCTAAGCAAGCCGTTAATGACTTGAGTTATGGTGTTGAGCTTTTTTTTATCACATAATAACGTGCATTACTGACTGTTAGTGAGTTGAAAATAACGTTATATATTCTAAATAGTATTTGTGATGTCGGCAATAAATGGAGGTCTCTTGTTTAGTAAATAACGAATGTGAAGGGAGCCATCGTATTGATTTTCAGCTCGTAATGCAATATAGGATAAGGAAAAGAGAAGTTTGACTGCGAACGATAACAGGTACTGAGATATCTCAGTTGTTTGATTCTGTCATATTATAGAATACAGAAATAGAAAGCTATTTACGTGACGGATCCTTATAAAAAATAACAACTCTGTTATCGTTAAACCTACAATAAACCTATATTGTTGGTATAGTGCAATATCACGCAGTCTACATGGTCAGTGCTTGACATGGATACTAGGCCTATATCGATCAGTTACGATGACTTACTTGTAGGTTTCTGATGCCCGTACTTGAGCTCGATTATAGTAATCAGGGAGAAATGGAAATCCATTAGGAAATTAGAGCACGAAATTCTCTATTAACATGCAAACCAATTCAGAATTTGCAAGAAATAATGTGCTTTTCACAATAAGGATAAAATGATATAATTTTCTGTGCAATACAATACTAATGTTCTCATAATTGTTGATACAACAAGGCTAAAGTGAAAATAAGTAACAAGTATGATCAAGCTTCGAGTTTAGGCTGTCGGCCCAACAGTTTCATGTGGAATCTAAGCTACATGCCGTGACCCTCACATGTTTCAAATCCGACATGTGTACTGAGTTGAATTCAAACTGAGGCGATATCACTAATCTGTCGTGCTCACACCATGGATCTAGTATTGCTTCCGCTTATTTGTGCCAGTCTCCTCACTGTCATCTTTCCTATCTGACCTCTCTTGGTCAACTCTTCCTCTCTTTAAAACCCGATGTTGTTAGGTTTGCGAATCTTTTATTTTTACTCCCACCCCTGTGTGGTGGAGACCACAAACGAAGAATACACGTATGGTATCCCCTGCCTGTCGTAAGAGGCGACTAAAAGGCGTGACCTACGCTCGGAAATGGATTGTGGCTTTAGTACAATGAAATGTATCCCCTATGGAAGAGAGGCTTTGAATACATCCACAGGTAATCCCTGCCTGTCGTAGAAGGCGAGTAAAAGTGTTAAGATGACTATCGGTCTCCTTTTTAGTTTAGTGTAAGAGAAGGCCTAATGGCCTTAGTACGCCAATAAATATATTTACCTTCTATCTATCTATCTATCTATCTATCTATCTATCTATCTATCTATCTATCTATCTCGTTGGTTATCGATATTTGACGATATTTGAATTTGATTTATTGAAATATGCATGACCATTAGTTTTTCGCGAAGAGAAAAGTTTCTTTTTTGCAACAATTAATATACGGAAAGTGGGCCGCTTCTATTTTTAATAATAACAGACCTAATAATAACAACAATAATAATAATGATCAGTAGGCCTACTTGTTTTCTATAAATAAATGGTACTCTTTGTGTGATCTGTGGCCCGTGTTAATTCTAATCTTAATCGGGGCCTAATTTAAAACGGCAGTCGATATATCCCGTATTTTCATGCTTATTATCTGGTCACTCTATGTTAGGGTATAAATTATAGTCTTTTGAATCTCTGCTCACTCCCAATAGGGGCTGCCTGGCCGAGGCGGTAAAGGCGTGCTCGGTTCGCCCGGAAGGATGTGGCTTCGAATCCCCGTCAGGAAGACGTAAAATTTAAGAAACGAGATTTCCACTTCGGAGGTGCATATGGCCCTGAGGTTCACTCAGTCTACACCGAAAAATGAGTACAGGTTAATTCCTGGGGGCAAAGGCGGCCGGGCGTAGAGCTAACCACTCCACCCCATCACGTGCCGAGGTTAACAATGGCAGAAGCCTTTACCTTCTACTCCTCCATGGCCTGTACGGAGGTGACTTTGCTTTGCTTTTTTGCTCACTCCCAGTACCATCTTAATATGTAATTTAAATGTACGGAAGCTGTAGCACAGGGTTAACGCATTTATCCCTAGGGTCCAATTTGTTAAGATCAATAATGTAATTATTGCATTCTTTATATCATAATATATTTAAGTAAATGCTGCCGAAGTGTGAAAAATTCCTAACGACCTACTTTTATGTTTTTCCACAAAGCGATTACATGTGTACCGTTTCTACGGGCCTATTTTACCTGAGGCATCGAATCTGCACCTCATGGGCACGGATCGACCCTTTAAAATTTATGTTCGACGATGCCGACATATAAATATTATATGCCACGGAACTGAATCTTAATTAAGCTCATTATAGTTCAAGTTTCATTATGATACAGGTTCTCCACCAATCAGAGTTCAGATTTTCATTATGATACAACTGTGTGACCAATTAGGTAAGGATAGCATCGCACCTGCGTTCAACGCACTAACTTCGCACTTGTTTCCAAAATCAAACATGTCGGACACACATATTAACATCAATTCACATTCTACTTTCAATATTCCACAACCACACGGCACATTCCCGCAAATTCACTTCACCAATTGTACAATAAACAATTAGTATTTGAAATAAAGCTAGGTTATGGTAACCTTATATCAAAGCTTTGAAAACATATGACATTGTCAAGGTCTTTGATCCACTCACGGAAAATCAATAATCCAGCGCATGCGCTGTGCGCTCTGTTCAGTAAACTCAACTGTCGAGCGACATCTCGACATAAATTTATGAATGTTTAAAAAAATAAAGTTATAATTATCATCGAGCATAAACTCTCCTATAATGGTAATTAAGACAAAAAACGAGTGACGCGAGTCCCCCATTTTGTGGATAAAACGTTACTTTTTATTTTATTTTAGCCGACTGAAACTAGGAATTATGCGTTATTTAAAAAACCAATTTGTACAAGCCCTTTTGTTTTATCAGCTAATTCTTTCCTTTATTTTCTTTAATTATTAACACAATTGTTAGCGGAAATTCGCATAAAATGTCGTTCGTCGCGGCTAACCGATTTGTATAGTACTGAAGACTTTACATGTGCTGTGAGGAAGGGTAGCAGGGGTATTTTTTTTGCCAAGGTGGTGGACACTGAGGTATGATTCACTTGCTTGCCGTACGCATTCGTCAGTCTGGCGGTCTCTTTTTTTTTTTTTTTCTAGGGGCTTTACGTCGCACCGACATAGATAGGTCTTATGGCGACGATGGGATAGGAAAGGCCTAGGAGTTGGAAGGAAGCGGCCGTGGCCTTAATTAAGGTACAGCCCCAGCATTTGCCTGGTGTGAAAATGGGAAACCACGGAAAACCATCTTCAGGGCTGCCGATAGTGGGATTCGAACCTACTATCTCCCGGATGCAAGCTCACAGCCGCGCGCCTCTACGCGCACGGCCAACTCGCCCGGTGGCGGTCTCTTTAGTGCCTGTTAGTTTCTTAGTGTGTAGTCAAATAAATACCAAATGATTTTTAATTCATTAATCACATCGTACTTCTATTTAATTTTAATACATGTGTAATTTAATTTTAATACATGTGTACTAATGTTGTTTCTTTGGTGAACGTTTTATTATATAGTACTGAATCAAAATTAAAAAAAAAACAATCTTATTACTGCACTCAAGTTTGTAAAATGTCAACCTCTACCTCTTTGTAAAAATTCACTCAGAGAACATAAAAAATGTACGACTTTGTAGTTCTCTTTTCAGTTATCCCCCTCGCGCCCACTGTATCCCGTAACTCGGTTACTATTTTCGAACAGAGCATGATAGTGCGGGCCAGATGGGTGGAACATTCCATTGTCGAGCATTTAACATTACATGGGATGCATTGTCACCCACATTGAACAGCTCAGTGGTCGACCACGGATGCTTAATGATCGCGATTAGCGGCCTCTGGTTAGAATTGTCCGTGGTAACAGACAAACCATACTGGTTCTAATTACATCCAATGTAAAAGTTACCAGACACATTTGCAGCTTGTCACTGCAGTGTTCTTTAACGTCAGTGAGATATGGGAACGAAAGACCATCCTACCCCCTGTGGATGAGGGACGCAGACGAAGAATACATCCACCTTATCCCCTGCCTGTCGTAAGAGGCGACTAAAAGGGGCGACCAAGGGATGAAATTAATAATAATAATAATAATAATAATAATAATAATAATAATAATTTCGTGTAGCTATTTCTAGGCGAGTGCAGCCCTTGTAAAGCAAACCCTCCGATGAGGGTGGGTGGCATCTGCCATGTGTAATTAACTGCGCGTTATTCTGGTGGTGGATAGTGTTATGTGTGAGTTGCAGGGATGTTGGGGACAGCACAAATACCCAGCCTTTGAACCATTGGAATTAACCAATGAAGGTTAAAATCCTCGTTCCAGCCGGGAATCGAACCCGGGACCCTCTGAACCGAAGGCCAGTACGCTGACTATTCAGCCAACGAGTCGGATAGGGATGAAATTAGAACCATGAGACTACTTGTGATTAGTGTTCATGTGACATGGGCTGGATCCGCTGATCCACCTGAACAGCTCCTTAACCAGTGACTGTTACGATGAACTGCTTGGTGACCAGTGGCAGTACTTTATGGACTTAACGTACCCCTACAAAGAAGATATATTTCAGCTTGAAAACGTACCGTACCATCGGGCCTAAGTTGTCCAGAGTAGGTTCGATGAGCTATCTGGAGAGTTTCAGCGACTGCTGTTGAGCACTTATGAGATGTGGTGGTGAGGTCCATTCACACCCAAGACCCTGCACCTACAAATAGTCTGAACCTGTGGGTAGCTACACAAACGTCATGGGCCAGAACGTCCCCACTGATGTTTCTTCCACTTGTGGAATAGATCCTCCAACGAGTTGCTGCACATGGACGAACTAGAGAAAGTACCTACACGGCACTCCATTGTTACTATCCGTAATCTCGGCACTCATTGGAATAGAGTGGTAAGCTCTACGCCCGATCTCTTTTGCTACCACGGATTAACCTAGAATCAGGTGGTGGCTGAGTGAACTTCAGAGCATACGCTGCTTCGCAAGTTGAAGTCTAGTTTGTAACATTTTCAACTTCTTGATGGGGATCAAACCCACGCCATTTTCGATAAACCGAGCTGGCCTGTACCGCCTCGGGGAGGGAAACTCCTTGTACAGTTACATATCCATTGCGTATTTACCTGTTGTATCGGCAAACTTGTATGAACCCAATGTGGGTGGAGGCGACAGAATGCATCCACAAACAGACCCTATGAGCCAAACTTTCACACCATTCATCTCAGGGAATACAATGCTCATATCTTAGTCACATTAATATTATTTAAGCCAAGGATGAGACAGAGACAAGAAAATGAAAGTAAAAAATTACTCTAGCCCGAACTAGAAGATACCGTACAAAATGTATCTCACAAACATGGATTTGGATCTCTTCAAATAACTCACCACCACCAGAATAAAAGTATCGTCTAAGGGTCGGAGGGACAAGGAACGTCATAAGAATAAGTAAACTCGTGTCCTCATCCCGAGGCAGTGCAGCTCGTTTCAGGGGCACACCCCCAATGGAGGTGAGCTGCATGTACCATTTCAACCACATACCAGCCCTCCTGCCATTCTTAAATTTCTGGTAGTACCAGCAATCGAACTCGGGCCCCCGAGGATGGCAGTTCGTAACACTAACCGTAACGCTACGGAGGCGGACAGTTATAAGAATGAAAGACTTCATTGTTGGTGGTGATTACTATTTTGTGAGGCTAAACTTCGAGGACATTGGCCTATAAAATATTCTTGTATTCACGATACTGCAACTCTGACACGGGGAACATGAAATAGGAAAAAGACATCTTCAGAAGAAGGAGAAGAAGAAGAAGAAGACTGTTTCTACCATCTATGTCGGTTCCTTTTTTTTCTATTTGTTTTACGTGGCACCGACATAGATATGTCTTATGGCGACGATGGGATAGGAAAGGCCTAGGAATGGGAAGGAAGTGCCCGTGGCCTTAGTTAAGGTACAGCCCCAGCATTTGCATGGTGTGAAAATGGGAAACCACGGAAAACCATCTTCAGGGCTGCCGACAGTGGGGTTCGAACCCGCTATCTCCCGAATACTGGATACTGGCAGCACTTAAGCGACTGCAGCTATCGAGCTCGGTATGTGGGTTCCTACTCACATCACCATTCTTGGGAGTAGCTTCGGTTTCGGTTGTAACTCTCTGTTATGAGTATTCTCCTGCAATTGTTCCACCTCTGTCTTTTCTTTAATGCTATACAAACAAGATGTCTTGGAATCCAAATGATTAAAAAACACTTTGGTTGACAACTTCCTTTTCCTTTCTTCCTTCGAAAATACAGCAGATCACAGATTCGCTACACCTCGATTCTATTTCTAAGAACAATACGTTTGGTAACAAAGGCGTAAGAACAAATTATTAGAAGCGGAGTGTGATTTGAGGAGCTCAAGGTGTTGGGCTCGAATCCCGATGCAACCAACCGACATCCAAAGTGTTTGAATGCGGGCGAACATTGAACGCGTGATCTATTTTCAGGGGGAATAAACTGGAACACTAGCATAGATGAACAATAATTGGTGACGTTAAAATAGGCATCTTCTTCTTCCTTAGCGTTTGTCCCACTTGCTGGTAGGTTCCGCTGTTTTGACTTTGTCGTTTACACGGTCGCGTGCCTGATCAGAGTGTAGGCCTGTTGCCTTGAGATCTTCTTTCAGGGTAGCAAGCCAACGCTACTTCGGCCTTCCTGTTGGCCGTTTCCAATCTATTTGCAAAACTACTCTTTGCCACTCTTGCTACTTTTACTCGAAGTATATGTCTGTACCAGCTTAGACGACCTTCTCTCATTTTTTCATCGATTGGTGCCACTCCATATCGCCTGCGAAGTTCGCCATTTGTGATATGGTCATGAGATATCAGACCAGACGTCCATCTGAGCATTTTCATGATGGCAAGTCGTTTTTCCACTTCTTTTGATGGTGGCCAGCGTTCTGCACCGTACAAGGCAACTGTGCGGATTAGAAAACGATATATTTTTACTTAAGTCTGTCTGAAATCCCTTACCAGAGAGTACACCACTCACAGAACGCCATTTAAGCCACGCAGTGCTCCAGCGGTTAGAAATTTCTGCACCGAGGGTTCCATCAGCATTAACTGTTTAGCCAAGTCCTTGTTGTTGGAACGTCAACACTATTTATTTTATGGTATCTGTAGTGAGATATTCTGTTTCCTTCACGTTGAGCAGTAGACAGAATTCTGCAAGGAATAATAATAATAATAATAATAATAATAATAATTAGTATTATTATAATACGCCTCTGTGGTGTAATGGTTGGTGTGATTAGCTGCCACCGCCGGAGGCCCGGGTTCAATCCCCAGCTCTGCCATGAAATTTGAAAAGTGGTACGAGGGCTGGAACGGGGTCCACTCAGCCTCGGGAGGTCTACTGAGTAGAATGGGGTTCGATTCCTTCCTCAGCCATCCTTGAAATGGTTTTCCCTGCTTTCCCACTTCTCCTCCAGGCAAATGCCTGGATGGTACCTAACTTAAGACCACGGCCACTTCCTTCCCTTTTCCTTCTCTATCCCCTCCAAACTTTCCATCCCCCGACAAGATCCCTGTTCAGCATAGCAGGCGAGGCCGCCTGGGCGAGGTACTGATCCTCCTTCCCAGTTGTATTCCCCGACCTGACCCAAAGTCCTACGCTTCAGGACACTGCCCTTGAGGTGACAGAGGTGGAGTGCCTCGCTGAGTCCGAGGGAAAAAAGCAAAGAAAGAAAGAAAGAAAGAAAGAAAGAAAGAAAGAAAGAAAGAAAGAAAAAAGAAATAATAATAATAATAATAATAATAATAATAATAATAATAATAATAATAATAATAATAGGATATGTTTTGTTTATTTGCGGATTAATGCATGATAAGAACTTCTATGCCTCCTACAATACTCTACTGGTATCATCAAGCTGATGAACCTCGGGTCAAAGCCTTCTTAAGTGCGATGTCTGGGAGGAAAGTCTAGTCCTAGTGTGACGTGAAAGCCTCGTGAGCTGTATATGCTGATATTTGAACTGTAGACGCGTTCTACAAAGCAATACCATCGCATTTCCGTATCAGTGACCTATTATTACTACTACTATTATTATTATTATTATTATTATTATTATTATTATTATTATTATTATTATTATTGTAGATATAAGCATTTGGTGTGATGGTTGTTTAGTCCTATGACATGCTCCCTCAATGGGCTCACGTCAAGTGAACGTGAAGTGGTGATGGGACGCCCCTGTTGAATGTGGTATTGTAGTATTTTTGTTCTAGTGGTGGTGATAATGGCGTTACGAGGAATTACAAAAGGGCATCCACATTGTTAGTCTAACGCTACTCCGCAGCCTGAAGCCCCTCCCAGACTTCGAGGTCTTGGTGTTCCTAGACGAGGCATTTTCTTATCCACCCCCGCTTGGTAATCTTTTAGCCATGACAGTATTAGCTTTTCGAGGCCCAGGTAGTCTTTCAACCCCTCTAGGGACAGAAAGACCCATTTTCATGCCTTTCATGGCCTTTACCTTTTTTAATCGATACCTTCATATCATTTTCCGCCGGATCAGTGTTAAAGCTGGATGGTTGCCCAGTTGTACTTCCTGTTAAAACATTATGATTATGATGTTGATGATGACTGCTGTTTTATGGTGCGAAACATAGACGTTATTGGCCACCTCTTAAAAGAGTAATCATCACCATCACCTAGTACGGGTTGACTTATCGTTTACCGTACAAGATGCCCGCCTTGTTGCTATGGTTGTTAAGGCGTCGAGTCTTTATGGGCTGACCCCGTGGTTATCTGGTTCTAGTCCCGTTGGTAAAAACTTTTTTTCACCATCAAAATAGGGTCGGCAGGTTAGAAGAGGTAGTGGCAGGCTATACAATTTCTAATCACTAGATTGCGTATCAAAAGCTTGGGTTCAATTTCAAAACTCTCCGCAGTGTTCATGTGAAGTGAGTGATACTGTTGATGGTGATTCGTCCGTCGGATGGATACATTAAGCCTTGAGCAGACACGTTGGTGTTATTCGACAGGAGTAGGCCATGCGCCGACATCGGATTTCACGACCTACCTACCTACGTACCTCATTATCACCATCATCATCAGACATCCGAACGCGCAGGTCACCCACGGAAGTCAAATAGAAAGACCTGCACCAGGCCTCACCGAAGGCCACACGAAATCATCACCAGCATCACAATTTATTGTACAACATGATGTCTTGGATCCTGTTCGAATTTTCGAATATAAGTAGAGTATTGGTCAAGTATTTTACAAAGGATTAAATTGCTCTGGTCTCCGTATTTATTAGCATAATGCATGTTCTTGTACAACACAAATAATTTGGCCATTTCTACACGCAACCAAACCATCACATTCGTATAAACGTAAATGTATAACACAAATAATTACACTATAGTAATACATGGAGACCATAAATGCTTTTCCCCCAGGATCTCTCAACTTGGGTTGGCGACCACGGGGCCCTCAGGTGAGTCCTGACATTGCTTCCACTTACTTGTGCCAGACTCCTAATTTTCATCTATCCTATATGACCTCCCTTGGTCGACTCTTGTTCTTTACCGACCCCGACGGTATTAGAGCATTCGAGGCCTACGAAGTTTAATTTTCACGCCCTCCGTGGCCCTTGTCTTCCTATGGCTGATATCTTCATTTTCCCAAGTGTCAGATCCCTTCCATTTTTCTCTCTGATTAGTGTTATATAGAGGATGGTTGCCTAGTTGTACTTCCTCTTAAAACAATAATCACCACCACCACCACCACCACCACCACCACCATCATATAACTAAGCAGAAAAACCATTCCATTCCACACTTCGTATCATCTAGTATTTAATTGGGTAGCCATTTGCTTGTACAACTGCTGCACATGAGTTAGCATTGTGTCCACCACTTCCACAGGAATTTTGGACCATTCTTCATTTAAAGCTTCGAAATATGCCTGCTTGTTTGTGTGTGTTTTGAGTTTAACACGCCTTTTGAGTTCCTCCCATAGATGTTCAATTGGGTTTAGGCCAGGGTTTTGACTTGGTCAATCAATAACCCTGACTCTTTTCTTGCTGAGACATGATTTGACAAACTTAGAGGTATGGTTAGAATCATTATCATACTGATACAACCACCCATGAGACATCTTTTGGTTGGCATACGGTACCATATTTTGTTCAATGATCGTGCCATAGGGGTATATACAAATTGATCCATGGTGCCTTCAATTTTTACCAGTGGACCAACTCCAGTCCTAGAAAAGCAGCCCCAAATTTTTACATGACCACCATGTTTTACTGTAGGTTTCTGGTACCGTAAACCACTGCGTGTGTTAACCGGACGTCTGAAAAAGGAATTTTCATCAGAGTTGAACATATTTAATTTACTCTCATCGCTCCACAGTATTCTACTCCATCCCTTGTTCGTCCAGGCACCATGTTTCTCAGCAAAGGCAAGACGGGCCTTCCTGTTCTTTGCTGAAATCAAGGGCTTCTTCCTTGGTCGTCGGCCCATTAAAACTTGGTGTTCGAGATACCGTTTGATAGTAGGCCCTACTCGTAGTTAAGCCAAGTTTGATACTATAATTGTCTTCTAAATTATTCCGTACAGCTACTGCCGTCGTATGAGGATCAGCAACACATTGCCTTCGAATGAGTCTCAACAGCAGGGGTAACAATTGTAGGGCGACCAGATCAAACCTTATTTTAACACTCTCGCTACCAATATTTTGCTAAGCGGTGTTTCGACGGGCCCGGACATAGGGGGATTATGCATCGCACTGTTAATTACGATACTGAGCAAGCTATGACACTCCAGATGGCATATTTTCAAGGCTACGCCTTTGTTATGACAGTCTTATCGCGCACTTCACCGCGTGCGCGCGTGAGTGGAAATGGAAGCTCGCCAAAGTTTATCGCGGTATGATATTGGGAATTGTTTCGCTAATATAGATGACGATGTGGATGATTTTGAATATGAGGAAATAGATGCTGGTATATTTGAAGGCATGTACTTGAAAAATACTATACAATGAAATGAAATGGCGTATGTCTTTTGGTGCCGGGAGTGTCCGAGGACAAGTTCGTCTCGCCAAATACACTATACACTATACAGTACCATAAGCACGGTATAACAAAATAATGAGCGTTTACAACATAATACAATTTCCTCCACCATTTCACAGTTCTGTCTCCAAGCGGATTATACTGAATGCGCTGATCGATTTCCGGCCAGGTTATGATTTTTACATGGATCTGAGGGGCTGGTTCGAGGTCCACTCAGCCTACGATTACAATTGAGGAGCTATCTGATGGTGAGATGCCGGCTCCAGTCTAGAAAGCCAAGAATAACGGCCGAGAGGATTCGTCGTGCTGACCAGACGACACCTCGTAATCTGCAGGCCTTCGGGCTGAGCAGCAGCCACTTCGTAGGCCATGGCCCTTCGGGACTGTTACGCCATGGCTTTAGTGATAATAAGTGAAATGATACCATTTTATGAACAGGGATCCTTTGTTGAACTTTTTTGCGACATTTAAAGGGTCGAAAAATCCCCCGTAAAAATTGAGATTTATTGGGAATTATTGTGTTTTTATTTATGTGTTGTTAAAGAAGAGTAGAGCTTTGGAATGATATAAGTTTCATACAATTTTGTAGCATAATTATAACACACGGTAAATTTAATTATCGTAGAAAATGCCTGGTTTCCAGGGACATGAACATAAATACGGTCTGGTAGTGAAGGAAAGAACTGGAAATCATGCGTAAGTAAATCATTGTTATAAGTAAAATCTCATATGTCAAAATACTTGCGGTCCCACTTTACTGCTAGGTTCGATACATAAACGACACTAAACACAAGCAGGTAATGTAATAAACCGGTCTACTATTTGTTTTGCATCATGGGTACCATTTACCGGGGGAGTTAGCGATGCGGTTAGGGGCGCGCAGCTGTGAGCTTTCATCCGGGAGATAGTATCGGCAGCCCTGAAGATGATTTTCCGTGGTTTCCTATTTTCACACCAGGCAAATGCTGTGGGCCGCTTCCTTCCCATTCTTAGGCCTTTCCTATCCCATCGTCGCCATAAGACTTTTCTGTGTCTGTGAGACGTAAAGCAAATAAAAAAAAAGAAAAGAAAAAAAAGAAAGAGGTATCATTTACGCTATCTATGGTCGAAAATACACTGACTGACAGAGCAAATGCAACACCAAGGAGGAGTGGTTCGAAAGGGATGAAAGTTGGGGAAAAAACAGAGTCGGCACGGAAGAATAATTGATGTTTATTTCAAACCGATATGCAGGTTACACAATGCGCACGGCATCGACTCAGTAGGATGTAGGACCACCGCGAGCGGCGATGCACGCAGAAACACGTCGAGGTACAGAGTCAATAAGAGTGCGGATGGTGTCCTGAGGGATGGTTCTCCATTCTCTGTCAACCATTTGCCACAGTTGGTCGTCCGTACGAGGCTGGGGCAGAGTTTGCAAACGGCGACCAATGAGATCCCACACGTGTTCGATTGGTGAGAGATCCGGAGAGTACGCTGGCCACGGAAGCATCTGTACACCTCGTAGAGCCTGTTGGGAGATGCGAGCAGTGTGTGGGCGGGCATTATCCTGCTGAAACAGAGCATTGGGCAGCCCCTGAAGGTACGGGAGTGCCACCGGCCACAGCACATGCTGCACGTAGCGGTGGGCATTTAACGTGCCTTGAATACGCACTAGAGGTGACGTGGAATCATACGCAATAGCGCCCCAAACCATGATGCCGCGTTGTCTAGCGGTAGGGCGCTCCACAGTTACTGCCGGAATTGACCCTTCTCCACGCCGACGCCACACTCGTCTGCGGTGACTATCACTGACAGAACAGAAGCGTGACTCATCGGAGAACACGACGTTTCGCCATTCCCTCATCCAAGTCGCTCTAGCCCGGCACCATGCCAGGCGTGCACGTCTATGCTGTGGAGTCAATGGTAGTCTTCTGAGCGGACGCCGGGAGTGCAGGCCTCCTTCAACCAATCGACGGGAAATTGTTCTGGTCGATATTGGAACAGCCAGGGTGTCTTGCACATGCTGAAGAATGGCGGTTGACGTGGCGTGCGGGGCTGCCACCGCTTGGCGGCGGATGCGCCGATCCTCGCGTGCTGACGTCACTCGGGCTGCGCCTGGACCCCTCGCACGTGCCACATGTCCCTGCGCCAACCATCTTCGCCACAGGCGCTGCACCGTGGACACATCCCTATGGGTATCGGCTGCGATTTGACGAAGCGACCAACCTGCCCTTCTCAGCCCGATCACCATACCCCTCGTAAAGTCGTCTGTCTGCTGGAAATGCCTCCGTTGACGGCGGCCTGGCATTCTTAGCTATACACGTGTCCTGTGGCACACGACAACACGTTCTACAATGACTGTCGGCTGAGAAATCACGGTACGAAGTGGGCCATTCGCCAACGCCGTGTCCCATTTATCGTTCGCTACGTGCGCAGCACAGCGGCGCATTTCACATCATGAGCATACCTCAGTGACGTCAGTCTACCCTGCAATTGGCATAAAGTTCTGACCACTCCTTCTTGGTGTTGCATTTGCTCTGTCAGTCAGTGTATGAATGTAAAAAAAATACTTATGGCCGGTGTTGTAATTCTACAACCCATCAGAGTGTCTCATGAGCTTTAGTGCAAATTTTGGTACTGATCAGTGGAGGAGTGTAGATTTGGATAACGAACAAACTAACTTTTGATTTAATATTTATTTATTTATTTATTTATTTCTTCTTTGTCGTTAGGCCTACTGAGGACCACGGGGTCGTATCTACTCTTGGGTAAAGTTGTTGCTTTCTTCTTCTTCCAATACTCCTTCATTTGCTGACTATGAGCCAGCTTTCTCTCCTCGGTCCACTTAGTTCCTGTAGTCTTCTTACTTGTAAGGGACGTTGGGAAAACTCCGTGTCGGATGGCTTGACGGAACAGTAGTCGGTCATGAGTTTGTCCCGGTGGGATATCTAGTTGTTCCATATCTGACTTAACTGACGTGATCCATTTGTTCTTAGAAGCCTTGCCTCTTCCTGTTACTGTGAATATCCTTTTGGTGAGTCTTTCGGAATTCAGACGGGCCAAGTGTCCATAAAAGGTCAGGCGCCTTTTCCTTATAGACGTGACGATGTCCTCCTGGTGTTCATACAGTTCATTATTATGGCGGATTCTGTAAGTGCCTCCTTCCTCTCTGATTGGTCCTAATATCCTCCTCAGGATCTTCCTCTCTTTTAACTCCAGATTTCTGAGTGGGCCCTTCCTAGCCATTACAAGGCACTCAGAAGCATACAGAACAGATGGTTTGACTACCGAGTTGTAGTGTCTGAGCTTGAGGTTCTTGGAGAGGCACTTAGATGAATAGATACTACGACACGAGTGATAAGCCCTTTCAAACTTGGTACATCTGGCATCTATGGCTGGGTTCTCGCTTTGATTCGCAGAGATCCATTCTCCCAAGTACTTAACCGCAGGTACTTTTCGTATGGTAGCGTCTGTGAGAGGAATTGTAGAAGGGGCCTCCTTGATATTGGTCATAGATTCAGTCTTCTGGATGCTGATTTTCAGACCAGTCTTAACTGCTACACAATAAAGACTCTGTAAGTTGTAGGTAGCCTCCTCTATATTGTTTGCCAGTAGAATGAGGTCAGCGGCAAAGGCTAGGCACGGGACAATGAGGTTGTCTCTCTTGTACCCAAGCTTCAGTCCAGCTTCCGGTGGTAGCATAGTTCTCCATTCTCTAATGATCTTTTCCAGGACACAGTTGAAGAGAATGCAGGAGAGACCATCACCCTGTCTAACTCCTGTTCTGATTGGAAAGCTTTCAGATAGTTCACCTCTGAACCTGACCTTGGACGTCGTGTTCCTCAGAGTGGCTTGAATCAATCGTAGGGTCTTCCCATCCAGACCAAGTTCCCATAGTATGGAGAAAAGGGTGTCTCTGTCCACAGAGTCATAAGCTTTCTGAAAATCTACTAGGACCACCACCCAGGGATGTCCACCTCGGCTTTTGTAATTGAGAACTGTCTTAAGATTGTGTATCTGTTCTGGACAAGATCTAGTCTTACGGAAACCAGCTTGGTATTCACCTAACTGTGAGTCTAGCTGTGTGGTGACTCTATTAAGCAGGGCTACAGAGAGGATCTTGTAGGTAATTTGTAACAAGGAAATACCTCTATAATTGTTGAGATCTGTCTTACTTCCCTTCTTGTGGAGGGGGTGAATCACGGCAGACGTCCATCCTTCGGGTAGGGACTCTGTTGTCCATATGTCCTTTATGATTTGATGGATGCTCTCCAAAGACTGGTCATCTGCATGTTTCCACATCTCGGCAACTATGCCGTCTTCACCTGAAGCCTTGTTGTTCTTGAGACCAGCGATGATGTCCTTTATTTCTTCTCTCGTAGGTGGTTGAGAATCAGGGTTCCTGTGTGAAGGCTCATGGAAAATAAGCTTTTCTTTAGGTTCCTCTGCGTTTAGTAGCTTCTGGAAATAATCTGCAAGAGTTTTGGTACAGTCTTTATTGTTCAGTTGAAGTTTTCCATATGGCCCGTGGCGGATGAGGGTAGGAGCTGTGTACTGGGTCGTTTGCTTCTTAAGTCCTTTGTACAGGTCTCTTGAGTTGTTTCTCTGAAAATTATTTTCAGCCTCTTGCATTAGGCTCCTGAGGTAATTTCTCGTGGCACTGCGGATGGTGTTAGCTGTAGCTTTTCTTTGCATGAGGAAGGCTTCATAATTGGCTTCAGTTTTATGTTGGTTCCACCTAGTCCAGGCTTTACGCCTTTCTTCTATAGCCTCATCACACTTTGAACTCCACCATGGGTGTTTGCCTTTGGTTGATGAGGCAGGGATAGTTTCTTGAGCGGCATCCAGCAACGCCTTTTGTAAGGCCGGCCATCCTTCTTTCTCCGTATTCTTCCTGAGGGTATCCTGAAAATCACAATCCTCATTGTGCAGTCGCAGAGTGTTGAACCTGGGTATCTTACGACTACTTTGGAGAGTTGGTGTTTTTCTAAAGGGTTGCATATTAATCTTAACAAGTGAAAGGTAGTGATCAGAATCTATGTTGGCTCCTCGTAATACCTTGACGTTCTGTATGTCTGTATGATGTTGCCGTGCTATAGCAACATGGTCTAACTGGAATTCACCAAGCATAGGATTTGGACTCCTCCATGTTTTGGCCTTTCTAGGTAGATGTTTGAAGGCTGTTGATTTCAGGACTAAGTTGTACTTGTCACAGAGTTCAATGAGACGTTCTCCATTTCTGTTTGTTCTCTTATGGGCTGGATAATGGCCTACTATCTTCCGGTACTTCCACTCCTTACCGACTTGTGCATTGAAGTCTCCCATGAGTATGATGGAATGGTGGGAAGGGATCATATCTAGAGTTTCTTCTAAGGTGGCCTAGCATTGTTCTACACTTTCCAGGTTTGAACGGTTTGTGTCATTCGTGGGTGAGTGGAAATTTACGATTGTGTATGCTCTATTACGAGACCTGAAGGATAACGCGGAGGTCCTTCCGTTAGGTGAAGTGAAATCTAAAATATGGTCAACCATCTTGTGGTGTACCGCGAACCCAGTACCAAATTGTGGAAGTGTCTTGATAACTCTTTCACCAGGTTTCCCCTTGTAGATTCTGTACACTTGTATATAAAATTGTATTCAATTGACTATCTACCGCGTCTTTAAATTCACCCAAATTAAGACTTGCACCAAGTATGTATGTACCTTATGGGGTTATGGACATTTTCACGTGCTCTTTCAATTGAACATACGATAGCCAGGCAGTTAACTGAAATGCCAATACATGCAGACGCTTGCTTGTGTTGTAAAGCAGTGGAGAGGAACAATATATCTCTATGTAACTGCAACATATGAGACAGCTTTCACATGACACTGCCCCCAGGGAGAACGTTATTCTACGGAGTGCTCTAGCGGGGCGAAATGCACGTGATCCGTAAGTGATTTTCTCCATTTAACTGCATGCGCCATTTGCCGGGCCTGATGTCCAATCTTCCTTGTTCACACATGAGTTCCTTCCTTTTCCTCGTGTGTACTATGAATTATTGAGAGTCAACTATCTGGGGAACATATTATTATAGTTAGAGGAAATCACCTGTACGTAAGTACAGTAGTGTGTCAGCCATGATTCTCTTCTGTGTGCGAGTCTTTCTCTGGCGAGCAGAACTGAAAATAATAATGTTAATACTAGTTGTTTAACGCCTCTTTTTAACTGTTAACAATCTTAACAGATTCCACTCCTCACTTTTATTTTCCCTATTTGACCTCCTTTGACTGACTGTTATATCTCTTCCGAATCCCACGAAGTCATTCATTTTCACCCCCACCGTGACACGTCCCTCTCTTTTATATATATGTTAGGAGGAGTGGGCTTATTCCTTTTTCTCTTCTGATACATCTTAAGAAGGGATGTCTAAATGGAGTGGGCTTATTCCTTTTAGTCTTCTGATACATGTTAAGAAGGGAGGTCAAAATGTACTATACTTCCATTCAAATCAATTATCACAACCACCACCACCCTTTCCATTTTTTAACCACTTAACACGGTAGATGAGATCGAACCAATTTCCTTTTGGGTGAACAAGGCTTAAAGAGTCTTTCATTGTCCTTTCTTTTCTTTTGCTGATACCGTTACAGTAATCTTCGCCGGGCTGAGTGGCTCAGACGTTTGAGGCGCTGGCCTTCTGACCCCAACTTGGCAGGTTAAGATCCTGGCTCAGTCCGTTGGTATTTCAAGGTGCTCAAATACGTCAGCCTCGTGTCAGTAGACTTACTGGCACGTAAAAGAACTCTAGTGGGACAAAATTGCGCCAGCTCGGCGTCTTCGAAAACCGTAAAAGTAGTTAATGGGACGTAAAGCCAGTAACATTATTATTATCATTAACAATAAGCTTCGAAGTCTCGGACTTGTTCCTGTTTCTATAATAATTTGTATTGGAAAGAGTGATAATTATACTGTAATTTCCCTTAAAAGCAATAACCACCACCACCACCACCACCACCACAGGATTATTTAACTCTCAGCAGATAGAAGGACAGATACATTCATAAAAGAAATCGGCGATATTAGTCGACATGTATGGTCAGATTAAAAGTCGACTGAATTTCTCTTCTGGTTCCAAATAGTTGCAGTGGGGTGGTGATTGTTTTAAGGGTACAGTCCAACTAGGGAACCATCCCGTCTTCCAAGGAGTACCCAGTTACACAGTCACTTCCACAGACATCACAATAATTAAAGTTCAGGTAGATTGCTCAAGAGGCTGGCAACCGTACATGCCCCTATAATAATAATAATAATAATAATAATAATAATAATAATAATAATAATAATAATAATAATAATAATAATAATAATCTTCCGGGACTTTTTCCAGTTATTTGGGTTCTGGACATTGTGTTGATTTGCCCTGGTTTTACGGCCGGATGCCCTCCCCTACGCCAACCCTATGTGGATGGATGTATTCAATATTGTGTGTTTCTGTGGTGTGTTGTGTGTAGGTGAAGATGTGCATTACGATGGACACAAAGACCCAGTCCATCACCTAGAGGAGTTAACCATACGAAGTTAAAATCCCCGACTCGACCGGGAATTGTCATTACATTTCGTACCATTAGGGGCCGATGACCTAGATGTTAGGCTCCTTTAAACAACAAGCATCTTCATCAACATCAATATGATTAGTGAAAACTCTCCTCACCACGCATAGTAGCGGCGACAGCGCGTAGTACTGCCATCTAGCGGCTCGGGGAGAACACTAACACAACGAGCTATTAAAATACTACATATTTCGACTTCGAAAACCCAACGGAATACAGATTTTAAGACGTTTGCGTCCTTCTTGTAATATAATATAGGGAAGGAAGAAAGTGGATATTGATCTGAAGGAACCAGTGATAAGAATAAAGCAAGTAAAACAGTCGTGTTATAACTACAGTCTGATAACATCTCCAAGAGCAAATCACACATGAAATATCTTTTTTTTTTAAAGTTTGATATTTTTACTGGTTCGGTAGATGCAGAGTGGGTCTCGGTCCTCAAGTGGCCACGGTTGGTCCGTGGTCCAACAGCTTTGCGCTCTGACCGGCCAACCGAGCAGAGGAGGGGTGGCCACGGCTCTACCGTTGCTCTACGCCTCTGCATTCGGGAGACGGGACAGGGCTGGACCTCACGGCTGGCCCCAACCGTCGGCTGACCTGAGAATGGTTTTCCGTGGTTTTCCATTCTCCTGCACTAAGGCGAATGCCGGGACAGTTCCTAGTACAGGCCATGGCCGCCAACCTCCTCATCTTCTTCGAGCATCTCTTTCACCGTAACAAATCTCCTAGCCTGAGAGACGGCGTCACCGTCTAAGAGGCCCGCCTC
Source organism: Anabrus simplex (assembly GCF_040414725.1). Lineage (NCBI taxonomy): Eukaryota > Metazoa > Arthropoda > Insecta > Orthoptera > Tettigoniidae > Anabrus > Anabrus simplex. Next base: position 71,924,648 of record NC_090268.1, on the reverse strand, counting down.
CCTCTTCAAGGGAGGAATGAATACATATTAGTAGTAGTTTTTACTGGCAAAATATTTTTTTGTATAATCAATGATTTTATTCACACGCGCTTTAGTAAGGACTTTGAAATACTTGTCAGTCAGTAATTCTGCACAGCTGTTATATATACCTTCACTACATTCATTGAGAAACAAACCTGTCAGTAATTTGCATCTAATTTCATATGTGCTTTCCAACGAAGCTGTTTTCACATATTCCTGACATTTTGGCAGACAATTTCCCCCCCCCCCCCAGATATATTTGGAAACATCATTTTAGAATTATCATACTTCTCCATTTCTATGTGCAAATTTCCCATGCTATAATCATTCACACATTCCTACACTTAGCATGGGGAAACTTGCTTCATGCCCAGCCCATGACATAATGGTCTGCATTTTCCTGTATTACATCATAGTCATAATCATTTACCTGATCACTTAACTCACACCGTTTAGTGACGTTAGCTTCAAAACGGCACTTCATCGCATCAGTAGAAAGCTTACATCATCCGATTCACTATTACCGACATCAGAAGCACAAAGCAATTGATTAACTTTACACTCTTACGGTACTGCAAACTTTTGTTTCCTCTGGGGTTGCATTATCACTTCCTTTTACTCCAATGATCCAAACATGTTTTTCAATGCAGTTCTGTGTGATCCTCCTTGTTAAATATTAGGCCTAATGGAAAGCATAGTCATTGTGTAATTCTGACCACAATAGTTCCAGTGCAGAAATATCACCAGAAACTATATATATATACCCTTGTTTAAGAGATTACCTGGAGAGCCCGGGTTCGATTCCCGGCCAGGTCAGGGATTGTTACCTGCGCTTGAGGGCTGGTTCGAGGTCCACTCAGCCTACGTAATTAGAATTGAGGAGCTATCTGACGTTGAGATAGCGGCTCCGGTCTAGAAAGCCAAGAATAACGGCCGAGGGGATTCGTCGTGCTGACCACACTACACCTCGTAATCTGCAAGCCTTCGGGCTTAGCAGCGGTCGCTTGGTAGGCTAAGGCCTTTCAAGGGCTGTAGTGCCATGGGGTTTGGTTTGGTTTGGTTTGGTTTGGTTTGTTTAAGATATTTTCATTTCTGAAATCCTTTTCTTTGACGTAGTCCAAGCATACTTCTCTTCTTCTTTTCTTCTTAATCTATTTTCCCTCCAGGGTCGGTTTTTCCCTCGGACTCAGCAAGGGGACCCGCCTTTACCGCCTTAAGGGCAGTGTCCTGGAGCTTCAGACTTTGGGTTGGGGATACAACTGGGGAGAATGACCAGTACCTCGCCCTGGCGGCCTCACCTGCTATGCTGAACAGGAGCCTTGTGGAGGGATGGGAAGATTGGATGGGGCAGGCAAGGAAGAGGGAAGGAAGCGGCCGTGGCCTTAAGTTAGGTTCCATCCTGGCATTTGCCTGGAGGAGAAGTGGGAAGCCACGGAAAACCACTTCTAGGATGGCTGAGGTGGGAATCGAACCCACCTCTACTCAGTAGACCTCCCGAGACTGAGTGAACCCCGTTCCAGTCCTCGTACCACTTTTCAAATTTCTTGGCAGAGCCGGGAATCGAACCCGAACCTTGGGGGTGGCAGCTAATCACACTAACCACTACACCACAGAGGCAGACCCAAGCATACTACATAGCCTTTATTTAAATATTCTGGTCCTTTGGTCCTCATAATTTCATCTAAATCATCCCTTATGTTCTTCACAACCGACTGAGTACACCTGAAAATCGATTAAATGCGTAGGTTTAATTATAGCAAAGTTTTAAAGAAAGTACGTTCACATAAATAGACAACTAGCCTATATAGGCACGTAAACATTAACAGGTATACTCATAGCACTTTGTTTTTATAATCTGTCAAATGACTTACGACCGCTTTATCTTTGGTTAATAAGGCACCCGTACATGGCAAAAATAATTCCTCTTCCTACCATTTCCGAAATACTGATATGTAACAAGAACAAAACAATTTGAATTACAAATATGACTCTTCTAACACACACAGCTACCTGCAGCAGCAAGTGTAGTTATTTCCTCGAACCGCTAGATGGCACGCAAAAGCTGTGTCGTCAGTTTCTCGCAGGAGTTTCCACTATTATCTTATTAAGCTATTTGGTGTATCACACTTGACGATTTCTACGATTTGGAAGGACAAAGAGAACATCTAATTTAGTAGCGAAGACCGTATGCGACATTATTGATCTATTTCCATTGTTGCTACTTCTTTCCTCACTTATTATTACATATCTCGCTGGCATAATAGTGCTGTGAGTACTGTCTATTGCATGGGTGACCATCCTCCTGATGTGCTCCCCTCTCACCGTTGGCATCTAATAACAGAGTACCAACCCCTGCCCTATTAAGGGCACCTTTCGCCCCGTCAGGGGCCCAGGCCATATCCTGGTCAGTTCGATCCCCCACAAGTATACCACTTCACCTACACCCGTTATGTCACTACTACCTTGATTTATGAAATAGCACTCAAGGCCTGATATATCGGTCGACGGGCTATAATCACTCACTGGTCCCTCGGGACCTCTGAGAATAGTGGTCTGTAAATAAGACACTCACTCACTTGAGCACGCACCACTCATTGCGTCCCCAGAGCTCGAACAGAGCACATGGCGAGAAATAGATGATCACCGACATCATTTAGCTCTTGGTACATGGTATCGAATCTAGCGCAGAGCTCCCAGACGAAGTACCTGCCAGCATAAGAACAGAAGAAAGCAGTTTGTCACGCTCTTAATGAAGTAATCATTCGGGTCTTGTCACGGCGAGATCCGAAACTATACCTGGCCCGACGGTTGCTGAGTAGCACAAAACCACGAACGCCGGTCCTCTCCTCTTATTGAGTTTGACCGTTCCAGTGTTTTAACAACACCCAAGACTCTCACCCCAGGCAAATACTGGGGCTGTACCTTAATTAAGGCCACAGTCGTTTCCTTTTCACTGCTAGCCTTGTCCTATCCCATCGTCGTCATAAACGACTAGTCTATTTTTTTTCGTCGCACGGGCACATTTATTTGAAAATCTTCCCGTAGCATTTTCAGTTTACCGTAATAATTGTCATTGGAAAGAATGATTAAAATGATGTAATTTATCTTAAAAGTAGTAATCACCACCACCACCACCACCACCACAACCACAGGATTATTCACCTGTAAGCAGATATAGAGCAGGGCAAAGACATTCATAAAATAAAAAAGTGACATGCTGTTAGTTACTATACAGGGTGAAGCGTAATTCGCGCACTCGGGCGTCGCAGCGCGACTCCTCACATGCCAGCAATAAAAAAATATCTCTTACAAAATTTCGTCTTGCGAGTATATCCGGCAGAAAAACGACGTTGAAGAGTAACAATCTGGCAACACTGTAACCACATGTAGGGTAACTAACTCTGTCAGCAAACGTTAGTCGTACTGTACAGTTGGTGCAGTGGATAGAGTTTTGGGTTAGCATGCAGGAGGTCGAGTGGTCGATCCTGGGTTGAGGCGTGTGTTTTTTATTTCGTAAATGTAGTCCAGGTGGTATGGTATCTGGCATCTTAATCGTCAACAGCGATTGGAGCGGGTCCTCTACAAACCATTTGCACTTACATACTACGATCCTAGAAATGGACGAACAATCGTTTTCATTGGTCAGCTTTGAAAGGCGCCCTTTCCACGTCGTGGGCGTGAATTTATTCGCACCACTTCATCTACTAGATGTGTAACCTGTTTGTTTCAGCTGTCTATTTCTTATTAGTCTAACCAGGTATTTGTTGTTTCAGCGTTACAAAATGTTGTAAATGTAGGATACATGTGACCTCAGAAACGGTGTCTTACTGTATTACAGTAGGTAATGTCAGATGGAAATTAGCAAATAAAAAATGCTCCTCAACCCAGGATCGAACCATCGACCTCCTGCATGCCAACCAAAAACTCTGCCCACTGCACCAACTGTACGGCACGACAAGAACATGCTGACAGCGGTAATTACCCTACATATGGTTACAGTGTTGCCAGATTGCTGCTCTTCAACGTCCGTTTTCTACCGGATATACTCGCAAGACGAAATTTTGTAAGAGACATTTTTTTATTGCTAGCATTTGAGGAGTCGCACTGCGACGCCCGAGTGCGCGAATTACGCTTCACCCTGTATAAATGTGTAAATATGGAATGTAAATATATGTAAATATGGAATGCTTTACCCCCTGAAATTAGAAATTGTTCCTCATTAATTACCTTCAAAAACAGTCTAAAGATTTCCTCTTGAATACGTAGGCTATATCATGTAGTTATGTGTGAATGTGTGAGTGAATGTCTGGAGTAAATAGTTCCCAAAAGCTGTATATAAATTACTGTTATATTTTCTGATTTCCACCTAGAGTAGTTAATATTGAATTTATTTTTCTAATTTTAGACTTAGGATGTAATCTTTTAGTTTTAGACTATATTAAGTTATATTACTATTATATTATATACACTGTGTTAAGTTTGAATATTAAGTTTGGATTCAATATTAAGCCGCATAATGTGGTTAAGTGTAAGAGAGGGCCAAGAGCCCTAATTTCGCCATAAATAAATAAATAAATAAATAAATAAATAAATAAATAAATAAATAAATAAATAAATAAATAAATAAATAAAATTACATATTTGTATTTAGAATTTAAAAAATCGGTAGAAATCAGTTAAATATGTTAAGGTCCGAAAGCATGGTTTCTAAATATGCAAATGGAACCCTTGACGTCTATTATGGGAAATGTGTTTGTAAGATAATGAGTCCAAACTCTTTACAAAATTAGATAAAAATTTGACGGATGTTCCCTCTAGTTCTTATCATTAAGCTAATGGTATATTTCTTGCAAGAAATTGACAGTTGGCTCGTAGACGCGCCTTCTGGCGGTATTGACTTCCTTTTGCTGGCTTTCATGGGTTTCGAACTCGATAATAGAATCAATGACGTATTAATGAGGAGAATAAAATGCGATGATATCTGCCCGTCGGTAGTAAAGCGCCCATGCACCCTTTCATAGACATTGAACCCTTTCTCTTTCACCCCCTGTGGGTGGGGAACGCAGGTGAAGAATACACCCACGGTATCCCCTGCCTGTCGTAAGAGACGACTAAGAGGGGCGACCAAGGGGTGATGACATTAGAACCATGAGATTATTTGTGATTAGTGCCATTACGTACGGTGGAACACCATGGGTCGACGTTACTTACGACTAGTACCACCTTCCGAGCAAAACCATGCGTCTACGTTATATAGGAGCAGTACCATTATGTGAGGAACACTATGAGTTTGAGTGTTGCTTGTGATAGAGGTCATCATGTGTGTTCCACTGTGTTCAGAATGGGTCTGCGTTATCTGTGAGTAGTACCACTTTATGAGGAACACCATGGGTCTACGTGCCTGTGGATAGTACTGCTTTGTGAGAAACACCACGGGTTTGGCTGGCGCTCTTGATTGCTACCACTATGTGAGGAAAACCATTGGTCTGCGTTGCCTAAGAGTAGTATTATTGTGTGAGGAACACCATGGGGTTGTACTGCCTCTGGGCGTTACCATAATGTGTGATCCACCGTGGGTCTGCATTGCCTATGATTAGTACCACTATGTGAGGAACACCATACGTCTGCGTTGCTTGTGAGTGGTGCCCTTGTGTGCGAAACACCATAGGTTTGTGCTACCTGCGAGTGGTGCCATTGTGTGTGACATACCATGGGTCTACATTACCTGTAATTAGTATCACTGTAGGAGGAAGACCATGGTTCTGCTTTACTAGTGATGGGTGCCATTGTGATGGGCCGGTGACCTGGATTTTGGATCCCTGTAGGTAATAAACATCATTCGAGTAATTATGAAATTGTGAATCGGATCCACTGTTTGTTTTTATTTCATAATAATTTTCTCCTCACCATTCGTTTTAGATTCTAGTCAGTGGATACATTTTGAAGTTTTAATTTGCATTTCGTTACCATTAGGGGCCGATGGCCTAGCTGTTAGGATCCTTGGCTGGCCACTCATAGATATTTATTTTCAAAATTATGATTTTTCTTGAGAATATATTGAAAATGCATCAATTGATATAGGAATATTTAGAAATACCTTCTTATCAGAAATGACTTTGTAAAAAACAGCATGGTACTTAGAAGTACCGTTGGTCTGTGGGATAACTAAAGTGCACTCAGTACTTTAGATATAAGAATTATTACATTCTACAATATGTATGCTTTATTCAGTTTTAAATGACATAATACCCATCAAAATCTTTCTGAAAAGAACATAAAACAAATCACAACAGCAAAAGTAGGTGATCTGAACTTATATTTGCCTTATAATATTATAGGTAACTTAAAACTTTCCCCGTGGTTCATGTTTGTGGGTTACTGTAGTCACGTCCTAGTTCGTGAACCATGGGCAACGGCTGAGTGGCCTAGTAAGTGGTCCTGAGAGTCGGGATACCAGTTGCTATGGAATGGGAGTGGGCATCTCGGACATATTCTGAGTCGTGGCCCTCCTTGTGCTCAGGCGGCTTAGGACTATACAATTCACCGGTGCTCCGTAACTCGTTAGAGGAGAGATCCTCACTTGGACTATGTGCAAGTAGGGTAGCATCCTGCTTCATGAATTTACCGAGCTCAGAACATTTTAAGCAAGCCTCGGACCTATGGGAGTAATGGAGTCCCACTCCCATTTGACAGGCGAGGGACTCCTTGGAAACAACTTGGCGAATGAAATGGAATTCGATGGGGAGCTATCAATATTAATGGGGCTTATGGAAGGAAGAAAGTAGAACTGGCTGACTCAGCAAAGAGGATGCATCTGGATGTGCTAGGAGTTAGTGATATTCGGGTAAGGGGAGATAACGAGGAAGAGATAGGAGATTATAAAGTGTACTTGACGGGTGTTAGAAAGGGAAGGGCAGAGTCTGGGGTAGGGCTCTTTATCAGGAATACCATTGCACGTAACATAATTTCTGTTAGGCACGTAAATGAGCGAACGATGTGGGTAGATTTGTCAGTTGGAGGAATTAGGACTAGAATTGTCTCAGTGTATTGACCATGTGAGGGTGCAGATGAGGATGAAGTTGACAAGTTTTATGAAGCATTGAGTGACATCGTGGTCAGGGTCAACAGCAAGGATAGAATAGTGCTAATGGGCGATTTCAATGCGAGAGTTGGGAATAGAACTGAAGGATACGAAAGGGTGATTCGTGAATGTGGGGAAGATATGGAAGCTAATGGGAATGGAAGCGTTTGCTGGACTTCTGTGCTAGTATGGGTTTAGCTGTTACGAATACATTCTTCAACGCATAAGGCTATTCACCGCTACACATGAGAGGCTAGGGGTACCAGATCCATAATATACTATATCTTAACAGACTTCGAATTCAGGAAATATGTTAGGACTGCACGAGTTTTCCGCGGATTTCTCGATGATACAGACCACTATCTGATCTCTAGTGAACTAAGTATCTCTAGGCTTAGGGTAGAGAAAGTGAAATCTGTCTGCAAACGAATAAGGGTAGAAAATCTCCAGGACGAGGAAATTAGACAGAAGTACATGGATATGATTAGTGAGAAGTTTCGAACAGTAGACAGTAAGCAGGTTCAGGATATAGAAAGTGAATGGGTGGCATACAGGGATGCTGTAGTAGAAACAGCAAGGGAATGCCTAGGAACAACTGTGTGTAAAGATGGGAAAAGGCGAACATCTTGGTGGAATGATGAAGTGAGAGCAGCTTGTAAACGTAAAAAGGCGGCTTATCAGAAATGGCTCCAAACAAGGGCCGAGGCGGACAGGGATTTGTACGTAGATGAAAGAAACAGAGCGAAACAAATAGTTGTTGAATCCAGAAAGAAGTCATGGGAAGATTTTGGTAACAAGCTGGAAAGGCTAGGTCAAGCAGCAGGGAAACCTTTCTGGACAGTAATAAAGAATCTTAGGAAGGGAGGGAAAAAGGAAATGAATAGTGTTTTGAGTAATTCAGGTGAACTCATAATAGATCCCAGGGAATCACTGGAGAGGTGGAGGGAATATTTTGAACATCTCCTCAATGTAAAAGGAAATCATCCTGGTGGTGTTGTGAACAGCCAAGCTCATGGGGAGGAGGAGAATGATGTTGGTGAAATTACGCTTGAGGAAGTGGAAAGGATGGTAAATAAACGCCATTGTCGTAAGGCAGCAAGAATAGATGAAATTAGACCTGAAATGGTGAAGTATAGTGGGAAGGCTTCATAGAGTAGTAAAATTAGCATGGAGTGTTGGTAAGGTACCTTCATATTGGACAAAAGCAGTAATTGCACCTATCTATTAGCAAGGGAACAGGAAGGATTGCAACAACTATCGAGGTATCTCATTGATTAGTATGTCCGCCTCCGTAGCGTAACGGTTAGTGTTATTAGCTGCCGTCCTCGGGGGCCCGGGTTCGATTCTCGGTACTGCCAGAAATTTAAGAATGGCAGGAGGGCTGGTATGTGGTTGAAATGGTACATGCAGCTCACCCCCAATGGGGGTGTGCCTAAAAGAGCTGCACCACCTCAGGATGAGGACACGAGTTTACTTTATTGATTAGTATACCAGGCAAAGTATTCACTGGCATCTTGGAAGGGAGGGTGCGATCAGTCGTTGAGAGGAAGTTGGATGAAAACCAATGTGGTTTCAGACCCCAGAGAGGCTGTCAGGATCAGATTTTCAGTATGCGCCAGGTAATTGAAAAATGCTACGAGAGGAATAGGCAGTTGTGTTTATGTTTCGTAGATCTAGAGAAAGCGTATGACAGGGTACCGAGGGAAAAGATGTTCGCCATACTGGGGGACTGTGGAATTAAAGGTAGATTATTAAAATCAATCAAAGGCATTTATGTTGACAATTGGACTTCAGTGAGAATTGATGGTAGAATGAGTTCTTGGTTTAGGGTACTTACAGGGGTTAGACAAGGCTGTAATCTTTCACCTTTGCGGTTCGTAGTTTACATGGATCATCTACTGAAATGTATAAAATGGCAGGGAGGAATTCAGTTAGGTGGGAATTTAGTAAGCAGTCTGGCCTATGCTGACGACTTGGTCTTAATGGCAGATTGTACCGAAAGCCTGCAGTCTACTATCTTGGAACTTGAAAATAGGTGCAATGAGTATGGTATGAAAATTAGCCTCTCGAAGACTAAATTGATGTCAGTAGGTAAGAAATTAAACAGAAGTGAATGTCAGATTGGTGATACAAAGCTAGAACAGGTCGATAATTTCAAGTATTAAGGCTGTGTGTTCTCCCAGGATGGTAATATAGTAAGTGAGATTGAATCAAGGTGTCGTAAAGCTAATGCAGTGAGCTCGCAGTTGCGATCAACAGTATTCTGTAAGAAGGAAGTCAGCTCCCAGACGATTACATCGGTCTGTTTTCAGACCAACTTTGCTTTACGGGAGCGAAAGCTGGGTGGACTCAGGATATCTTATTCATAAGTTAGAAGTAACAGACATGAAAGTAGCAAGAATGATTGCTGGTACAAACAGGTGGGAACAATGACAGGAGGGTACTCGGAATGAGGAGATAAAGGCTAATTTAGGAATGAACTCTATGGATGAAGCTGTACGCATAAACCGGCTTCGGTGGTGGGGTCATGTGAGGCGAATGGAGGAGGATAGGTTACCTAGGAGAATAATGGACTCTGGTATGGAGGGTAAGAGAAGTAGAGGTAGACCAAGACGACGATGGTTAGACTCGGTTTCTAACGATTTAAAAATAAGAGTTATATAACTAAATGAGGCCACAACACTAGTTGCAAATCGAGGATTGTGGCGACGTTTAGTTAATTCACAGAGGCTTGGAGACTGAACGCTGAAAGGCATAACAGTCTATAATGATAATGTATGTATGTATGTATGTATGTATTTATGTATGTATGTATGTATGTACGTATGTATGTATGTATGTATGTATGTACGTATGTATGTATGTGTGTATGTATGTATGTAAAACTTTCCCAATAACGTACAACTTTAACTTATTTGCTTTCTTTTATACAGGCATGTCATGGTATGTACTGAAACAATTCTCTTTTTCGTTACAGCATAGGCACACTCCACAATGTCGACATTTACAATAAGGCAGGGGCTGAATCTTGTTCATACTGCACAATTCATTTCGTCCTCGCTTCTCAACAAAGATTGAAAAATAACTTCTCGATTACCAACGCTCATCTTTCTGAGTACAGAGTGGCTCTTCTCACGCCTCCTGATGGGAGATGTGTCCTGCTCAGAACTTCTTTCCCTGAACACTCGCTGTTTAGGCTCACTATACGTCAACAAACCTTTTAAAAAAAACTTCTCTTCTGAATTCTTTCAGAGGCTGTCCATTTCGATTGAACTATTCACGGTAAATGATATAGGAGTTGACAGTTGCCATCTCCAGCATACCCAAAAACAATCGATGCCACCATTTCTTGCAACGGCGATTTAGGCCGTACACAGTTCGAAGCCTATCGGCAAAATCTACTCCTCCCATGAACAAGTTATAGTTCTTTACAGAAACAGGGCCACTTCTTTTCTTTCACCATCCTTCCTAAGAACATGATGATGATGATGATGATGCTTGTTGTTTTAAGGGGCCTAACATCGAGGTCATCGGCCCCTGATAGTACGAAATGAGACGAAATGCAATGACAAAATAAAAATACAAAATCGTCCACTGACCAGAATTCAAAACGGTGAGGACGAAAAATGAACGGATGGATATGAATTTAAGACAATCAGTGGGGACGACCCGGAATGCCTCAGTCTCAGAAACAGACGGAAAACAATAGTAATACTGACCAAGGGGCTGCTTCCATAGCTCAAGACTAAATTGATGATGCTTGCAAGCTAAAGGGGTCCAAAATATAGGTTATCGCACTCTGATAATGGTACTTATCACTTGGAAAGTAGAACCATGGTATTTGACATGGTGCGGTACTAATCAACAGTATCGTAGACTTACGGTATTCCACGCATTATGGTACTACTCACAGGTAATGAAATTCGCACAGGTAATACGGACCTATGGTGTTTCACACATAGCGGCGCCATTTACAGGCAAGGCAAACCTATGGTTTTCATCACATACGTCTACTTACCACAGGGACTCGTACTATCCCGTGGTGTTCCTTATGTAGTGGGTACTGATCATAGGAAAGCCAGAACCCTGGTGTCGCTCATATAGTGCTACTAATCACGTAAAAGCCTGACCGCACGGTGCTCCTGATTGCTACTAATCACAAACCTATTTGGTACCTAACATAGTGGTACTACGCGCAAGTAATAACGACCCATGGTGTTCCCCGTCTGGTGGTATTAATTGCAAGTAGTTTCATGGTTCTAATCCAATCATCCCTTGGTCGCCCCTTTTAGTCGCCTCTCACGACAGGCAGGGGATACCGTGGGTGTATTAGTCGTCTGCCACCCCCACCCACAGGGGGTGTGTGTTTGGTCCGCGAGACCTTCCTAAGAACAGTGCTGGTTTCTGAACCATGGTAGTTAGAAGCTAGCAGTACACATTTCGTGTCCTTCCATGTGAAGAGCGCAGAACCAGTGTTTGAAATTCGGAAGTCAGATTCTTCCTTTTGAAATTTCTTGTCATCAGTCAGGTTTTGTGGAAGCCCTCTCCTATTTGCACTGATCGTCTCACAAGAAAGTGTCTTCTCAGATTTAAGTTTATCTAGCAGCAATAACGAGGTGAAATAATTGTCATAGAATATAAGCCTATTCTTGCCCCATTAGTTAGGTATAACACTACACTTTCACCAAGAGAATAATCTTGGAATTCTACTTTCATTTCTTCATCCTTTCCTTGGTAGATACGAAATTTCTTCACATAACCCTATTCTTTATTGGCTTTTTCGGATTGAATTGCTTCATACTCGATCTTCCTTTGAACGCTACCATGCTTTCATCAATACTAAGTTCACGTGAATCTTCATTTGCAGTGGTAAACTTTTCATTTAGGTTTTCAGTCATTGGTTTCAGTTTGTAAACTTTATCCCGGTTCCTCGAGGGTATGGTTGAATTGTCGTTCACGTGCAGAATACATAGGATTGTATCAAAGCTATTTCGAGACATTGACTTTGAAATTAATGCTACGCCGAGATCTGGAGCACCACTCCAGTAATCTTGCTATGCTGGAAGAACATGATAACCCACAAACATGTTTATTCCTAAGAAAATAAATAATTCGTGTTTTGATGCAGTGCTGCAATTGGCAAACGTGTTGTGATTTATGTCCCGATGTGTTGCTATATACTGGAGCTTTTTGTACCTTTTTCCACTTTCTGAGATGCTCTAAGCTGGCTGTACCAGCCATATCAGCAACAATGCGTGATGGACTTGTGGCAGGTGCACTATCCTCTTGAGCAGGGACTTCAGATTCGATATGTGAAATTTCTGTGGTATCCGTCATAGCGATTTCTTCTGCTTCATTATCTTCGAGCAGTATCTTTTGATCAAGTCTGCTTGTTTCATAGTCAAATATATCATCAAACGTACCAAACCTGTGTCTCTCATCGTGCTTACGCACACTGTTTTCGATTTCATTATCACTGTAGGTATCGTCTTCTAAATCAGTGAGCAAGTTATTGTCCAACACCAATTCAGAGTTCAAACCCTCTGTAAGCTCATCTTCACAAAAAAAAACTGGCCATATTGCCCAGGACAGAAATATACGTGTTGAGTTATTAATTACACAAACAGTAAGTATAAATGAACACCGTGACGTCAATGAAGAATGCAATTCTATTTCACAACACTAGTTCAGTCGCTCACAGATTGACGGTACTTCTCGAGTCCACATAATAAATACGCTGTTTCCAGGGTTATTACTCATTTCAAAAGACAATCAGCATTGTTTGCAGCTCAGAGAAGATAAAGACCACATGGGTTGATAACATTTATTCTCCTAGCGAGTATCTGACGCGTAAATCGTGACCAACGAGCTCATTGATCGAGACCAAACCAATACACCTACACTCATTCAGTATCATAAAAGGCATGGAGACGATTGTTGAAATCGGGTGTAGTCAAGGAATAAAGAGTTGCCTGGTTGCGTTTTAGTGAATTTATGAAAGGGAGAATATTTCCATAACATTCCTATGTCGCGCTAGTTACAACTGGCGACAATATACGTACAGAAACTCAAAAATTAGGTGGTACTTAGAAGTACCGTCGATCAGCTGAGGGTTAATAGCTTCTCACTATTCACTCATTGATTGCCCCTGATGTTCTCGAATCCATTTGTTTGTTGGGATGCTGTACTTGAAGAGAAGCACACCTTTACACATATGCTCTTTCTTACAGCAATTCTCAAAAGATGCCATGCGTGTATCTACTAGGACTCTAAACCGTTTCGACCACCAATTGCCCCACCTTCTGACACTCTTCAGTCAGTCTAGGTAAAATTTCATCAGAATATTGTATTGTTAAATAATAATAATAATAATAATAATAATAATAATAATAATAATAATAATAATAATAATAATAATAATAAAAGGGGAAATACGCTACTAAGCTGTACTTGCTGGTCGTGTGACTTTCGAATTCCGTGTTGAGAGCTACTCGGAGAAATGTGCCTACCCCCGCGGATCTGTTGCACATCAGGAAACAGAGCACATCGTTCATATTTAATTATTTTTTTGCAAGTTGCTTTACGTGGCACTGACACAGATACGAAAATGAAAATGGGAAACCATGGAAAACCATCTTCAGGGCTGCCGACAGTGTGGTTCGAACCCACTATCTCCAGAATACTGGATACTGGCCGCACTTAAGCGACTGCAGCTATCGAGCTCGATCGTACATATTTCATACATGACTTCTCTGGGGCTTGACTGTTGATGATTCTGAGTCATTCTTCTTCTTTCCTACCGTTATGTCCCGCATTGGTGCAGGGTCCACTTTTAAACATGCCATCCTCCACTTCCTGCGTCAAGGGCGTCAGCTTCAGTGATGTCTACAAGACGTACGTCTTCCTTGATGCAGTCGAGCATCTGAGGCCTTATCTTCAAAATTACATGCCACGTTTGGAATAACGAATTCATTTCAAATCCCATGAATGTACTGTTTCAAGTGTGTAATCTGACAATATTATTTCGTATCTTCCGAGAACAGGGTGGATGATCTGCTCACGCGACCTCTACTGTCGTGTTATTCCCTAATTACCGGAACACGGATAAAGTTGTTTTTCTCGGAAGCAATTCACCAGATAGAGAAATGCTCTCAACATGATGATATCTGGTCGGCATGATTTTCCTCTATGATTCATCATATTGCCAAGACTTGTTCTTTTCCGTTGTAATTTCAACATGCATGCCCTGTATTACCATGGTATCTCACGCCTGTTACAAGAGGTGACGAGCAAGTTGGCCACGCGGTTTGAGTCACGTATAGCTGCGAGCTTGCGTTCGAGGGATGTGGATTTCATCCCCAATTTTCCCCCTGTGGGTGGGGCAATAGAATAAGACCCACGGCACCCCTGCCTGTCGTAAGAGGCGACGGAAAGGGGCTCCAAGGTCTCTGAACTGTGGAGCGTGGGTTGGTAATGATGGGGCCCTTAGCTGAGTCCTGGCATTGCTCCCACTTGTGCCAGGCTCCTCACTTTAACTTACCCGACCTCCCTTGGTCAACTTCCGACCCAGATGGTATTAGGTTTTCGAGGACAAGGGAGTCTTTCATTTTCACGCCCTTCGTGGCCCTTGTCTTTCTTTGACCGATAGCTTCATTTTTCGAAGTGTCAGATCCCTTCCACTTTTTCTCTCTGATTAGTGTTATGTAGATGATGGTTGCCTAGTTGTACTTCCTCTTAAAACAATAATCACCACCACCATCACATCTTCCATTTCGCCTTCCTCCTGTAGGTGGGGGTGGTAGAATAACACCAACGGTATCCCCTGCCTGTCGTAAGAGGCGACTAAAATGGGCCCCAGGGGCTCTGAACTTGGCAGCGTGGGTTGGCGACCATGGATCCCTTAGCTGCGTCATGACGTTGCTTCTACTTACTTGTGCCGGGCTCCTCACTTACATCTATCCTATCCCACCTCTATTGGTCAACTCTTGTTCTTTCCAGATACCGACGCTATTAGGTTTGGGAGGGCTAGGGAGTCTTTCATTTTCAGGCCCTTCGTCGCCATTATCTTTCTTTGGCCGATGTCTTCATTTTGCTTGCTTGCTGATGATGATGCTTGTTGATTAAAGGGGTCTAACATCGAGGTCATCGGCCCCTAATGGTACGAAATGAAATAACAAAAAAAAATCAGATTCATCCACTGACCAAAATGAAATAAAAATGTCATGAAGAATGAATGGATGGACATAAACCCTACAAAAAAAACAAACAAACAAACAAACAAACAAACAAACAAACAAAAACAGTGGATCAGACACAAAAAAGATCGTGAATAATAGTATTACTGACCAAGGGACCACTTATAAAGCACAGTGATGCTTGATGTCAATAAGGGTGCAAAATTCACGTCTAAGGCCCCACAGAACGCTACATGTCACGAGTAAAGTAGACTCAAAAAGTAGGTAGTTCATTAGAGTATTACTGACCAAGGGACCATTTATAAAGCACAATGATGCTTGATGTCAATAAGGGTGCAAAATCCACGACTAAGGCCCCACAGAATGGTACATGTCGCGAGTAAAGTAGAACCATGGTATTTGTCATTTTGGGGGTACTAATCAAAAGTAGCGATGACTCACGGTGTTCCACACAAGATGGTACTACTCACAAGTATTGTACTTCGTACTGGTAACGCAGACCTATGGTGTTTCGCACACAATGGCGCCACTTACAGCCAACGCAAACCGATGAGTTTCCTCACCTAGGTGTACTAGTCACGGGTGCCGGTCCCAAGGACCCCGAGGTGTTCCTCACATAGTGAGTACTAATCACAGGCAACGCAGACCCACGGTGCTGCTCATATAGTGGTACAACTCATAGGCTACGCCCAGACCCGCGGTGTTGCCCACATGGGTACAACGCACGGGTACTGGAAACCACCAGGCCAGGCTTTTTACTGCAACTAATCACAAACCTATTTCGTACCAAGTTAGTGATACTACTCGCAAGTACATGCAACCCATGGTGTTCCCCGCATGATGGTACGAATCAAGAGTAGTTTTATGGTTCTAATTCAATCATCCCTTGGTCGCCCCTTGTAGTCGCCTCTTACGACAGGCAGGGGATACCGCGGTTGTATTCTACATGTGCGTCCCCCACCCGCAGGGGGTAGTGTGTTTGGTCCGCGAGAGGTATTTTATTTCCCTCAAGTCCGCCGGCAAGCCGGTTAGGACCCCCCTATCCGCCACCTGGGACGCGCCACGTGGGAGTATCACTTCTCTCCCTGCTACTCCTGCGTAGCAGGTTCGTGGTGTCTTCATTTTTTCGACGTGTCGGATCCCTTCCAGTTTTTCTCTCTGATTAGTGTTATATAGAGGATGGTTGTCTAGTTGTACTTCCTCTTAAAACAATAATCACCACGACCATCTGCTTAGAGCAAATGGGGGATTTTTCCCTAGTTATACCTCCCCTTAAATAATAATCACAACTCCCTCTGTCAGTGGGGCCATAAGGCACTACCCCAGTGAAGATCTTTCCTTATATTAACACCTAGGTACTGACAGTGATCTCCATGGAGTACTTTCACTCGATCGATACAGTAATTAAAACTGAGGGGACTTTTCCTCTTGGTGAAACTTACAGCCTGATTTTTCACTCCATTTACCATCATACCTTTGTCTCCTATCCATCTTACAACTTTGTCAAGGTTTTTTGAAATCGCTGACAATTCTGTATATTTGTTACTCGAGGCAGTATAACATCACCAGGAAAAAAGCCTTTTATTTGATTCCAGTTCCTTACATCAGTGCGAATTAGATCCACTGATTATTTTAAATTCATAATCATTTTTCATCATCATTCTTATCAGTGGGTAATATTAAATTTTAAATTATGACTCCATGCCGAATATTGTACCATTAGGGGCCGATGACTTATGTGTTAGGCCCTTTAATCAACAAACATCATCATCATCATTTAGTCATATCATTTTCTTCAGTAGTCTCCCGTGGCCTATCCCATCAAAAGCCTTGGATAGGTCAATAGCGTTACAGCCCACTTGACCTCACTCACTCACTCACTCACTCACTCACTCACTCACTCAGCAGGCTTCTATGGGACATGAAGATCCCGAGCCGATCTCACAAATTGCCTCCACTGAACTCTGTTTTGGGCGAGCTCTTCCTGGTTGTTCACATTCAGACGTCTACATAGCTCGAAGATTTCGTTTTTCCAGAAGCTACGTGGTCTTCCCACTGGTCTTTTTCCTGTTAGTTCTTTTTTAAAGATTCGTAAGAGCATCCTATCATTTTCCATCCTTAGAAGATGACCAGCCCATTGAAGTCTTCTGGAATTGATGATGTTGATTATTGGTGCTTGCTGTGATAGTGAGTGTATTTATTTATTTATTTATTTATTTATTTGATCTCTATTCCAGGTTTGAGATAATATAGAATCAAAGTACATTCCAAAAATTTTCCTGTAAATATTTTTGAAAACCTGCAACTGATGTTCTTCTCTTTTTGGTTAAACTCAATTATTCTGAACTATAAGTTAGAACTGACCTGATGACAGTATTGTATATTTTAAGTTTTGTATTTCTAGTCAAACATGTTGATCCTAATATAAGCTGTAGCATTCTGTCTTCTAACTTTGATTTCCATTTCTCTTTGATTCTGTTCGCTAATCATAACTCCTAGGAACTTGGAAAGCTCAACTCGTTCAACAGTATGTTTACCAATAATCAGAGGTGACCGTTTCTCATTCACATCAATATTCCTCTTTATTACCATGTACTGAGCCAATTTTAACGCTGTCTCCTCAAATTCAATGAACAATTTCCGTATTTCAATTTCATTTCTCCCTATGAGTACAAAATCATCTGCGTCCGCAAGCACTTTATGATACTCTCCGAGATGTATTCCCGCTGGAACCAATTTCTGTAATCTAATAACTTTTTCAAGAGCAATATTGAAAAGAAGAGGGGATAAATCATCGCCTTTTCTTAAACCAGTTCTGTTTTGGAAATGGTCAGATCTTTTCCCATTCAGAAGAATTCTTCTTGTATTGTCATCCATACTCAGTCTACACAGGTTAATGAGTTTAAAAGGGAAGCCAAATTCTGTCATGACATTCCACAGACTGTCTCTATGAATTGAGTCATAAGCTTTCAGGAAATCAATGAACAAATAGTGAATACTTTGATTATATTCCCACACTTTGTCACTTATCATTTTGATTGCAAATATGTTATCAGCCGTGGATGTATTGCTGCGAGATCCATTTTGGAAATCACCAATGATGTTCTCTGCATATGGTTTCAGGCGATTTAGTAGAATAAAAGATAAAATTTTATAAGATGTATTAACAAGAGATATCGCATGGTAATTTTGAATATTTTCTTTGTCTCCTTTTTTATGTAGTGGAACTATGAGAGATTCTTTCCACTCTACAGGCATAACTTCTTCTTGCTAAATACTTAGAATAACTTGGAATATATATTTGTATAGTACTTCTCTTCCAAATTTGATTAGTTCAGCTGGGATGTCATCATTACCCGAAGTTTTATTATTTTTCAGATGTTTAATACTGTTTACTACCTCCTCATAAGTAGGCTCCGGAATCAAATCATACATAGGAGGACACTTTGGTTTCACAATTGGTGATTCTGGATCAGGGCTGTTTAGAAAATTGTCAAAATATTCCTTGCAATGAGAGAGAGTTCAGTTATGAAGTTCCCCTTATGATCCTTCATGAACTTGGTTCTTGGTTTGTAGCCTTTCTTTATAGTATTAATTGTACCATACATTTTTCGGATGTTATTATTTTGATGATCATCTTGTATTACTTCACCTTGTAATATTGTTTCTTTTTCTTCCGAATCAATTTACTGCATTTTTTCTGTTTCTCTTTGTAGGCTTGCTCTATAACATGACCCCTATTAGATCGCAACCATTCTCTACGTAAAACCTTTACTTCATTCACTGCTTCCTGACATGTCGCATCAAACCATTTCTTTTTTGTTTTACTCTTTTTAGGTAAACAAGTCTCTGATGCTGATGGAATACATTGTTTAATATTATTATTATATTCTGTATTGCAGTTTACCTCTACCACCTCGTTATTCTCTGTGAGTGTACTATTATCTAACAGTTCGAATCTATTTTGAATTTCAATATTATATTTTACACTTTCCTCTGTTATTTTTAAATTTTCCATTTCATATTTCTTAATGAACTCAGAAGAAGACTTCAGTGTTGTTTTCAATTTAACTTTTAGTGTTGCAATTACTAGATTTTCGTCAGTTCCCATTTCAACACCTCTAAAGATCGGACGTCAGAAATAGCATGTCTATGTTTTCTATCTGAAAAAAGTGGTCAATCTGATTTGCTATTTTGCTATCACAGGAATACCAAGTTTCTTCATGTATCTGTTTATGAGGAAAAATGATGATAATGTTAGCTGATACAACAAAATTTATCAGCCGCACTGCATTTTCATTACTTTCATTATGCAGGCTTTACACACCGATAGTGGGTTGAAAGAAATTCTCTCTTCCTATTTTTGCATTGAAGTCACCCAATATTATCTTAACATCATGGGGTGACACGCTCGAAAGTTCAGTTCGGTGCATCCCACTATTATTATTGGAAAGCTCTACGGCTCTGTAGTCAGCAGAGTTGGAAGGTAGTAGGGAAATACCTACCGCGAAGAAAGAATATTGAACTTGTCCTCCAGGTTGGGGGTTGCACATAGGGTTAACAAACCTTTTGCGGAAAACAATGCTTGTTACGAAAATTTCACATATGCCTCGGATGATGTATGATGTTCACAATAAGACGACTATTGGATGGAAATCGGATATGAGAACTGGTACACGGAACGTACGAACTATGTATAAATCTGGATCTTCATCTATCCTGTCCGACTTACCTTAATCACCTGTTGTTATTTTACGACCCCGATGTTATTAGAGCATTCGAAGCCTAGGAAGTCTTTCATTTCACGCCCTCCGTGGTCTTGCCTTCCTTCATCCGTTACTTCATTTTTCGAAACGTCGGATCCCTTCCTTTTTTTCTTTTCTTTCTTTCTCTCTCTCTCTCTCTCTCTTTGTCTCTCTCTACCCCCTGTGGATTGGGGAGGCAGACGAAGAATATACCCCTTGTAACCCCTGCCTGTCGTAAGAGGCGATTAATTGGGGCGACCAAGGGATGATTGAATTAGAACCATTAAACTACTTTTGATTAGTACCATCACGTGGGGTATATCATGGGTCGCCTTTACTTGCGAGTTGTACCACGATGTTAGGTACAAAATAGGTTTGTGATTAGTAGCAGCAGAGAGTGGTTCACTGTGAGTTTCCAGTACCTGTGATTAGTAGCACTATATGCGGAACACCACGGGCTTACGTTGCGTGTAATTTGTACCATTATGTGAGAAACACCACGGGTCTGGGCGTTGCCTATGATTAGTAGCACTATATGAGCGACACCGTGGGCCTTTGTTACCTATGATTAGTACCCACTATATGAGAAACACCACGGGAATACCGGTACCCGTTATTAGTACACCCAGGTGAGGAACACTATGGGTTTGCGTTGCCTATGAGATTCGCCATTATGTGAGGAACACCAGAGGTCTGCGTTACCTTTACGACGTATAATACTTGTGAATAGTACCATAATGTGTGGAACACCGTGGGTCTACGCTACTTTTGATTAGTACCGCAACATGAGAAACACCATGCGATAAGTACCGTTATGAGGGGCCTTTGACCTGGATTTTGGACCCCTTTAGACAACAAGCATCTTCGATTCAGGATTGTGCTTTGGAAGCAGTCCCTTGGTCAGTAATGCTATTGTTTTAAGATCGTTTCTGGGAAGGTTGGGTATTGCGGGTCGGATCCACTGATTGTTTTAAGTTGATAATCTTTGTTCATCGTCATCTTTTTGAATTCTAGTCATTGGATCGATTTTGGAATTTTTTTAACTATCAGCGTTGTGAGTTGTATCCGCTGATTATTTTAAATTCATATTCATCGAATCATTTTTCATCATCACGTTTTGAATTCTGGTCAGTGGATTAATTTTGGACTACTAAATTGTCATTACATTTCGTATGTACAATATAACTATTTATAATAGTTTATTTAAATCCGCCTTGATCAATACACTCATACATTTCGTCTCATTTCATACCATTAGGGGCCGATGACCTAGATGTTGGGCCCCTTTAAACAACAATCATCATCATCATCATCACAAAATGTGTATGAGGACGTCAAGATAAATTTTTAAAATCTTCCGAACATCGGTATTTTTGACTTAGAGGCTATATGCTGTCTGCACCAGCGCTTGATCGCATACAAATCTTGTATTCTTGTTTACTTCTATCAAGTACGTCGATCTGAGGGTTTTGATCCTCTTTTTCATTACTTTCCGTCTAAATCTAGTAGCCATGCCTCCTATATTTTTTCCGATCATGTTGTTGTGACATTGTTATTCCTATTGTCCCCACATGCATTCGTGCTCTCTACAAACTTGGAATTTAAGTCATGATCCTACTTTGGTGGAATTTTGACGAACACTTGTCCTTGTATCCGGCCTTTATTTTCTTATTGTTCTGTCCCGAGCGCGTTCACACGACGACACAGCAAGAGGGCGCAGGACATTGTATCGACAGATAGGAAGCGAGGTTAGTCATTGTCCTATTCTCGGATCCTTTGTGCACACAAGGAAAATATTGCTTTGTCCTGTTGTATTGTCCAGTCTATTGTCTCCGTGTAAACTCTGTTGTATTATGGTGTACTCCCGCCAGATTTAAGTCCAGTGTTACTGCATTGTTTCAGTTGATGAAACCATCTGTCAGTAAAGAAAAGGCCAATGTCGACATTGGCCCTTCTAAGAACAGAGGTAAAATAAGAGAAAACGCCAGTGTCAAGATTAGCCATTTTATGCTCGTGAGAAACTTTCTAAAACACTTTGGGGCTGACATCTTAATGGCCCAGTATCCGCTCATCGTATGTGGCTCAAACATCGGCCGTTTTAACATTATGGCCCTGTTTCATCAATGTGGGTTAAATACACCCTAATCCTGGTTTTTCTTAACTTAAGGTTAATATTTTAACTCATTCTTACGAGTCACGCACTTCACCAAGCTATTTAAGCAGAGGGTTAACTAACACCGCATTAACCCTCCCCGGAAACATTTGCCGTACCGATCAAGGAGGCAGTGACCAAAAATCAGAGATGATGAACACAGTTCTTGAGTGGTTCTTCTGTTTATTTCTTGGACGTTATTTTGTTTTTCTTCCTCAGTTGCGTGGTAGATATTATTCTTTCGTGATCGTCACAGAACTGATTGCAGTGATCGAAAAAGGGAGTAGTTCAGAAGGGAAACTGTGGCACGAATTTTTCTCCTTTAGAAAATAAACATTACTTATTGAATTACCCACCAAGTACCAAAGCATTGTAGAATGAAAGAAGACTGAAATTAAAATAACATGAGTGCACATGGGAAGAAACAGGGGACTTTAATAGCGTTGCCCACGTTACAGGCCATTTTGTAACTATATAACGAATTTTGAGGTTAGAATCACTGATTATTTGACAGTTGACAGGAAAATAACCCTTATTGTCTCCTACCATTATATTAAACGACCCTGTAGTATAAAACCTTAATGCAATCAATACCTTTAGTATAGGAGAGATAGGTCTGTTTCGGTCAGTTGTGTAATCTAACCTCTCGCGAATTTCATCGACGATTTTACTGACGACGGTTTTTGACAGTCTATACCTCTTCATAAATTGTTCCTCAGATAGATTTTGAAAGTCGTTGCTTCTTATTATAGGCCTATTTCAGTTAGGAATCCCATTTAACAAATCTAAATATAGCAACTCTGCATCAAACGCATGATTTACGGCGGCCATTTTGCTTTTAACCTCGAGTTAACAGTTGCGGGAATGCGTTTTGATTGGCCAGGTCGTATTATCGCATGTTATACCGAGACGCTTGTATTCTCCGCACGGAATGATGTCTCTTGTACTCTCGATGTCGTCCTACCCTGGCATTAGGAACACACCCGCAAAGACGTTACAAAGCTAAGCAATATGGCTACCCCACTAAAAGAATCGTGAAGTGCTCGTGTAGTTGATATTTACTCCACTACACAGTAAAACTCGAAGATAGCACTTATTCAGATAGAAATTCGCTTTAGAAAATAAACTTTACAGTACCTGGATACATTGGATCACGCTTGCACTTTATTACATTAACATATAAGCACGTTAACACCTATTATATATTATTTCAGTTTTGTTTTGGTTCACGTCTTTTTAAGATCAACCTGGACAAACACAATTCTTTGAAAGCTGCGCCATCAATAACTGCTTGGATAGTTGAAAGATAGTACACTCGATGGGCACAGCCCTAGTGTAGGCACTCCACTCACTCCGCTTGCTGTACACGGAAGCTCGGCGGCCGGTGATGCTCTTTTATTTTTAGCTCACGGGATCGCCGATAGGAGCGTCCTTTACGATCTGCCAGCGATCTGCGAACTGTTGCCAACTGTTAAGGAAATGTCCAACGGACTGTTGTTGCAAAATTTGTTATAGGTTACAGTCACTAAATTACTTTTTTCTTACCGTGCGGGCAGTATGCGCCGCGACGATAGTTAAGAGCCTCTCGAAGGGAGTGTGGCCCCCGAGGGGGGGGCACTGTTCTCATGACAGAACTTGGCCAGGATTTGGAAAGATAGGTTACAATT
Source organism: Anabrus simplex (assembly GCF_040414725.1). Classification (NCBI taxonomy): domain Eukaryota; kingdom Metazoa; phylum Arthropoda; class Insecta; order Orthoptera; family Tettigoniidae; genus Anabrus; species Anabrus simplex. Next base: position 71,900,787 of record NC_090268.1, on the reverse strand, counting down.
ACTAAATTACATATTTTACTTGGCGTGTTTCTTGGTGTGTTTTTATTCTGCGCGGGTTGGCAACGGAACCAGCCAGTTAGGAATTATGGGAATGACGTCATGTCGACCAATGGCCATGCTCGTAGCTGGCCGGCTAATGGTCGATGGCGCGTGAAAACTTTCGTTGTATTATAAAAGTAAACATACCTTTTTGGGCGGGTTGGTGGGTCCCTGGCATTGGTAATGAACACATCTCTCTTCCAAAAAGATTCTAAGGTACAATTCATATATATTTCTTTGCGAAGTTGTATATTATATACTGGAGTGCCTAGACTAGGGCGCTACCTCTGTTAAGTGTTGCATTACAATACTTTTTTTACACGTCTCAATACATGGATACATTTCGTAATATTTATGTTTGACTGTAGAGAATGATGACTGGTGAAAGAGTGGTGGAATGTCTTTGATTCAGCACAAATAATAAAAGTAACAGAAACATACAAGGGAACTAGCAGCGGAAAGAAAATCAAATACCTAAATTATAGGTTCAAAAGATACCGTTACGTTGAGTGTCCCAAAGATAAGAACAATAATCAATCTCTCGAAAGTGTGAGGGGTAATAACAGCATCTTTTAAAGCGTTTAAAAACGCGTTTATAAGTAAAAAAAAAAAAAGCCGTGTCAAAACGTATCGGGTCCATTTTCCAATAAGTTATTAACAAGAGCTTTTGCCAAGGAGAAAAATTACATGTCTGGTAGAAATAAAAACTTTCCACACCTGATGTGACGCAAGGCCGCCGCCTATGGATGTACGGAGAAGTGGGGATGTCATTTCAAGTCGTGAAAGCCACAGAGGCCATCATTGAACAACACAGCAATTCGAAGACTAAAGTGACAACAGCAGGAGTCACATTCATAGAATGAAGCCATCAGATATGAATCAGTACCATTATAAGAGGAACACCATGGTTTTGCTTTACCAGTGATTAGTACCATTATGAAGGGCCGGTGATCTGGATTTTGGACCCCTTTACATAATGAGTATTATCCCAGTAATTAAAGCATTGTGAATTGGATTCACTGATTTTCGTTTCATGATCATTTTCTCATCATCATTCGTTTTAGGTTCTGTTCAGTGGATACATTTCGAAGTTTTGTTTCGTTCACCTCGTACCATTAGGGGACGATGACCTAGTTGTTAGGCCCCTTTAAACAGCAAACATCACCACCACCGAAGTGAAGCAAAGTTGGATATCACGCCTAACACTGAGGATTTAAGTTATATTTGACATTTAGGCTATTTGTTAACATTGAATGGTAACAGTTAAAATAGGCCTATTATAAAATCAAAGAGACTGAGAAAAATTACTAGTTATGACCCGGATCGTATAAATGTGTAGATCGTAAATTTGTGTAATTTTTCATGTAATTAGTCATTCTATTCCAGCGTGATAAAATTTAGGACCGTCAAAATTGAACCCCCATGCCTGAAAGGGATATGCTAGTGCTGGAAAATTACGGCACCGTCCATTTTTGTAATTCTGTTACTCAGCATTCTCTTCGCGGCTTGGAGCTTATCTGTGAGGGTACGTGGCCGCGACCTCCAGGAATATCCTGTATACATATTAGTTTCTTGGCATTGAGTATTTTATCTTCACGAGACAACATACACACATCATTATTGCGTCTTGTTTGCGGCACTGCGCACATACTTTATTTACAAGCTCCTTTTCTAACCACGTGTCGTATCGTGTCTGATTACATTCTCCCCACGGTCTGGTTAGAAGTGTGGCCAAGTTCTCTATTTCGTGTTTGTAAGTCAGTGACCTAAACTAGTTTACTAGTTTGTTTTGAAGGACAGTTGTAAGTGTCAAAATAAGCCTCAGTTAACACAATCCGATTTGTCCTGTCATGATTTGTTCGTATGACTAGGAATTTATTTAGCAATAATTCGCGATTCGATGGCATTACTACGCTGAAAACCCTAAGGATCCATTTTATTATCATGAAACATAGTTTTGTTACCTATGAATTCGAATACGTATGTGAAAACAAGTTTACACTCTAGGGTTGAGTGGCTCAGACGGTTGAGGGACTGGTTTTCTGACCCCAGCTTCGCAGGCTGGCTCAGTCCGGTGGTATTTGAAGGTACTCAAATATGTCAGCCTCGTGTCGGTAGATATACTGGCCTGGAAAATAACTTCTGCGGGACGAAATTCCGTCTCATCGGCGTTCTGGAGAACCTTCAAAAGTAATTAAACAATAACATTATTATTATTATTATTATTATTATTATTATTATTATTATTATTATTATTATTATTATTATTATTATTATGTGTTCTAGACCGAGCGAGTTGGTCATGCGGTTAGGAGCGCGGCAACTGTGAGCTTGCATTCGGGAGATAGTGGGTTCGAATCCCACTGTCGGCAGCCCTGATTATGGTTTTCCGTGGTTTCCCATTTTCACACCATTTTCGTACCTTAATTGACATCCTGGCCGCTTTCTTCCAACTCCTAGCCCATTCCTACCACACCATCGCCATGAAACATATCTGTGTCGACGCGACGGTGTATGTTGGGTATTCAGCCCGAAGGCTGGTTTGATCCTCTGCAGCTTCGCCAACAGCTGTATGCGACGGTGGGATAGTGATTTTTGTTTTATAGGAAGTATGACTGGGTAACTATCCTCTCTGAGCAAATTAAGTGGTAACAAAAATGAAAATAAATTTGCCAATACCTTAATATTTCGAAGTATCGGACCTCTTTCGTTCCCCTCCACCCCCGTCTTTCTCTGATTAGTGTTAATAGAGGATGGTTGGCCAGAAACTGTGATCGCCACCACCACCACTTATTTACAGGGAAAGGATACGTGCTACATGGTTGTACTTCGTAAGCATAGCGGAATATATTACGGGCTACGTCATGATAAAAGTACCTCAGAATCACCAGCCATGTTGCACGGGCCTCTTTTCCACTGGACCCGTGATTTATATCTCCCCCTGTGGCTGGGGGTGGTAGAATATCACCTACGGTATCCCTTGCCTGTCGTAAGAGGCGACTAAAAGGGGCCCCAGTGGATCTGTACTTTGGAGTGTGGTTTGACGACCACGGGGCCCTTAGCTGAGTCCTGGCATTGCTTCCATTTACTTGTGCCAGGGTCCTCACTTTCATCTATTCTATCCGACCTCTCTTAGTCAACTCTTGTTCTTTTCCGGCCCTCGAGGCCTAGGGAGTCTTTCATTTTCACGCCCTTCGTGGCCCTTGTCTTCCTTTGGCCGATACCTTCATTTCTCGAAGTGTCAGATCCCTTCCATATTTTCGCTGTGATTATTGTTATATAGAGGATGGTTGCCTAGTTGTACCTCGTCTTAAATGAATAATCACCACCACCACCACCACCACCGTCATTTATATATCCATTAGTCTACGGTGATTAGAAACTCGAATGCGATGCTGGGTGATAAGACGGAAGTGCAACAATTGTTTCTTTTCGGCTGACATGCTGAATCCCTCGTCTGTCTGTTAAGTCTTCAGCCAAGAGGCTCGCTAGATCCTCAATAAGCACCACAAAATATTACGCCGTTAAAAGGGAACAGCAAAAATCGATAGCAGCGCTATAATGAGGCGTACAAGGCGTTGTAAGGAGTGAGAGGTAGTTTGCCATTGCTTTCCTCACTAGGCCAGAAAGTCCTATTGTAGCGCGACCGAACTTGTGAGTACTGCAGTAACTTCCACACCAGTCAGACTCCAGTTGTCATCATTAGGGTCCGGATTCTTATATAATTACTAGAGCTAGGAATTTAGATGAAAGACTTTGATAGAAAAGGGTACTTTAATGTAGTCAAAAAAGGTGCAAGAAAGGTGCAATAAAAAGGTGCATCCACGAACCTACTACACTCGCATAGCAGGAGGAGAGGTCATACTCCCACGTGGCGCGTCCCAGGTGGCGGATAGTGGGGTCCTAACCGGCTTGTCGGCGGACTTGAGGGAGATAAAATACCTCTCGCGGGCCAAACACACAACCCCTGTGGGTGGGGGACGCAGACGAAGAATTCACCGTCGGAATCCCCTGCTTGTCGTAAGAGGCTACTAAAAGGGGCTACCAAGGAATGATCAAATTAGAACCATGAAACTACTTGTGATTAATACCACCACGTGGGGAACACCATGGGTCGCTTTTACTTGCGCGTAGTACCACTATGTTCGGTACCAAATAGGTTTGTGATTAGTAGCACTCTATGTGCGACACCATGGGATGACGGAACCCATGGTTCTGGCTTGCCTATGATTATTACCCACTATATGAGGAACACCACGGGATAGTACGAGTCCCTGTGGTTAGTACACTTAATTGATAAACACCATAGGTTTGCGTTGCCTGTAAATGGCGCCGTGATGTACGAAACACCGATGGTCTGTAATACATGTGCAAATTTCATTACCTGTGAGTCGTACCATAATGTGTGGAATATCGCGAGTCTACGCTACTCTTGATTAGTACCGCAACATCACAAATATCATGGTTCTACTTTTCTGGCGATAAGTACCATTGTGAGGGGCCGCTGACTTGGATTTTGGACCCCTTTCGACTACAAGTATCATCGATTCAGTATTGTGCTGTAGAAGCAGTCTCTTGGTTGGTAATACTATTGTTCTACGCCCGCTTCCGTGCGTGTGAGGCACTGTGGGTCGGTTCCACTGATTGTTTTAAATTCATATCCATCCATTCATCCATTCATTCCTCGTCCTCACGTTTTGAATTGTGATCAGTGGATGTTTTTTGGGCCTTTAATTTGCCATTTCATTTCGTCTCATTTCGTACCATTAGGGCATCATCATCATCATCATCATCATCATCATCATCATCAAAAAGGTGCCAATTTTAAATGTAAATATTCATACAAATTTCACCATAAACAATTTTACATCATATAAAAGGACACAAAATTCACTCATGTTATGATGTATTAAAATTCTGCCTAAACCAAAGTCCCAGAACACAATGTTATTAAAATCACATGTCCAGGAAACTGTCAAATAGATAACATTTGCATGTTATTTTGAGTGAGGTTGCATTTCCGGTCACTAAGTAAATACTTATACAGAGAAGAGGCATGTTCAACCTCAACAGACAGAAGTGTTGCAAATTTTGTTTGCAGTCGATATTAAACGCCTGTACAAGTACTGTATTTTGATTATGCCTTTAATTTGATTATTTAATACTGTCAAAATTAGAAAACAGTAGACTATAAAAATGATATAAAGCAACAACGATGACTTTGTCATAAGATAAGGAGGTATTTAAAGCAATTTTACTTTCTCATATTGTAACCATAAGTTCTTGGTTCATGTCCATAGGAGGAGGGGGGGGGGGAGGTGGAACATTAGGCACAACAGAATAAAGTCTAGAATTGCAGCAGGAAGGTTACGAGGTACATGAAGAGGCGCCATGTGTTGCTGACGGTGGAAGTAACCGGAGAATAGATACAGTATAATTGCAATTGACCGAAAAATGGACTTGCATATATTCTGGACCCCACCATTAGATGCTAGTTCGACTCATGTCAGCCAGCAGAGCTAGACACGGGGAAGCGAGCCATCTATAGAGCCCTGCACAGATGCATCCGCGGATATCCGTATGGCAGTGCGCATAATTTTGCTGATAATTTTTCAATAATTACGTCAATTGATTTTCACTCAGGTATACTCTTGTTTTTGTTTGTGGTTAGGCGACCCTTGACATTGGTATGGGAGAATAGTGATGTATAAAGCCTTGAAACCATAAAACCATAAATCTGACCTGAGCCTACCTGGCTCCTGCCCGCAATTAATGACAGCAAGGAACAAAGTACAATACGTTAGTAGTTTTCGCAAGATAAAATTCCACATAAACCTGCAACTGTAGGGGTTCTGGTGACAGGTGTCAGCCCTGTTGTATTATGTTAACAGATCTCCGTTTCAGTACCTTGGGTGTAATATACCTTAGTTAAATATATAAATTATCCGCGGATAACCATTTTGCGGATGCGGATAACCATTCGCGGATGCGGATATTATTTTGTATATCCGCGCAGGGCTCTCTATCTATGAACCAACCATCAGCCACTTCAGAGAATCATACAACATCTCCTGGATAAGGGTTGTAGGACTTACCTTCGGAGCAAGAGGAACACTATCAAAATTCTTCGTTGAGTTTTTCAAAAGTGTGGGCATTCCCAAAAATCTGTACTGTGATTTAGCCGTCTTGGCCATATGATTAGAAATCACCTCTGTAGTACTACGCTACATACGAGAAGGACCTCCAGAAAATTCTTCATGGTTAAACATACATTCAATATTCAAGTGTTGTGGTATACTTTGACAGATTTGCTGATGATCATGATGCTTGTTGTTTAAGGGGCCTAACATCGAGGTCATCGGCCCCTAATGGTTCGAAATGAAATAACCAAAAGTTCAAATTCATCCACTGAACAAAATAAAATAAAAATTGTCATGAAGAATGAATGGATTGACATGAACCCAACAAAAGAAGCAAAAAACAAACAAAAACAGTAGTTCAGACTAAAAAAATCGTAAATAATAGTATTACTGACCAAGGGACCACTTATAAAGCACAATGATGGTTGATGTCTGAAGGGGTGCAAAATCCATGTCTAAGGCCCCACAGAATGGTACATGTCGCGAGTAAAGTAGAACCATGGTATTTGTCATGTTGGGGTACTAATCAAAAGTAGCGAAGACTCACGGTGTTCCACACAAGATGGTACTACTCACAAGTATTGTACTTCGTACAGGGAACGCAGACCTATGGTGTTTCTCACACAATCGCGCCACTCATAGCCAACGCAAAACGATGAGGCTCCTCACCGAGGTGTACTAGTCACGGGCGCCGGTATTCCCGTTATGTTCCTCACATAGTGGTACAACTCACAGGCTACGCCCAGACCCGCGGTGTTGCTCACATGGGTACGACGCACGGGTACTGGAAACTCCCAGGCCAGCCTCTTTACTGGTACTAATCACAAACCTATTTCGTACCTGATTTAGTGGTACAACTCGCAAGTACAGGCAACCCATGGTGTTCCCCGCATGATGGTACGAATCAAAAGTAGTTTCATTGTTCAAATTCAATCGTCCCTTGGTCGCCCCTTGTAGTCGCCTCTTACGACAGGCAGGGGATACCATGGGTGAATTCTTCATCTGCCTCTCCCACGCACAGGGGGTGTGTATTTGGTCCGCGAGAGGAATTTTGTTTCCCTCAAGTCCGCCGGCAACCGTTTAGGGCCCACCTATCCGTCACCTGGGACGCGCCAGGTGGGAGTATCACCTCTCCCCCTGCTACGCCCGCGTAGCAGGTTCGTGGTTTGTCAAATTTAGGCAGCCTGTCATTGTAGGAAGTACAAATAAATAAAAGGAACATACGAATATTTTTATAAATTTAATGCATTAATACTATTACATATTTTATGAATATTATATATTTAATTACGTATTACTTTATAATATTAAATATTTCACTGATACTTACTACATTTTATGTCCATTTATCGCACTTTGATATTACATAAAACTGCGGGCCCTAGTCATTACTCAGCACCACCCACACCTCAGCAGCCTCAACACAGTCACGACCATAAATGACCGAGACTTTAGTGGAAGCTACATTTGGCCTGCGCCAAGAGACAGCGGCAGGCTAAGATCCCTGAGCATTGACTTTAAGTTTCGAGTTAGTCTACTATTTTTAATCCAGTGAATTTGGAAGTTATTTCATTTTCAAGCGGAATTACTGTATTTGATTGCATCTATTGTTCAAAATGTATTTATGATGATAATTGAATATTACCTTAAGAATGGTTTTCAAGGGTGAAGTTAGAAATGATAAATGCATACCATAAATCTCTATCTCGTCTGAGTGAAAATTTCCTGATTTTCTTCAGCAGAAATTGAAACTTAATGTTACGTCCCACAAACGAGCCAAATAATAATAATAATAATAATAATAATAATAATAATAATAATAATAATAATAATAATAATAATAATAATAATAATAATAATAATAATAATACCGGGAGAGTTGGCCATGCGGTTAGAGGCGCGCGGCTGTGAGCTTGCATCTGGGAAATAGTGGGTTCGAATCCCACTCTCGGCAGCCCTGAAGATGGTATTCCGTGGTTTCCCATTTTCACACCAGGCAAATGCTGGGGCTGTACGTTAATTAAGGCCACGGCCGCTTCCTTCCAATTCCTAGGCCTTTCCTATCCCATCGTCGCCATAAGACCTATCTGTGTCGGGGCGACGTAAAGCCAGTAGCAAAAAAAAAATAATAATACCGGGCGAGTTGGCCGTGCGGTTTGCGGTACGCAGCTGTGGGCTTGCACCCGGGAGATAGTGGGTTCAAATCCCACTGTCGGCAGCCCTGAAGGTGGTTTTGTCTGGTTTTTTCTTCTTCTTTTTCTTCTTCCTCATCCGTTTACCCTTCAGGGTCGATTTTTCCTTCGGACTCAGCGAGGGATCCCACCTCTACCTCCTCAAGGGCAGTGTCCTGGAGCTTCAGACTCTGGGTCGGGGGATACAACTGGGGATGATGACTAGCACCTCGCTATGCTGAATAGGGGCCTTGCGGGGACTTGGAAGTTTGGAAGGGATAGACAAGGAAGTGGGAAGGAAGCGACCGTGGCCTTAAGTTAGGTACCAACCCGGCATTTGCCTGGAGGAGAAGTGGGAAACCACGGAAAACCACTTCCATGATGACTGAGGTGGGAATCGAACCCATCTCTACTCAGTTGACCTTCCGAGGCTGAGTGGACCCCGTTCCAAGCCTCGCACCACTTTTCAAATTTCGTGGCAGGGCCGGTAATCGAACTCGGGCCTCCGGGGGTGGCAGCTAATCACACTAACCCCTACACCACAGAGGCGGACGGTTTCTCATTTTCACACCAGGCAAATGCTTGGGGCTGTACCTTATTTATGGCCACGGCCACTTCCTTCCTATTCCTAGGGCTTTCCTATCCCGTTGTCACCTTAAGACCTATCTGTGTCGGTGCTACATAAAGCAAATTGTAATAATAATAATCATAATAATAATAATAATAATAATAATAATAATAATAATAATAGATCCAACCTGACATTTTCCTGATAGGTGAGTTCGGAGAAAATGAACGAAACCTTCAGTAGGGATGTTAAAAGGGAGATATCATATCCAGGACTTCTGTTTTTGTTTCCTAGTAAAATGTACGTTAAAGTGCAAAGTGGGGTGTTAATTAATTAATCTTTCAGCGTTGTATATAGTAAATGTTATTTAAAATCTACAATCCGTATGATAACCACGTAATACGGCTCACTGTCTGACCTTTTGACGCTCCAATATGATATCTGTTGTGCCAACACAACAGCCGTTAATGTTTACTTTAGGGCGGATTTATTAATAGACTGTCTCTTTCAGTTCATCTATTCGGCATACTTTGCTCCTTCCGATTATTTTATGTTGTTGTGAACTCTGCTTCGACCAACATGCCAGTTAGAAAAACGTGGGCTCAATGTAGAGGTAACATAAAATATGCCGAGCGAGTTGGCCGTGCGATTAGAGGCGTGCAGCTGTGAGCTTGAATTTGGGAAAAAGTGGGTTCGAACCCGACTGTCGGCAGCCCTGAAGATGGTTCCCCGTGGTTTCCCCATTTTCACACCAGGCAAATGTTGGGACTGTATCTTAATTAAGGCTACGGCTCCTTTCTTCCTACTCTTAGCCCTTTCCAGTCCCATCGTCGCCGTAAGACCTATCTGTTTCGGTGCGACGTAAAACAAACTGTAAAAAACAAACATGAAATACCAGGTGTATGCATTAGTCTTTTCTATTTTCACTAAGAGATGGCACCAGCGAACAGTACGCAGCGTATGAATTTGACACATATGTCAGTTTATTCGTCTGACATGAACCTACCAAATCACACAATTGAGTCCACCAAACACTAGCGTCTGTGTTGTATCGTTCAGTGATCATGTCGACGTTTGTGCCTGAAAAAGAACATTGCGGCACGCATTGCTTTTCTTATTTAATCAAAAGAAAAAGGCTGCTCGTAGAAACATATCGTGATCACGCTCCATCGATTAGAACATGTGAGACATGGTTTCGATAATTTAAAGGTGGTGATCTCAATGTGCAGACCACAAAAATGGGAAAACTCTTGAAGCCCGGCGATACCGTTAATGCACAAATCTATCGCCAACAATAGATTAATTTAAATCACGCGTCGGTAGAAAGACGACCGAAATGGGCCAGAAGACATGGCAATGTGATTTTGTTACACGACAATGCGCCTTCTCACACAGCAAAGCCAGTAAAAGAGTCTTGGAATCGCTTAGATGGGACATCCTTCCGCACCCGCCGTACTCTTCCGACCTGGCGCCATCTGACTATCACCTCTTTGAATCAATGGGGCAACAGCTCGCAAAGCAGCACTTCAGCAATTTCAAGGAAGTCGGAAAATGGCTCGACGAATGGTTTGCCGCAAAAGACAATCAATTTTTCTGGCATGGTATTCATAACTTACCTGAGAGATGGCCGTAGAAACCGATGGCCAATATTTTCAATAAACAAAAAAAAAGAATTTCCCTTGAAAATTACGAGTTTTCTTTACGACAAAAAGCGGCAGAAACTTATGCATACACCTGGTATGTAGGGGTATACACTGTCAAAGAACATCACGGTTAGTTCGATAAATCTGCTCTATCGGGCTTGAAACTTGTGTGACGAGCACGAAGCTCACCTGAATCCGGCATTACTCTGACTGGCTGGTGCCCGGTACCATGTTCTGTTTTATCTTCACAATGGTGTTTTGTTGCTATACTAAGTTACACGATGTACAAGGTGTGTGTAAAATGTACGGTGAATGAACCGATATCGCACTAGTAACGTGTGGTAACACTGCGTGCATGCGCATGTGAACAGAGAGACATCTCCTGAAGTACCATGTAGCGTTGACAAACTGAGCTGAAGCAAGTTAGTCTGCTGCGGCCAGTCGAATGTTGCGCGTGCGAAGACTCGTGCCATAGTGCAATAGAACAATGCTTAAACATCAAGTTTTGTTACAAATGGGGGAGAAAAGGTAATGGAGACACATGCTTTACTGGTGCAAGTGTACGGGACAGAAGTCGCAAGCAGAAAATATGTTTACGACTAGTTCAAAAGTTTACGGGATGTACAGGAAACTCTTGATGCTACCACCATCGACCATCAACAAGCAGAGGTACAGAAAACATCGATCAAGTGCGACAGATGCTGACACAAAATCGGGGACTGGCTCTGAGAAGGATATCAGAGGAAGCAGTGATTAGAAAGGATAGTATGAATACCATCATTCACATCAATGTGGGTAAGCAGAAGATCTGTTCTGCATTTGTGCCGCGCACATTGACTGATGAGAAGAAGACAACATGGATGGAAAACGCTGGAGATTTTACTGGCACGTGTGCCCGAGATCCATCTTTCCTGAAAACCATCATCACAGGCGATGAGAATTGGTGCTACCAGTTCGATACGGAGTCCAAGCGAAAAACAATGGCATGGTGTTCAACAAGTTCCCCACTTCGTAGAAAGTGTTGCCCATAGAAGTCCAAGATCAAGACACTGTTGAACTGTTGATCTCTTTTTAACAACAGTGGCATGATCCACCAGAAATTCGTACCGGAGGGTCAAACTGTCAACGCCACATTTTACGAGAACATTTTGAAGTGGTTGCTGCTAGGCATCCGGCGTGTTCGGCCAGAGTTGTACGGCTCTTTTCACACGATCCACTTGCTTTTCGCGCCAAGCCACGTCACTCCACTTCTCAGACACTGTGTTTATCCTTGCTGCCCACATCCGGCAACTTCTAGTCCCCACCACATATTTTGCGTCTCGGTTTGGATCCGTACCATGGAAGCGAACGTTATCCTTGGGATTTATATTCTTACGAAAAGAAGATTGAGGTGAAATAAGAATACTAAGGTTCATTGGGTCAATCTACTGAATTCATATCATCTAGAATGAGGAGCTCATCGTTTTCTTCTACATAAACGTACCCAGTGATCCAAAAATGTTCTTTAATTACTTTCTTATGAGTGGGAATTTGTTTGACGAATTGTTGTCAATCCGGGCGAGTTGGCCGTGCGCGTAGAGGCGCGTGGTTGTGAGCTTGCATTCGGGAGATCGTGGGTTCGAGCCCCACTGTCGGCAGCCCTGAAGATGGTTTTCCGTGGTTTCCCATTTTCACACCAGGTAAATGCTGGGACTGTACCTTAATTAAAGCCACGGTTGCTTCCTTCCAACTCCTAGGCCTTTCCTATCCCATCGTCGCCAAAAGACCTATCTGTGTCGGTGCGACGTAAAGCAACTAGCAAGTTTACAGCGTCAGGACACCAACATAAGAAAATGTATTCCTCCGATATTTTGAGACAAAAACTTCGAACTTGTGACGCACACAATGTTGACCGTCTGAACGACTGATTTAGTGAGCTACCAGTATGGCCTTGCTACCTACACCTAACTTCTGTAAATAAAACACTGGTAGTTCACACGAATAAGAAAACGTTATTATGCAATTTAATTGGAAGCAATTCTTTTAAAATAAAGACTGCTAAAAACTCTGATTAATTATATTTTCAATGATCTATGTTATTGTAATATTGAATAAATCGATAACATATAACACACACAGACCTTTATTGTAGTTATCAACTTCTCTCTCTTTGGAATCGTCCAGTTTGGCAAAATTTGGAATCACTTCATAGGGAACTTCATTCCACATTTGAAACTTTTAATTTTATTTGAATAGTATGTCGTTCGTAAATCCCACGGACAAGGACGATTTTGTATTTCTATAATTAACTTTTCAGCATCTATGAATAGAACCGATATTTTGATACGAAATCTTCGAACTTATGGCGCACACAATTTGACCGTCTGAACGAGCTAATCTGATTTAGTGAGCTTCCGATCGTCGAGAGTGGAAGACACTTAAGGCCAGTTGACAGCAGCCTTCTGTTGACATGAATGGAGGGATGTTGCGCCACACGAAGTGTCTCGTGTGAATCCTACGGGCCCCTTTCTACACCTCTGGTGCAGTGGAGTGGAGTGGCGTCGAAAACAGTGGATCGTGTGAAAGGAGCCTAAAAGATTGGAAAGTGGAGTCTTCTCCACGACAATGACCGACCATACACCGCGATCCGTGAGCGCAATTTCTTGGCCAATTGGCGCGTAACTGTTCTCGAACATCCACCATGCTTCCTGGATGTGATGCCTGCAGACTTCGTTTTGTTTCCCCGCCTCAAGGGAATCCTGAAAGGCTCACTGTGCTGACATAGTGAGCATCTATAGACGTGTGACGTCAGTGTTTCGATGGATTCCAAAAGTCACCTTCGCTGTCAGTTTCCAGCAGATGTATACACGTCGTAAGTGTAATGTGGTCAATGAAAAATACTTTGAAGAAGACTAGAAGTATTTTGTTTGTAATCACTGTTTTCTTTGTGTTATGGTATTTACCGTATTATTAGACACATTTTTATATAAATAAAACTATAACTTTGTCTGTATATCCAAACTAGCTTTTACTTGTTGGCGACTCCGCCCCCAAAACCCAGTTGCTGTTCTTTAGAAGTGGTAATTTGGAAAATTACTATGGTGAAACGGTACATCGTTTCAACAAACGGATTGCGCCACCAAACGGCCACTTTAGTGGCCCACGTGTTTGGTCCTATGATATTTTCTCGTATATTGGCGATTTATAGTACTGACAGAGGTACGCTTTTCACAAGATGAGAAATTGTTTTCCTCAGCTAATGGTCAGCTACATTATTAAAACTTGGGAGGCCTATCGAGCAGTAGCGGCGATTGGGAATTAAAAGTGCGGGGTAAAAGAAAAGTACAGACAACAAACAATACCCGAGTTTGTGGGATATAGCGTCGGGGGGTGGGGGTAAGGTATATACATAAAAACTAAAAAAGGGCAAAATATTGTAAGTTTTTAATGCTATCTCAGCGAATTTTGACAGAGAGGTAAAGATTGACAATTTACCAATTTAAGGTAGGTAAGGTAAGGTAAGGGCTGTTCTGCCCGAAGGCAGGTCCGAACCTCCGCAGAGGTGTTCCTGAGACGGAGTTTACATGCGGTAGGGTGGCCAGTTCCTTTTCGCTCCTCCATTCCCTTACCCCCCACCAACAGCGCGTGGCAACCCATCCAACTCCTGACCACGCCCAATGTTGCTTAACTTCGGAGATCTCACGGGATCCGGTGTTTCAACACGGCTACGGCTGTTGGCTACCAATTTAACTGCGGTAATAATAGTCTTTTGAGATTTTGATTGAATACTATACACTAAAACTTTCACCAGAGGAACAATATTTCACATTTGTTACAATTAAAAAGAAATACGGCGTGATTATACAACTAAAATGATTTAGTATTTGATGACTATACACTAAAAAACTAACAGACACTAAGAGACTGCCAGACTGATGAATGTACGGGGTAAGGTGGTGAACCATACTTCAGTGTCTATGACCTTAGCAAAACAGTGAGAATATCCATTGTACAGAAAACGTTGTCAGCAGTTTCTAAGAAGATGACTCGCAGTGTATTAAAATGGCCTACAATGTACTACAAGAGAAGAAAGTAAGGGATCTGGCATACATTCATGTTAATTTCACATTCATCACAAACACCATAAAACAATTAGTCGTCAAAATTCAGTCTCATTGAATCATTGTATTTACAAAACCAGAGTGTCAGTTAAAAACATTCAAACTAATCTTGTCCAGACATAAACTTACACCGCAATGTTTGGAAATATTGTTAATGGTTTAGTGTGCACAAAATTATGGCGTAAACGCAGCGAGAATGACAATGATGCGTAGGCTAAGTAAATTTGTTGTTGTGTTGTAAGCTACGTATTTGCCACTTCTTGATCTCAACCAGATTTAAATATTGTACACAAATGCTACATTATAGGCCTATATATAATATCTTGCATATTCTATTTTAAATTATTATTATTATTATTATTATTATTATTATTATTATTATTATTATTATTATTATTATTATTATTATTATTATTATTATTTCGTTATGCCCAAGTAAGGAACCCGACTGAACTTATTTAACTGATGTTGCCTTTTCCTTCTCCCAAAATATCTTCATCTTCTCGCTGTGGCTTTTCGTGCGATCTTCTGACCAGGTTTTGTTGGTGGTAGCGCTTGGATGATGTTGGGGTGCTGATATATGACTAATTTTCTGAACTTAGATCTGTCTAACACAAAGTCATCTGTGATGCATTTTCGTGAAAATCTTTTCCAACTTCGAGCAGCTATTTTTTTTAAACTTTCATTGGTAGGGCAAGGTTTAGAATTATTTTGGTCAATCTCTGATTACTCATTCTGAGAATATGTCCATAAAATTTCAAATTTTTCTTATCATTTCCTTATCATCCACATGCCCCCTATACAGACTGGTCCAAAATTTTTCCCTAAGATTTTATTTCTTGCTTTCCTACATCTTTAATCAATGATCTGCCCCCAATGATCAGTGTTTCAGATGCGTATAGTACTTCAGTGATTATTATTATTATTATTATTATTATTATTATTATTATTATTATTATTATTATTATTATTATTATTATTATTATTATTATTTAAAATGCACAGTACTCCTTCAGGTAATTTTCATTAATTTCATTGCGCCTATTTTAAACAAATAAGAACCTATTTTATACATTTTTCCCACCTACATGCGCGCCTAAAACTAATCATTTTGGGACCTAAAGTTCCGATGTGTAGTCATGACTCCTCTTTAGGTCCCTCCGTAGGAGGGGAGGTGGAATAACACCCACGGTATCCCCTGTCTGTCGTGACAGACGACTAAAAGGGCCCCCAGGGGCTCATAAATGGCGAGAGTGGGTTGGCGACCTCAGGGCCCTGAGATTAGTCCTGGCATTTCTTCCAGTTACTTGTGCCAGGCTCCTCTATCCTATCCGACCTCCCTTGGCCAACTCTTGTTCTTTTCCGACCCTCGAGGTCTAGGTTTAGTTTCCAGCCCTTCGTGGCCCTTGTCTTTCTTTGGCCGATGTCTTCATTTTTCGAAGTGACGGATCTCTTCCATTTTTCTCTCTGATTAGTGTTAATAGAAGGTGGTTGCCTAGCGGTACTTCCTCTTAAAACAATAACACCACCAGCTCTCCTTAAGATAGAGAATCCCATTTCTATTTGAAGGTTCTGATGCTAAATATAGGAGAACAGCAGTGTCTCATATCTGGGGCGAATAACTGATAGCCACTTCTCTTCATCATGTGTCTGCTGCAGATAAGTGATGGCCATGCCGTATCCTAACAAATGTCCACTCCCTCGCACGCACGACCTGCCTCTTCAGATTCTCATTCGATATTGTGAGAGGCCCGTATTGCATGGTAGTCTACTCTCAGGAGATAAATCCATTGGACTGTTGACAACTTGTGAGAGGTGTTATCACAACCAGAACATCAGCTCAGCACGTGGGAGAGTTTCGGGAAACGTCTTGCTAAAAATGATTTAATGAGTGTAAAAGATCTCTGATCCGCTTTTATCCGGATCACTTGTTTACGCGGCGTGACTCTTGCCATGTGCTACGGCTGGGAGCAAACTACTAAATTCTTTACCAGTAAGGTCAGATTGTCTGATTGAACTTTGAGCACATGAATACGATAATTAAATTAAAAATCATCATATTGTTTGGGTTTTCCAGATTTATTCTTCTCGTGATGAGCATAGCTTTGGTTTTTAAAGGATTAAACTGAAGTTTATTTTCAGTGCCCCCACTGAAATAGAATACCTAAGGCTGAGTTAGCTGGATTTTGGACCCCTTTAGATAACAAGCATCATCGATTCAGGATTGTGCTTTGGAAGCAAACCCTTGGTCAATACTGTATATACCATTGTTTCAAGTTACTTCCTGGGAAGCAGTAGCGGCGATTATGGATTAGAAGTGGGAGGGAGGTGGGGGGGCAAAAATATGTAGACAACATAAAGTAGCCGGGTTGAGGGATATAGCGGGCGGGGGTTATACACATCAAAACTTAATTAAAAAAAGCTACAAAATGGCAAGTTTTTCATGCTCCTTGAGCGAATTTCGACAGAAAGGTAAAGGTTGTCAGTTTACTAACTTAAGTGCGGCAATAATAGCTTTTTGAGATTTTGATTCAATTCTATACTTTCACCAAAAACAATATTACACACGTATTGCAATTAAATAGAAGTACGGAGTGATTTTAAAATTAAAAAATCATTTAGTATTTGACTACACTCTAAGAAACTAACAGGCACTAAATAAACTGCCAGGTGAATCATACCTCAGTGTCCACGACTTTGGCAAAAAATATACCCCTGTTACACTTCCTAACAGCATTTGCGAAGTCTCCACACTTGCTGTGATGCTATACATATCGGTTAGCCACGACGAACGACATTTTGTGCGTATTTTCGATAATAATTTTGTTAATAATTAAACATTTGGACAAATTGTGTTTTTTAATAATTCCTAGTTTCAGCCGGCTAAAATGGAATAAAAATGTAAAGTTTTCTCTACAAAGTGGGGGAGGGGGGAACTGCCCCCCCCTCACCCCTTTAGTCGCTGCTACTGCTGGGAAGGTGGGGCATTGCAGGACGGATTCGATGATGATGATGATGATGATGATGCTTGTTGTTTTAAGGGGCCTAACATCGAAGGTCATCGGCCCCTAATGGTACGAAATGAAAGAACAAAAATTGCAAAGGCATCCATTGACCAAAATAAAAATAAAATATGGCATGAAGAATGAATGGATGGACAGGAACTCAACAAAACACAAAACAAACAAACAAACAAACAAAAACCAGTGGATCGGACTCAATACAGATCGAAAATAACATTATTACCGACCAAGGAACCACTTATAAAGCACAATGTTGCTTGGTGTCTAAAGGGGGTGCAAAATCCACGTCTAAGGCCCCACAGAATGGTACATGTCGCGAGTAAAATAGAACCATGGTATGTGTCATGTTGGGGTATTAATCAGAAGTAGCGAAGACTCACGGTGTTCCACAAAAGATGGTACTACTCACAAGTATTGCAATACGTACAAGTAACGCAGACCTATGGTGTGTCTCACACAATGGCCCAACTCAGAGTCAACGCAAACCGAGAAGGTTCCCCACCTAGGGGTACTAAACACGGGCGCCGGTATTCCCGTGGTGTTCCTCACATAGTGGGTACTAATCACAGGCAACGCAGACCAACGGTGCTGCTCATATAGTGGTACAACTCACAGGCTACGCCCAGACCCGCGGTGTTGCACACATGGATACGACGCACGGGTACTGGAATCCACCAGGCCCGGCTTTAACTGCTACTAATCACAAACCTATTTCGTACCGAATTTAGTGGTACTACTCGCAAGTACAGGCAACCTATGGTGTTCCCCGCATGATGGTACGATTCAAAATTAGTTTCATGGTTCTAATTCAGTCAGCCCTTGGTCGCCCCTTTTAGTCGCCTCGCACGACAGGCAGGGGATACCGCGGGTGTGTTCTACATATTTGTCCCCCACCCGCAGGGGGTAGTGTGTTTGGTCCGCGAGAGGTATTTTATTTCCCTCAAGTCCGCCGGCAAGCCGGTTAGGACCCCCCTATCCGCCACCTGGGACGCGCCACGTGAGTATCACCTCTCCCCATGCTACGCCTGCGTAGCAGGTTCGTGGCAGGACGGATTCACTGATTGTTTTAAGTTCATAATCATTGTTCATCGTCGTCTTTTTTGAATTGTAGCAGGTGGATTGATTTTGGAACTGTTTCTAACTTTCACTATTGTGAGTTGGATCCGCTGATTATTTTAAATTCATATTCATTCATTCATTCATTCATTCATTCATTTATTCATTCATTCATTCATTCATTCATTCTTCACCATCAAGTTTTGAATTCTGATCATTGGATGAATTTAGAAATTTTAAATTGTCAGTATATTTCGTCTCGTTTCGTACCATTAGGGGCCGATGAGCTAGATGTTCGGCACCTTTAAATAATAATAATAATAATAATAATAATAATAATATTAATAATAATAATAATAATAATAATAATAATAATCATCATCATCATCATCATCATCATCATCATAATCTTTCCCACTGAGAGTTAGGAACTGCATTGCTTTAACATATTTTAAATTATCTTGCTGGGACTTCCTCCTACCTGCATGGCCCGCTTGTTTGAATGCGTAGGTAAGTGTGAAAATGAATAACGTATTTCTTAAGTGTTTCTCTCAATTTGTATTTATATTAGATCACTAGTATCTTAGGTAAACCTACACCAGAGGTGCATGCTATGGTATAAGGTTTTTAATTATTGTTAATATCATCATTATTACCTAACAGATATTTATCTAGATGTATAATTTAGTCAGTACGTTATCTCATTGAATTTTGAATGTTGAAACCTCTTCTCATCCCCACGAATCTACTACGCTGGCGTAGCAGGGGGAGAGGTGATACTCCCACGTGGTGCGACTCAGGTGGCGGATAGGGGGGGTCCTAACCGGCTTGCCGGCGGACTTGAGGGAAATAAAATACCTCTCGCACAACAAACACACAAGCCCCTGTGGGTGGCGGTCGCAGACGAAGAATACACCCACGGTATCTCCTGCCTGTCCTAAGAGGCGACTAAAAGGGACGACCAAGGGATGATCGAATTAGAACCATGAGACTACTTGTAATTAGTACCACAACGCGAGGAACGTCATGGGTCGCTTTTACTTGCGCGTAGCACCACTATGTTAGGTAAAAAATAGGTTTGTGTTTAGTAGTGCAGAGTGCGTTGCCGGCTTTTACAGTACCTGTGATTAGTACCACTATATGAGCGACACCATGATTGATCGACACCATGGTTCTGGCTTGCCTATGATTAGTACCCACTATATGAGGAACACCACGGGATAGTGCGGGGTTCCTGTGGTTAGCACATTATGTGATGAACACCATAGTTTTGCGTTGCCTGTAGATGGCGGGGCAAGGTACGAAATACCATAGGTCTGTACTACATGTGCGAATTTCATTACCTGTGAGTATTACCATAATGTGTGGAATACCGCGAGTCTACGCTACTTTTGATTAGTACCGCAACATGACAAATACCGTGGTTCTACTTTCCTAGAGATAAGTACCATTATGAGAGGCGGATGACTTGGATTTTGGACCCCGTTAGACTGCAAGAATCATCGATTCAGTATTGTGCTACAGAAGCAGTCCCTTGGTCAGTAATACTAATGTTTCACTTCAGTTTCTGTGACCGTGAGGCATTGGATCGGATCCACTGATTGTTTTCAATTCATATCCATCAATTCATTCTTCGTCCTCACGTTTTGAATTCTGGTCAGTGGAGGATTTTGGACTTTTAATTTATCATACCATTTCGTCTCATTTTGAACCATTAGGGGCCGATGACCTAGATGGTAGGCCCCTTTAAATAACAAGCATCATAATCATCATCATCATCATCATAATCATCTTCTTCTTCTCCTCCACCAACAGCACCACTACCACCATCAACATCGTACTCATGATCTTTTGAATTTTTAAGAATAAGACAATGCAGCCTGTATTCTAGAATGTGGTTAAATGTAAGAGAGGGTAAGAGCGTAACTTCGCCATGTGTAAAGGCCCTTAAACCAATGACCACCTTCATCACCTCCACCACCTCTGCATATCGATTAAACCGACTTAGCATAATGAATTCACCTCTCTTGAAATCATTGGACGCTCTCCTGGTCGTTTTCTAGGAACCTTAAAATTTTATTGGTTTTACGTTCCACTAATTAGTTTTGCGGTTTGTTGAGACGCCTTTTAGGAACTTTAACAGGTTTTGCACTACAAGTACGAAGGAAGTTCCATATATAACGCAACACTTTTTTATTCTAAAAGCAGGTTCGTTTTATTGAGGATTCAAATACACCATGTTATTCCGCAACACTTTTGCTACAATACCCTATTTTTCAACATAATCTCCGCTCAATGCAACGACCTTACGCCACCGTAATGTGAGGGCCTGCATGGTACCACTCGACTGGTCGATATCGATGCATCGATAACTCCCCATCGTCCGCGGAGTGCATCCTTCATTGGGCTAAACAGATGGAAGTCAGAAGGTGCGAGATCCGGGCTGTAGGGCGGATGAGGAAGAACAGTCCACTAAAGTTTCGTAAGCTCCTGTCGGGTGAGGTCTTTCGTTGTCGTGAGAAGGCTCACCGTGCTTTTTTCCACTGCCAGGTCTCTGTAGACAGTCTGCAAGCGCCTATGAAAATGCGTGATGCCCTGGTTTTCCGCCAAAAGAAACTCAATAACTGCTCTCTGTTTGGTACTCACCTCCGTTACAGACGCCATTTTGAAGGATAGTTATAGCGCTGCCACCTATCGGAAATTAATGAAACTCTACGAGACGAAGCGGGAATATTCAAAGGTATCCCACACAAAATTCCATTTTTTAAAAACCGAAATTGACCGAGAAATAAAATGTGTTGCTTTATATATTAACCGCCCCTCGTACATTGCTGCGTGTACTTCAGTGATGTGTTTGTATTTTTCCCGCTACACTGTCTAAATTAGTTTTCTTCCTCTCCCCCTCCCCTGCAAGTCCAATTGCCAAGTGTCTCTCGTGAATTATATTAAATATATCCTCTATATGAACGTAATGTCGGATTGCTAACGACGCTTCCTCCATCGAGTATGTAAACTCCATGATGTCGTATCGCTTTAGTCCTTGATTAACCTCAAGTGTTTTCCCCAGTGGTTTTGGATTTTGAGCTTCGTACTTTATTTATTAAATGCTGGTACCTCCGTTTAATTCATGATCCCTCTAGTTTCCTTGTTATTCCTGAAAGCATTCAATAACTCGTTATGAAAACGCCCCTGTTGTGTTCATACAATATAAGAAACGAGCGAGTTCACTACTTGGTTTAGGTCTCGTTGCTGTGAGCTTGCATTCGAGAGTTGATGGGTTCGAACTTTACTGTTGACAGTCCTGAAGATGATTTTCCGAGATTTCGCATTTTCACACCAGGAAAACGCTTAATGAAATCCTATCGTCACCGTAAGACCTGTCTGTACCGGAGTAACGTAAAGCAAATAGCAAAAGGAAGAACAATCAATATAACACATCTGGTCTTAAACTTCGATACTACCGGGTGAGTTGGCTGTGCGGTTAGGGGCGCGCAGCTGTGAGCTTGCATCCGGGAGACAGTGGGTTCGAACGCCACTGCCGGTAGCCCTGGAGATGGTTTTCCGTGGTTTCCCATTTTCACACCAGACAAATGCTGGGACTGAACCTCATTGAAGGCCACGGCCACTTCCTTCCCACTCCTAAGCCTTTCCTATCCCATAGCCGCATAAGTCCTCTCTGTGTTGGTGCGACGTAAAGCAAATTAACAAAAAACTTCGATACTAAGATGAATATGCCCATATCAGTCTGTGGTGAGGTGTAATGTTTACAGTGTATTCCTGATATGGGCTAGAGCATGTTTTTTTCAGTCTCACAAGGAGACCGGGTTAACGTGTCTTCGCTGATTTGATCCATTTTCATTGTGCATGCAGGCCATGGAGATAACTTTCTCTGATTCAAATTGCAAGGCGCAGCTCCCACCCAATTCTGAGAAAATGGAATTTGAATATTGTACATCGAGAGTGCTTCACAAGACCAGTAGCACTCGACACATTTCCACAACGAGCGCATACCATAGTGAGGAAGCTCTCCGCTTAAATCAAAATAAATTCGAGTGATCACGGATCGAATATCTCCTTCGTAGAGTTTTCCTGGGTTTGTTTTAACGTTCACTTTTTACGTTATTTTCATTACAAGCACATTAAAGGTATGCGCAGTAATATGTATTTAACATATATGTGCGCGTTGTTATTTGCCTCTCTCTGGAAAATCGGATGTAAAACGGATGTTAAATATTAATTGTTTCAAGAAGTATGTAGGTACAGTTATAACTGATGATTACGAGTTTGAACAGCAAAAGAATACCCAGTATTTGAGCCTTTTTTGTTTTATATTTGGATAAAGGATTGTGAACAAAGTTTCAAAAAATTGTTTTCACACGTCTTCATTGATGTATTTGTTGTCTGTCGTTTAGGATTATACTCAAAGTGAGAAATAACGCGTACCTGTGAAAAATGCCAGGCAACAAAATATTCGATGCGGCGTATGAAGCTGACCGCTTGACCATTGTGCTGTGCGTTTTAGTGATGGGAATGGGTCACGTACTGGAGTGGCCTTACGAAGCACTCGGGAAATATTCAAGTTCCATTTTCTCGAAGTTAGGTGAGAGTTGATTACGCTTACTTATCCTTACACATGTTTGGCTACTGGAATGCAACATAGTAGGGGTTTAGTTTTTTCACACATCTGCAAACGAACTGTTCTTGTCCAGAACAATAACGGTGTCTGTATTGCATCAAGTGCCGTTTAATGCCAACGTAGCAGCAAACAACCAGTAAATAGCTAACCGTCATAGTTAATCTGGATTAATGTACACAGTTCAAAAAACATACGGAAACATGTTTTGTAACGTCTGGTATGTGAACGTTAATTTGGTAGATGGGGTTCCAATGGTGGTACAGTATACCTTGAGACCTTAGCTCCTCAGGGTAATCAAATCGCAGTTATACTCCACCTGTAGGCGTAGCCATGCATTAAACTGTCAGGTGACCCCTCAAACCAAAGTGAATAGCGGTGCGTCCGTGTGTCGTCGTAAGGTACACAGACTACTGCGGTCATTTGAGACATCTTAACGAGGTTCAAGTCGCAAGGTCCGTCACTTTGATCCAGGAAGGATGGACTTTTCGTCGTGTTGCTGTGGATCTCAATGTCTCTCCGTCAGTTATTCAACGCTTGTGGAATCGCTACAGTGGGACAGGCCAGTTCACAAGGAGGGTTGGACAAGGTCGTGGACGCATGACAACCCCACAGGATGACCGATATCTGACCATCTGTGCGTTGCGGCGTCGTTTAGCAACTGCCGGAGAACTGTAACAAGACCCCAGGAGGGTCACTGGAGTCACGGTGTCTGACCAGTCAGTGAGGAACAGGTGAAGAGAAGTAGTGTCCTTACGACCCAGACGTCCTGTTCGAGTGCCCCGTTTTAACGCAGCAACATCGCGCAGCTCGCCTTCTGTTTGCCCGTACCCACGTCAACTGGCAACTTCGCCAATGGAGACCTGTGTTGTTCACAGACGAGTCCAGGTTTCCCCTGGCACAGCGTGATGGACCTCAACGTGTATGGAGACGCCGTGGTGAGCAGTATATGCCTAATGTTGTCCAGGAAGGTGACCGATTCGGACAAGGTCCTGTGATGGAGTGGGGTGGCATCAGTATTGATGGTCGTACGGATCTTGTCGTCGTCCGTGGTAATCTTACCGCTGCGAGGTACATCGAGCAGATACTGCTACAGCATGTGTAGGTTTCTGCATACGGTGTTGGCCCTGAATTTGTACTCATGCACGACAATGCCAGGGCTCATGTAGCGCGCATCACCAGAGCTGTCTTGCGAGAACTGGGCATTCAAGGGATGGAACGGCCAGCAGTGATTCCCGACCTTAATCCCATCGAGCATGCGTGGGATAGGCTTGACAGAAGTGTTCGTGGGCGTTCTCTTCTACCACAGGCTCTCCAAAACCTCGAACAGGCTTTCATTGAAGAATATGGCCTAATACCACAACGTGACCTCCATCGACATATACGGAGCATGCCACGAAGGTGCCAAGCTGTGATAAATGCTCGTAGAGAACACATACCATACTTAATCTCTCCAACTGTGAAAAAATCCACCTTGGAGGACTGTTATCACTTTGTTTTCGCCCCTATTTGGACATTTCCGTTTGTGTTCTGAAAATGAAAGCGAATCCATCGATGTTTTTGCGGTAAAGAATAAAGGTTTAGTTGGTAATATACCTGGGTGTGAGGTATTGTTTTGCGGAGCCTGGCATACGTTCAGATACATGTTCACCGGGCGAGTTGGCCGTGCGCTTAGGAGCGCGCAGCTGTGAGCTCGTATCCGGGAGACAGTGGGTTCGAATCCGACTATCGGCAGCCCTGAGGATGGTTTTCCGTGGTTTCCCATTTTCACACCAGGCAAATGCTGGGGCTGTACCTTAATGAAGGCCACGGCCACTTCCTTCCCATTCCTAGGCCTTTCCCGTCCCATCGTCGCCATAAGACCTATCTGTGTCGGTGCGACGTAAAGCAAAATAGCAATAATAAAATAGCAGATACATGTTCCCCTAATGTTTTTGAACTGTGAATGTTTCAGTTTAACTGCTTTCGTTGTTTTTAAATAATTTGAAAAGCATGAACACTTTTGTTCCAAAAATAATATTTTTAGATTATAATATCGTGTACTGATTTGGTGGTGAAACTATATTTATATTTTTCACCAGTTATATAGTCAAGATATGAACACGATTACTTGTAATTGTTATAATTTACCATATTCAGAAAAACTGTTCGTTATTATTAAAAATAACCGGGATTAGACAATATTGACTGAATTTATCGATATAACCGTAATGTGTTATAGTTAGCCTATCTATAGATACGTTACGAATTCTGAATTGGTTAATGCGCCGGAAAAGACAATCGGATGCGATGGTTGTAAGTTAAGAAAATGTTCAACTGATGTACTGCTGTTAGTAAACATGTATTACAAGTTACATTTCTGGAGAAACTAATTTTGTTAGACCTACGTCGATTGAATTGTATTTTAAAGATCAATACTGCGCATCTGCAACTATATTAAACGATACTGTTTTCTTACATCACAATGTTTATGGCCCAGACACGTTCTCCATTCATGAAGTCTGTGTTGACGGACACGCGTACTTGTGCATCCATGACTCAGAAATCGTAGTAGTTTTACTTGTTTAGACGTAATGACTTGGCGCTGGATGGACCAATGGCGACGCGAGTGACCGAGGCGTGTACGCCAGGGCAAGGTCAGTAGACTTGTAGTGTCACATGACACCCCTGGGCCTCTACTTTAACGGACGGCAGTGTCGTCGCGACATCAATCCTTCAGCCACTTCCGCACGCGAAGTCAGACTCGAAGACGAGCACCATGCCCTGGTCATACTCTGACAAGTAAGTCAAATACAGTACACTGTGGGTGACGGGAGGTGGGCTCTGAACTCTTGTTCTTTGAACTGTGTAAAAAAAGCTTGTTTATTAATAATATTCACTGATTATGCTCTCAATATTGTGCTAGTAATGTTTAGTTTTAAGTCTTAATTTTCTTGTGCATGTTTGCTTTATGCTCTTGCATACGGTACTTAAGTATATGGCATTTTATATGGTTATGTTTCTAGAGAATTTTTAGTTACACTTACTCTTATGTGCCTTCGAAACTTCCTCTCTTCTTTCAGCTAGATTTTGTATTATATTTCTTTATTCCCACTCATAGTAATTTTCAATTTTCCAATTTATTTACATTATCTGGCAAATTATTTTGATGTGTACATCTATTTATTTTATTCGTTATTCTCAAGTAAGGTGTATATTTGAACTCATTAGCACTTATTTTCTTCTTCTCTTCCCAATATCTCTTCATCCTCTCGTTGTTCAGTCCATCCTGTATTTAGTCGAGTGGACTTTACAGAAAAGATTTGTTTGTGAATTAAATTTCTGAATTTTTTCTATCTCGAATGGTTTCTGCGTTAATGCCAGTTTCAGTTAGGTCTTCACTGATTTCTTTCAACCAGTTATTGTGATCTTTTTTCATTGATAAGGCTAAGTTTAAACTTTTCTTCGCGAGCCTTTGAATGATTAGAGTTTACAAAATTTAAAATACTGAACTTTTATAAATAGTATCAGACGTTTCCTTGATTTCGAAATGTTCGAAATGCTGACGTTCATTGCATCATTGATAACACGATGAGCAGTGTGTTAAATGCAAACGACGCCGTGATTGTGTCACACCTGAGGGGGTAGGCAATGCCGGTGTTCTAGATTACACTAAAGCCTTTGATCGATGTCTGCATGACCGATTGATCACTGCTTTGAGAAACACTGGAGTTCCAAATATTTTTGGGTGAATATATCACTTGTTATAAAAAGACATTGTAATGATTTAACTCTTTCAGGGCTGGATAGCTGACCATTAAAATTTGCTTTCTTTCCTCTTTGCTATCACAAATAATCAATCTATACTTTCTGTATCTTGGTTTGGAAAACTAGCTTTGGAAATACAGGCATGGTATATATTATTTTGTTCCATTAGTCCTGCATGTTGGTGCACCAGTGTTGTAAGGAATAAGTGAAATTAGACAGAAAAAGTTCAGAATATAACTAATTGATATGCTTGTAATTCATATCAGGCATTGCATAGAAAAATATACAGCTTTCTTGTTTTTACAAAATATATACTTCACACGCTATTTTTGTTTTGATTTGATACATTGTGTTCTTTTCTATACCTTTGCTGGACGAAAGTGACATCTCCTTCCTGTTAGCCCTTCCATCTCCCCCCCCCCCTTTCCCAACAATGTCCATCATTCAAGATATTTTCGTGAGAGCCGGCTGTAGAAATTCGTTTCTATACTTTTGCCACGGATCTACATCTTTCAAGAAGACCTTCGGCCAACTCGACTAGGAAATCCAAACTGTTTGGACAATATGTCCCGTTAGTACTGAAAAGGGAATTAAGAAACATTTTAAACTCACATTACTGAAGTTAGATGATACTTCCGTATCATATTCTTTTTGTAGCCTCTGGTTTTTAACCCACAGTGAGTGGAGAAGACATCCGTGGTATTCCTTGCTTGTCGTCAGGGGTAAATAAAGGAAGTAACCCCCAATGGCTCTCAACTTGGGAACGTAGGACAATGTCCACAATGCACCTATTAGAATCTAACTTCGCTTCCAGTGCTCCATGTTTATATTTCTTATCAAGCTTCTCTTGGTGAACATACCAAGGGTGTTAGTTTTAAGAAATCTAGAGTGTTTCATTTTCACATCTGTGATGGGTCTTTTGTTTTTTTCATTCTTTAAGAGTCTGATCTCTGCCTCTTTTTGCTATGATTAGAGTTAAGAAGGTATGCTTATCTCATTGTATTTTCCCTTAAAAAGAAGGTTCGCTTATCCAGTTGTACCACGATTTTCCTACCCCTAGCCGAGTCTCGCTTTGCTTCCACTTGTGTCAGATTCCTGGAGTTCACCTTTTCTATCCGACCTCCCTTGGTCAACTCTTGTTCTTTTTCGATCCCGATGGTTGTCAGGTTGTGTTTTCCACTTTTCTTATAGAAGGAGAATTTTGTTGGCTAACATCTCTTGATTCATCCTTTTGATGTGTCCATAAAAGTTCAGTCTTCTTTTACTCACCGTCATCGTACTTTTTCGATGGTTTTATAGAGTTCCTGATTTGATCTCAACAGGAAACTTATGTTGGTCATTTTGTAACTTCTTTGAACCCACGATTTTTCGAAGGAACTTCCTTTCTCCTTTTTCAAGGACTGAGCCTGCCATCCTTGTCAGTGTTTCTGCTCGATAAAGGCACTCACTACTGTGCAGTGATGTCTTAATTTGGCTGGAATGGAAATGGACTTGGACTTATTTGTGTCATGCCATAGTCTGAAGGCCATCTCCATCCTCCTCACCCTATGTTATATTGCTTCCTTTTCATTTCCATTGGAAGTGTGATGGAACACGATGAATGTCCCCAAAACGGAGTTACAATCCTGTTCGTGTCATTTGCCTTGTCTGAGTCTACGAATGATGTTTTTTGAAAGGAAATTCTTAATCCTGCTTTGGCCGCAACATTTTGCAGTTCTTCAACTTGCCTCTTGGCTGTTTGAGGGTTGTCTGTTATCAGAACGTCGTCATCTGAGAAGGCTAGACAGTCCAACATGAGGGCATTCTTCCAACAACCTACCTTTACCCCATTCTGAGTTTCATTTTCAGTCATTCTAGATCTCCATTCCCTGATGGCCTTTTTTAGGATGAAATTAAAGAGGAGTGGAGAAAGGCTATCTCCTTGCCTTAGGCCTGTATAATCTCAAATGGTTTAGAGAGTTCACCCATAAATTTAACTTGGGAAAAGGTGGTCCTTGAGGGTTTGCCTAATTATAGCCAAGGATTTTTCATCAGCTCTTAAATCCCGGAGAACGTTTACGAACACTCCACGATCTGAAGAATAATACACCTTCTTGAAATCTACAAAGGTTAAGATTGTCCTCTTCTGGTTTCGCATGGATCATACTTTGATTAATGATTTTAGGTTATATATTTGCTCCGCCCGCGAACGCCCTTGCCTGAACCATATTCATCTGTCTCTTTATATAAATTAGTCTCAAGTCTGCGTTGCAAGGCTTTTGAGAGGATTTTGTATGCTATAGGAAGAAGGGAGATACCTCCGTAGTTACTGACATTGGCTCGGTCTCCTTCATTTTTGTGTGCAAAGGGTGGATGAGTGCATTCTTCCAATCATTTGGAATGTCTTTTGCTTACTAGATATGGGCAAATAATTCCTCTAGTTTATTCATCACATTTTCATCAGCATATTTGAATAGCTCTGCAGTAATTGAGTCCTTCCCCGGAGCGTTGTTGTTTTTTTAGTTCCTTAATGTCCGCTCCCGTAGCGCAACGGTTAGTGTAATTAGCAGCCGTCCTCGGAGGTCCGGGTTCGATTCCCTGTACTGCCAGAAATTTAAGAATGGCAGGAGGGCTGGTAGGTGGTTGAAATGGTGCATGCTGCACCACCTCGGGATGAGGACACGAGTTTCACTTTACTTTTAGTTCATTAATATCTTTAATGTATTATTAATAATGTGTACATTTTACATCGTTATGCCCTACGCAGGAGCTCGATTAAACCAGCTTAGCTGATGTTTTGGCCTTCTTCTCCTCCCAAAATCTCTCCATTCTCTCGCTGAGCTTCTTCCTTCACTCTTCTGTCCAAGTTATAGTGACTCTGGTGTTGGGTTTGTCTTCAAACTGGTGATTGTCAATTTTGGTTCTGAATTTACACCTGGCCTGTACAATGTCTACGGAGATGTTTATTTCATGGAGATCTGTTTCAATTTCACGAAGCCCGCTTTTCTTGGTTTTATATGAAAGGGCCAGGTTGAGAATTGTTTTAGTTAGTCTGTTACTGTTCGTTCTGATAATGTGTCCATAAAATTAATATCGTCTTTTACGGAAAGTGTGAGATATTTTTTCAGAATGAAAATGTATTTCCTGCGATGGTTTTTCCACCATATTCCTTCTATATAAACTGGGCAAAATTTTTTCTTAAAATTTTCCTTTCCTGTTTCTCTGTATCCTTGGTTAGAGACCCGCCACCAATGATTAAGGTTTCAAAAGCATATAACGCTTCAGGTTTGATTACTGTGTTATAGTGTCTAAGTTTTGTTTTCTGACATATTGATTTTTATTGTACCTGTTCCAAGTGATCCTGTAAGCTTTCTGTAATTTGGAAATTCTTTCTTTATTTATTTGCTTCGCGGTTTAAAGCAGTGGGGTGAATAATTTCTCCTAAATATTTGAATACGTTTACCCGAACAATTTTCCCGAATTTAGTTATCATAGGTTGTCCATCTAAGTATTGTGAAGCTCCTTCCATGTATTGAGTTTTCTCATACGCGATTTGAAGTCCGGTTTTGATGGCAATTTCATGTAATTTTTCAATGGAATGAATTGCTTCTTGCCTGTTATTGGAAAGGATTGCTAATCATCCGCAAAAGCCAGGCAGTGCAAGTGAATTCTACCTTTATTATTATTATTATTATTATTATTATTATTATTATTATTATTATTATTATTATTATTATTGTTGTTGTTAAAATAAGACTCACCTCCAACACCACCAATTCCAAAACTAGTAATACATTTGACTCAACAGATAAAACTCTAGTCCGTGTGAATTCGTTATTTATACAATAATCATGCACGTCAATTCCAATCACAAAAGCCAAGCATTGAGGCTGAAAATATCGTCTCACTGACTATGTGGCAGTCAAATGCCTGCATGACTTCTGGCTGAGCAGCAGTCGACCTGGTATACCAAGACGATTAATGAGCTGTGTGAGTGATGCCTTCGTTTCTTATTTATTTGCAATTATTTACGCTAATTTTTACGATCTTTTACCTTACGTCATTACGACATTGCGATCTATTTCCATGTGTGTATTGTATTGACAAATGTTCAAACATATTTCGTAAACACCCCCAACCCAAACCCCATGGCACTATAGCCCTTGAAGGGCCTTGGCCTGCCAAGCGACTGCTGCTCAGCCCGAAGGCCTGCAGACTAAGAGGTGTCGTGTGGTCAGCACGACGAATCATCTCGGCCGTTATTCTTGGCTTCCAAGACCGGGGCCGGTATCTCACCGTCAGATAGCTCCTCAATTCAAATCACGTAGGCTGAGTGGACCTCGAACCATCCGTCAGGTCCAGGTAAAAGTCCCTGATCTGGCCGGGAATGAAGCTGGGGCCTGCGGATAAGAGACAGGCACGCTACCCCAACACCACGGGGCCTGCATATTTCGTAGCATTTCATTATTATTATTATTATTATTATTATTATTATTATTATTATTATTATTATTATTATTATTATTATTATTATTATTATTATGTAATCAGTTTACCTTCCAGGTTTGGTTTCTCCCCGGTACTCAGCGAGGGATCCCATCTCTACGGTCTCAAAGAGCAGTGTCCTGGAGCGTGGCAGACATTTGGTCGGGAAAAGGGCGACCTCACTTGCTAGGCTGAACAGAGCGGTCTTGTAAGGCATGGAAGGATTGGAAGGGGTAGGCTAGGCAAGGAAGAGGGAAGGAAGCGTCCGTGGCCTTAAGTTAAAACCATCCCGGCATTTGCTTGGAGGAGAAGTGGAAAACCACGGAAAGCCACTTCGAGGATGGCGGAGGTGGAAATCGAACACACCCCTCTACTCAGTTGACCTCCCGAGGCGGAGTGGACACTCATTCAGTCCTAGTACCACTTTTCAAATTTCGTGGCAGAGCCGGGAATCGAACCCGGACCTCCGTGGGCGGCAGCTAATCACACTATCCACTGCACCACAGAGGCGGACCTTCGTACCATTTCAAAGACTTTAATAAGAGGGAAGGTACTCACAGGGTTCGTACTATTTGTGACATGGAGGAGGGTTGTAACAAAATAAATAGGTGCAAAATCGAAGTCATTGAGGATTTCTTGAGGATGTTTGAAAACTTAGTTACCACTACAGTGCTATAGGTTGTTTCTCCTGCCGGTCTGAGTGGCTTAGGCGATTAAAGCGCTGGCTTTTTGAGCCTAAGTTGTCCGGTTCGATCCTGGCTCAGTCCGGGGATATTTGAAGGTGCTCAATTACGTCAGCCCCGTGTTCGTAATTTTACCGGCACGTAACATCAAAATATTCTTCTTCTTCTTAATGTGTTTACTCTCCAGGGTTGGCCTTTCCCTCGGACTCAGCGAGGGATCCCACCTCTACCGCCTCAAGGGCAGTGTCTTGGAGTGTGAGTCTCTGGGTCGGGGGATACAACTGGGGAGACTGACCAGTACCTCGCCCAGGCGGCCTCACCTGCTATGCTGAACAGGGGCCTTGTAAGGCATGAAAGGATTGAAAGGGATAGGCTAGGCAAGGAAGAGGGAAGGGAGCATCCGTGGCCTTAAGTTAGGTACCATCCCGGCAGTTGCCTGGAGGAGAAATGGGAAAACACGGAAAACCACTTCGAGGAGGGAATCGAACCCCCATCTACTCAGTTGACCTTACGAGGCTGAGTGGACCCCGTTCCAGCCCTCGTACCACTTTTCAAATTTCGTGGCAGAGCCGGGAATCGAACCCGGGCCTCTGGGGGTGGCAGCTAATCACACTGACCACTACACCACAGAGGCGGCAAAATAATATTAATAATTATTATTTAGTTTCTCTCTCCTCTTCATGCAGGTATGTGAACAGTAAAGTATCGAAGTGGTGAATGAACCATGGCGTTATTAGTTTCGGTTCATTGTCAAGGAGTCTGAGGAGTGTGCCATTCTCCAGTTTGGTCCGGTTTGTACAGTAACCCGTGACTTCGAGGGCACTTGACCTCTCCTCGGCCATTTTACATGCCAGTGCCAACGTCTGCGACGACTTTATCATTTCGGCCTTCATTACGGCTGATAAGGTCTCACCACTACATTGATAAAGCGTGAAAATGACAGTCATGTGCGATCATCCTGAAAATGATGTTCATAATTAATTGAAATTAATCTAGAAGAACGTATTGAATTCAGAGTCCAAGATGTTCTAAACTTGGGACCCCTGTGACCCGGGTTCGATTCCCGGCAGGGTCGGGAATTTTAACCAGCATTGGTTAATTTCGGCTGGATGCATGTGTCGTTTTCATCATTTCATCCTCATCATGACGCGAAGGTCGCCTACGGGAGTCGAATCAAAGGACCTGAACCTGGCGAGCCGAACATAACCTCGGACACTCCCGGCACTAAAAGCCATACGCCATTTCATTTTACCACTAGTGCCATTCGCGGTAAGAGGATGCCGTTAAAATGGATAAGGATAGTACGGAAAATATCTTTGTGCAGCATGCATTGATATATTGTAGCGAAACAGTGGACATTATCAAGGTATGAGGGGGGAAGAGCCAGTGACAGAACCGTTGGTTAGCCGTTGCGTCTTCTGCATAATATCCCTTGTGTACGCTAGATAGAATATATCCCTTTCCTGTTGTTAGAGGCAACTGAAAGAGGTGACCCTTCAGGGGTTCTAAACTTGGGGGTGTGGGACCCTAGAGAATTACGACAGTACTTTTACTTATTTGTGTTAGGTTCTAAACTTGGATCTTTTCCATCCGACCTTCTTTGGTCAACTCGTTTCTTCTGATGCTCAGGAAGTGCTTTATCTTCACGCTCTTCGTTGCCCTTTCCGTTCTTTCGCCGGTAACTTCATTGAAGAGTCGGACTTCTTCAATTTTTTTCTATGATTGGTTTTAATTAAGAGAGGATGGTTGCTCAGAAGTACTTCCTCTTAAAAACGGCGATCCAGTGTTGCCAGACATACAGATAAAAGATCAGTAGATTTTAAGTCAAAGTTTCTGGAGTTTTAATGAAAATTTCGGTAGTTTCCCGAACAATGAAATTTTATAGTGTAACAATTAAATGATGCAATAGTCATTTGAATTTATTAAGAGAAAAATATACAATTTCACTCACCCGCATTATCTGGACTCCCTATCTTCTTCGTCTTCTTCTCCTCCTTCTCTTTCTCCCCACTCTTCCTCTAGATGTAGTTATTCATCAGGCATAGAAACTGTGTGTCAGTTTTGAAGTCGTAGCAGGATGCAGATTGTGTATTCTAAATGCGGATCTGTGATTTCCCTTCGAATGATGCAGTCAAGCGTGAGTTTTGAGTTCAATAAGAGTGGAGAGATTACGTAATTCGAGCCCAAAATGAATGCGGGGAAGTGTATAACGAGTGATGTTATCGATAAAATGTCACGCAGTGAGAGGAGGAAAGAGTCGTTCGGCACCATTAATCATTATTATTTATTTTCCTTAAATTTGGATTAGAAGAAATTTTTCAGATTTTCTGGTGTGTTGCAAAAAATCAGGAGATTTTGGGAGACCTGGCAATACTGCAGTGATAATCACAATCACCACCACCACCACCTGGCGTAGCAGGGGGAGAGGTGATACTCCTACGTGGCGCGTCCCAGGTGGCGGAGAGCAGGGTCATAACCGGCTTACCGGTGGACTTGAGGGAAATAAAAATACCTCTCGCGGACCAAACACACAACCCCCTATGGGTGGGGGACGCAGACGAAAAATACACCCATGGTATCCCCTGCCTGTCGTAAGAGGCGACCAAGGGATGATCAAATTAGGACCATGAGACTACTTGTAATTAGTACCATCACGCAGGGAAGACCGTGGGTCGCTTTTATCTGCGCGTAGTACCACTATGTTAGGTACAAAATAGGTGTGTGGCTTAGGATGCATTTTACAGTACCTGTGATTTGTACCACTACATGAGCAATACCATGGGATGCGCGACACCATGGTTCTGCCTTGCCTATTCTTAGTATCCACTCTGTGAGGAACACCACGGGATAGCGCGGGTTACTGTGTTTAGTCCACTAATGTGAGGAATACCATTGGTTTGCGTTGTCTGTGAATAGCGAAACACCATAGGTCTGTGTTACATGTGCGCATTATACTACCTGTGAATAGGACCATAATGTGTAGAATACCGCGAGTCTACGCTACTTTTGATTAGTACCGCAACATGACAAATAGCATAGTTATATTTTTCTAGCGATAAGTACCATTATGAGGGGCCGATGACCTGGATTTTGGACCCGTTTCAACTACAAGCATCATCGAGTCAGTATTGTGTTTTAGAAGCAGTGCCTTGGTCAGTAATACTATTGTTTAACGCTAGTTCCTGGGAATGTGGGGCATTGTAAGTCGGATCCACTGATTGTTTTAACATATCGATGATGATGATGATGCTTGTTGTTTAAAGGGGCCTAACATCGAGGTCATCGGCTCCTAATGGTACGAAATGAAAGAACAAAAATTTCAAATTCATCCACTAACCAAAATTTAAAAAAAATGATAAATGTCATGAAGAATGAATGGATGGACATGAACCCAACAAAAAACAAAAAACAAAAACAAAAAACAAACAAACAAAATACAGCGGATCAAACTCAAACAAAGATCATAAATTATGGATTACTGACCAAGGGACCACTCAGAAAGCATAATGATGCCTGATGTCTAAAGGGGTGCAAAATCCATGTCTAAGGCCCCACAGAATGGTACATGTCGCGAGTAAAGTAGAACCATGCTATTTGTCATGTCGGGTACTAATCAAAAGTAGCGAAACTCACGGTGTTCCACGCAAGATGGTACTACTCACAAGTATTGTACTTCGTACAGGTAACGCAGACCTATGGTGTTTCTCACACAATGGCGCCACTCATAGCCAACGCAAACCAATGAGTTTCCTCACCTAGGTGTACTAGGCACGAGTGCCTGTCCCACGGGCCGTGGTGTTCCTCACATAGTGGATACTAATCAAAGGCAACACAGACCCACAGTGTCGCTCATATAGTGGTACAACCCACAGGCTACGCCCAGACCCGCGGTGTTGCTCACATGGGTACGACGCACGGGTACTGGAAACCCACAGGGGAACCACACTCTGCTGCTACTAATCACAAACCTATTGTGTACTACTCGTAAGTAAAGGCGACCCATGGTGTTCCCCGCGTGATGGTACTAATCAATAGTAGTTTCATGGTTCTAATACCAGCATCCCTTGGTCGCCGCTTGTAGTCGCCTCTTACGACAGGCCGGGGATACCGCGGGTGTGTTCTACATGTGCGTCCCCCACCCGCAGGGGTAGTGTGTTTGGTCCGCGAGAGGTATTTTATTTCCCTCAAGTCCGCCGGCAAGCCGGTTAGGACCCCCCTATCCGCCACCTGGGACGCGCCACGTGGGAATATCACATCTCCCCCTGCTACGCCAGCGTAGTAGGTTCGTGGTAACTTCATATCCATCCATTCATTCTTCGCCCTCACGTTTGCAAATTCTGGTCAGTGGAGGATTCTGGATTTTTAATTCTCATAACATTTCGTCTCATCTCGTACCATTAGAGGCCGATGACCTAGATGTCAGGCCCCTTTAAACAACAAGCACCATCATCATCATCATCATCATCAAACCATTCTCAAGACAGCCCACTACTTCCCGAATCCAGAGTTGTAGAGCCATAACCACCGTTAAGCCAAGGCCACCATGCTCGTTGCTAGTTTCTATTTAATTTGTTAAGAGGGCGTGAGAATACTTTCGATTTCTTCCTTGAAACAACAACCATAACCACCTCTTCCTCTTAATATTGAAAATGGCCAATAATCATTTTTTGTTTGTCCTTTTAAAATAATGAACACCACCCATGCCGATGACTTACACACTGATACTTGTATGTTCTAGGTTGAATGGGGTGGGAGCTAACAAGATCCACATGAACATGAAAGCGTACGGCTCCATCTCTCCAGCAGCCATCTTCAATAATGGGAATGGTTCCAAGATAAGTGCTAACCATTCCTCCTCCAAGAGCTCTCACACCGTAGAGGTCCGCGAGCCTCACCACCACGACGAGCCAGCGAAGGGCACCAAAGATGCTTGCGAGTACGAGCTTCACAAGTATGGATACGGCAAGAACAACGTGAAGCTGTTACATGTCCACAGAGAAGGTGAACTGCACACCATACGGGAGTACGAGGTGGACACGCATCTCAGGTTGCATTCCCAGAAGGACTACCTGGAGGGAGACAACAAGGATATCATCGCCACCGATACTCAGAAGAACACAGTCTATGTCCTCGCAAAGAAGTATGGGGTGGGTGTTCTGAGAACAGAGTACTCACTTAACTAAGGTTTCTTTTCTGTTTAATTGTTTTTACTTGTGCCAGGATCGTCAGTTTATTCTTTCCTATCCGACCTCCCATGATCGAAACTTATTCTCTTCTGACCACGACGATATTAGGTTTGGGAGGCCTGGGGAGTCATTAATTTTCACGCCCTTCATAGACTTTTTTAAACACATACCTTCATTTATCGAAGGCTTGGTTCTCATCCATATTCTCTCTGATTTGTATTGAGGGGTTGATTATACAGTTGTACTTCCTCTTCAAATGATAATCGCAACGCCCAGTTGGGGGGTGAGGATGGTGGAATACACCACGGTTTCCCCTGCCTTTCATGAAAGGCGACTGAAAGGGGAGCCCCAGGGGCTCACCCCCTGTGGGTGGGGGCGATAGAATAACACCCATGGTATCCCCTGCCTGTCGCAAGAGGCGACTAAAAGGGGACCCAGAGGCTCTGTACTTTGGAGCGTGGCTTGGAGACCACGGAGCCCTTAGCTGAGTCATGACATTGCTTCCACTTACTTGTGCCAGGCTCCTCACTTTCATCTATCCTATCCAACCTCCCTTGGTCAACTCTTGTTATTTTCCGACCCCGACAGTATTACGTATGGAGTCTTTCGTTTTCATACCCTTCGTGGCCCTTGTCTTCATTTTTCGAAGTGTCGGACCCCTTCCATTTTTTTATCTGATTGGTGTTATATAGAGGATGGTTGCTTAGTTGTACTTCCTCTTAAAACAATAATCACCACCACCACCCCAGAGGCTCATCGAATGGGTTGTCCGGCTCAATGGCTAAATGTTTAGAATGCTGGCGTTTGGTCCAGGGGGTCCTGCGTTCGACTCCCGGCAGAGTGCACGATTTCAACCTTAACTGGTTTATTCCGATGGCTCGAGAGCTGTGTGTGTGTGTGTGTGTGTGTGTGTTGTCTTAAGGATTAGAAATCATGCTAGATAGGGCCCCATCCTCACAGACGCGCAGGTTGCCTATAGGCATCAACTCGAAAGACCTACACCAGGCCTCTCCGGAGGCCACACACCATTAATTACCGAATGGGTTAATTGTACACTCAGTCTTAAAAATATAATGCCTTGTTTGCTATCATCATTACAAAATCATTTATACTATCTCCATTAACTAAAATTTTTTCTGGATCCTCTTGTTGTGAATGTCAGTTTATAGTCAGTTTTAATAACTAAATTTATGTATAAAAATACGGATGGAAAGACGTGTATAGTATGGGAAGCAAATATTGTCCCGTTTCCGTCTCAGGCAGTTTCCCGCATTATTTAACATTGGAAATTATTCCGTTCCAAAATTCGTTTCAGATTTTACTATTTTCCGGTATATATGATGTCCGTTTTAGGCAGGTTTTACTCTATTTGTAGAGTAGAAAAGTAAGGAAGAGCTAACATATGTTGAACATGAGCCATGAATGCAGTTCTATCTTTATCTATACGACTTCATTACCCACTTGAAGGGTACGGTCAAGAGAGAACCGAGAATTGAAGGTACGAGGAAAGCAAGAGCTGGGAGAGGTGAATGCATAGAGATGGAAAAAGTAGACTGGTGGATGCGTCCTTCTGGCTGATATACTTATTCCTTTTCTTTATCTAATTTTTAATTTAGTTATTAGTACATATGATAATTACTCAATGTAGTTGTAACTTGTGCTGTGTGAATAAAGAAACACTACTATAACATGCTTGTTATACAATAAATGACAATACGGATTGGTAGAAGGTATACTGTAACATTATATAGATGAACGGAATATTTGCAGTTGATAAAGAAAACCTAATGATGAAATCCAGCAGTGTATTTAAGAATTAGTACTTCTAAGATTATGTAGAGTTCCTAGCGTACATACCTTGTGAGTCACAGTTCTGTAGGTAATGAGAGAATAAAGCACTTACGAAATTTACTCTATCAATGTCGAGGACTTACTTATTACTAGGGCCCGGATGTTTATGCAGTAATAGGTTAGAATGCAAACTTACTGAAGCGAGTAACAAGTAGTCTATCTGCACGGCGGTAGTGTTGTGAGGTTTGCATAAACATTAGGGGTTCATGTTGAGGGTTCGGCCGTTAGAACCCCTAATGTTTATGCAAACCTCATAACATTGCCGTCGTGCAGATAGCTCTACTTGTTACTCGATTCAGTAAGTTTGCATTCTAACCTATTACTGCATAAACATCCGGGCCCTACTTATTACACTGTGAATTTTCATATATTTCAAAGTATTGTGTTTCATAGCATCTCCTGTCCTGTGTTATTGCAGGTGGAATCTCCAGAGGACTTTGCGCTTCTGGTCTGCTCCCACTTCCTGTACACTTACCGACACGTAGACGAAGTATCTGTTCATGTTGAGGAATATCCCTGGGAGCGCCTTCAGGCCGACGACAAGCCTCACAACCACGCCTTCATCTTCTCCCCCACAGCCTTCAGATATTGTACCGTCACACAAAAGAGGAATGGTACGTTAACATTTTAGAACAGAAGAAAAATTATTTAAATTGTTTCATTAATTTATTTACACTATTTACGCCCATATTGGAGAACCAAAATCAAACCTTATACAACAAAGTCTTCAAAGAATAAGTTTAGCTTTAACACTTGACAACTTTTTCCTTTCCCAAAACTTATTAA
Organism: Anabrus simplex; assembly: GCF_040414725.1. NCBI lineage: Eukaryota > Metazoa > Arthropoda > Insecta > Orthoptera > Tettigoniidae > Anabrus > Anabrus simplex. The sequence continues at coordinate 71,860,697 of NC_090268.1, read as the reverse complement.
TTCTGGTTGACCTTGCGGCCTGTTCTGCTGGAGATATAACATACTGCTTACGCTGCGATGTCCGGCTCCATGGCTAAATGGTTAGCGTGCTGGCCTTTGGTCACAGGGGTCCCGGGTTCGATTCCCGGCAGGGTCGGGAATTTTAACCTTAATTGGTTAATTTCGCTGGCACGGGGGCTGGGTGTATGTGTCGTCTTCATCATCATTTCATCCTCATCACGACGCGCAGGTCACCTACGGGTGTCAAATCAAAAGACCTGCATCTGGCGAGCTGAACATGTCCTCGGACACTCCCGGCACTAAAAGCCATACGCCATTTCATTTACGCTGCGATATTTTTAGTGATAGTCTTGTGTACTTGTTATTTAGAATCCGTTTCCCTTCTCTATTTTCAATTTGAATTTTAGTGATTTTCAATTCATCTAAATTCATTTCTATTTCTTTAAACCACGTGTTTTTTGTTTTACTATCCAAAAGAAATCAAAAACTTGTTTCAGGAGTCTAGTTTTTGTGTCCAAAGAATTGCAATCCACCGTTTTCGCATCGTGTCAATGATCGTCACTTTCCTTGTGAAGTACTGCATTTGGCAAAAGTACTTGCCATCAATGTGGAATTTTTTAAATTAGGGCGACATTCCGGAGATAAAAAGATATTTTTACCTAATGCATGCATTTTCACGAAAGTTTGTGGGAATGTCAGCTACATAAATGTAGGGGTTATAACGAACATCTCTTTCATATACAATTAATAGTTTTTCCAAAATAATTTTCTTTGAAATTTTTAATTCAATTTTTTCATGAAATTTAGTTAACATGTTAAATTCGTAATTAGGTAGATAATACTTTTATTAACAGCACTACGTATCGATTTTTCTCTACATAATTTATATAAGGAGATACATCGTACTAAATTTTGTGTAAATTTTACGTTCTAAAATTTTGGACTTAAAAATCCCTAATACTTGAAAAATTCTGCAATCAAAAATTCCATACGCAGGTGTCTTAATATAGCTGTGATACATATACCATACGCATTTTGTTACGTTTGGCAGAATATTATGGGAGAAAAATGGGATTTAAATATAAAATTACAATTTGCAAACTGTTGTAACCAAGGTTGAAGTTTACAAAACACAACTTTTATTGCTTCACTTTATGATATTTACACAAATAACAGAAATTTATTTTGAAGCAAAAAGGAATATTGAATCTTGAGAAAAGTCTGTCTTTATACAATATGTACAGGTTTACAGTCTTTATATACACTTCTATCTTGAAAAGATAGTCTTTGTGAATTGACACGTTGATAGTCGAAAACTATCTGGCACACTAACATGAATGTCTTTGAGAGTCCTTGTTTGTTGAAGTGCCTGAATTCCTAAAAAGCAAGTTCAATTGATTGAAGAAATTCCACCTAGCGAAACTAAGGGAGCTTGCATACATTAGGGAATGAAAATGGCTTGTAAAAGAATTATGGAACATAGGCAGCGGAAACAGGTAAGGGAGCGGTGACCAGAGGTGAAACCTCGTACTGCCAGAAATTCAGTCCACCTGGTCGAAGCACATTTTCAAGAGGAGTAGCCTCCGTGCTCGACGTAGGGTGTATTCTGGAGCTGGACACCGGGCAAGTGGGCAAGTGAGCAGGCAGGGAGCTCCTATTTATAGTACACTCGATGGTCAGGCACGCGCACTGAGGGCTGCGCGTCGAAGCTAGCAGAATGATACACAGGCGCGCGTGCAGCTGGCTGGAGGAGCGAGAAAGGGAGCGCCGGACATACAACACCCTCCCCTCCTAAATACGCCGGTACGGCGTGAAACGGCGGCGGCGCTGGCGGCGACTGCGATGCTGGGGCGGAGCTGCTGATTTCTCTGTTGTATTGTCCGGAGCTGGAACTGGGCGGAGTGGCGCTGTCTCGTCCTGAAAGGAACCCATTGTTATTAAATGATCTAAAGCGCGTTCAGCAATAGATTTATCAGGTTTAGCAATAGCATCAATAGCTGGACAGGGGCGGTAGCGCAGACGTATCTGATCTTGATGGCGGCAGATACGTTTCTCCGTAGTCTGTATCTCGTATAGACGATGACCCAAAGATCTGCAGATGACTCCAGGTATCCAGAGTGGGTTGGATTTGAATGTCCTGGTGTAGATCTTGTCGTTGAGGGAGAACTTCGTTGGTGATGTCTTATGCTGGGCCGGAAGAGGCTGTAACAGAGAAAGTAAAGTTCTGTGAGGTCGTCCATGGAGCTTCTGTGCAGGAGTGATTTTATCAGCACCGGGTAGAGTTCTATAGTTGTTTAAGAGTTGGAGCAAGGCTTGGTCTTTATTTAAGCCTGAAGAGACAGCTTTCTTCATACTTCTTTTAAATGTTTGTACGAAGCGTTCAGCTTCACCATTAGATTGAGGGTGAAAAGGTGGAGCTAGGATATGACGAATGCCATTATGTGTACAAAAGTTCTGAAAAGCAGTAGCTGTGAATTGAGGTCCGTTGTCTGAAATGAGTACTTGCGGTAAACCTTCTGTAGTAAAGATTTTCTGGAGAGCACGAATGGTAGCTTCGGTTGTAGTAGTCGAATGCATATCCACGACATATGGAAAGTTTGACAGTGAATCGATGACTATTAACCACATGGAATTGAGGAAAGGACCTGCGAAATCGATGTGAACTCGTTCCCATGGAGTAGTAGCAGGAGGCCATGAAGCAAGATCAGAAGACGGGGCGTTCTGATTCGTTTGACATTGCTCACAATGACGTATTAGCTTTTCGATGGCGGCATCAATACCGGGCCAGTAGCAGTGTTGACGGGCGAGTTGCTTTGTTCTGGAGATACCCCAATGGCTTTGGTGTAATAACTCGAGAACTTGTTTCTGTAGGCTAAGTGGGATAACCACTCGGAAGATGGTGCCTGCTTCTAGTAATACAACTCCGGCACGAGTCGTGAGACGATGCTGCATACGATGATAAGGTGCCAGGTGGGCAGGAAGTGTGCTCTGAAGAGGCCAACCGTTGCGTATGTAAGTACGTACAGTAGCAAGTGTACTGTCCTTATCCGTAGCTTTAGCTATGCAGGTAGCATCAATAGGAAAACTGGATACAGTATCTTCAAGTTCTATGTCCAACTGAAGACATGCAGATTCTTGAGAATCGAAGGCAGTATCAGGACCAACGGGTAAGCGGGAGAGGGCATCAGCATTACAATGCTGGGATGTGGCTCGATATACAATCTGATAGGAATAATCAGAAAGGAACATGGACCATCTTTGAAGCTTTCTGAGGGAATTCTCTGGGATCTTATTACCAGGATGGAATAAGTGTACGAGAGGCTTATGATCGGTAATGATCAGGAAATGGTTGCCATAGAGATATTCATTGAAACGGCGAATACCAAAGATGATGGCTAAAGCTTCTTTCTCTATCTGTGAGTATCGACGTTGATGGTCATTAAGTGTTTTTGAAGCGAAGGCGATGGGGCGTTCTTGTCCATGACGATCCTTCTGGGAGAGAACGGCACCGACACCGTAGTCTGAAGCGTCAGTAGCTAGCGTGATGATCTTGTCTGGCTGAAAATGAGTGAGTTGTATAGCTTGAATTAAGGCGTTGTTGATTGTTTTCCATGCCTGTTGGCATCGCGGAGTCCACTGAAACTTAACACCTTTTTTACGTAGAGCATTTAATGGAGCTGCCACTGTAGCGAAGCGTGGAATGAACTTATTATAATAGTTCGCTTTGCCTATGAAGGACTGAAGCTGCTTGAGGTTCTGAGGTGCTGGCATGTTTACTATCGCTGAGACATTCTGTGTACTAGGACGAATTCCATTCTTATCAAGTATATGTCCTAGGTAGTGAACTTGAGGCTGAAAGAAGGTACATTTAGCTAGATTCGCTCGTAGGCCATTGTCTTTCAATGTCTGGAGAAGGAGGCGTAGATTGGTTAGATGTTCCTGATGATCTTTTCCAGTAACAAGAATATCATCCAGGTAGTTAGCACAACCGGGAATGGAGGCGGTGAGTTGAGCCAAATAGCGCTGAAAAATAGCCGCTGAGGATGAAACACCGAATGGGAGCCGCTGGAGCTGGAGCAGTCCGAGAGGAGTGTTGAGTGTGAGAAATTTCTTAGATTCTTCGTCTAAAAGTAGCTGGAGATATGCTTCTTTAAGATCAACTCGAGAGAAGAATTGTCCACCAGAGAGACGACGGAATAAGTCTTCTGGACGTGGAATAGGAAAGATATCTGTGTCGAGTTGTGCGTTGACTGTAGATCGAAAATCGCCACAAAGTCGAACATTACCATCAGGTTTCTTGATTACCACGAGTGGAGTAGCCCATTGACTAGAAGTAACTGGTACAACAATTCCAGTTTGTATCCATCTTTCTAATTCTTTCGTGACCTGGTCTTGAAGTGCTAGGGGTACTGGACGTGCCTTGAAGAAGCGAGGCTTAGCTCCGGATTTCAGCTGTATGTGAGCTGTATAGTCTTTGGCTGTTCCGAGTTGAGAGTCGAAGACTTCAGGAAACTGCGCTAGGAGAGCGGTAACTTCAGAAGTAGGATGCAATGTAGATACGACGTTAATGTTGTCATGTATCTGGAAACCAAATAAGTGAAATAGATCCATGCCCATAATGTTTGATGCAGTGTAGTTGTTAACTACGAGAAGAGGAATGGCTTTCTGAATTCCTTTATAACTAGCCTGAAGCTTGATTTGACCTTTGATGTCAATTTTCTTCTTGTTAAATGTCACGAGCTGGATGTCAGCTGGAGAGCATGAAGGTGAACCTAAGTCGTGGTAAGTAGTCAGGTTAATAATAGAGACAGGGGATCCAGTGTCTAATTGAAAAGCGACAGAGCGATCAGAGAATGAGAGAGGAATGATGATTTTGTGAGAATCCTTTGTGGGAAGAATAAGATTGATCTGATCAACTTCCATGTCTTGGCGGGGCTGTATATGCTTTCGGCGTGCTGCAGTAGTCTTAGCAGGGCGGAGCGAACTTTGACAGACAGTCTTAATGTGTCCAAGTTTATTACATCGTTCACAAGTAGCTTTGAAAAAACGACAGTCACGACGTTCATGATGCTTGAAACAACCTCGGCAGGAAGGCAGGAGTTTCGAGGTGCTTTTAGAATTGGGCTTCCGTGTAGCATTGCGAGAGGGAACCTGACGAGAATGCTTGGTGGAGAGCGCCTTATCCGTACGGTTCACTGTAGCAGAGGACTTGCGGGCCTGAGGCGAGACCTGTGCAACTTCGTGTGGAGAAGCTATGGCTGCGGCAGTCTTGGTAGTAAGCTCATAAACCGTAGCAATACGCTGGACGTCTTCTAAAGAAGGGTTACTCTGCTTGACAGCGTCAAAACGTATTTTGTTTTCAGGAGTATGTAGAATTATCATGTCCCGAATGAGAGAATCAGTGTAGGATGAACCACAACCGTCCTTGGAGCAGATGAACTGGCAGGGTTTAGCTAGACCACGCAATTCAGTTATCCATTCAGTATGTGTCTGATGGGGTTGCTTTCTGCTCTGAAAAAATTTATAGCGAGCAGCCACTATGTGAGGAGCGTTGGCATAGTGTTCCGTGAGACGGGCCAAGAGCTGCGTGAAGGGTACCTCAGATAAGTGTTCTTCCGGACTTAATTTACGTAGTAATTCACACGTAGCATTGCCAACCGAACTAAGAAATAGTGCGCGGCGGCGTTGATCATCTGTGACAGAATGGCAGATGAAATGCTGTTGTAAACGGGCTAAATAAACTGACCATTCTTCCTTAGCCGGATCAAAAGCAGAGAACGGAGGAATAGCTGATGGCTGTGTAGAGACAGAAATGGCTTGAATAGCCTGAATTAATGCTGCCTGTTGTTGTTGCATAAACTGTTGCTGTTGCTGCTGTAAGGCTTGGAAGACCGTAGCGAGTTGTTCCGCAGTAGCCATTGCGAGATGCGTGCAAGAAAGAGTAAGGTAAGCTGTGTGTCAGAACTGGTTGGAGTGTCGGTGTTATTGAGCACGTCGCCGTAGAGTTGACAACTGGGCCTGTTGAATTGTAGTGTCGTGTGTACCTCGTTGCTATAGAGTTGGCAACTGGGGTCGAAGAATGGTAGGTAGTTGCGTTTTTTACCTCGTCGCCATAGAGTTGGCAACTGGTGTCGAAGAATTGTAGGTGGTTGCGTTTTACCTCGTCGCCATAGAGTTGTGTTGTAACCAAGGTTGAAGTTTACAAAACACAACTTTTATTGCTTCACTTTATGATATTTACACAAATAACAGAAATTTATTTTGAAGCAAAAAGGAATATGGAATCTTGAGAAAAGTCTGTCTTTATACAATATGTACAGGTTTACAGTCTTTATATACACTTCTATCTTGAAAAGATAGTCTTTGTGAATTGACACGTTGATAGTCGAAAACTATCTGGCACACTAACATGAATGTCTTTGAGAGTCCTTGTTTGTTGAAGTGCCTGAATTCCTAAAAAGCAAGTTCAATTGATTGAAGAAATTCCACCTAGCGAAACTAAGGGAGCTTGCATACATTAGGGAATGAAAATGGCTTGTAAAAGAATTATGGAACATAGGCAGCGGAAACAGGTAAGGGAGCGGTGACCAGAGGTGAAACCTCGTACTGCCAGAAATTCAGTCCACCTGGTCGAAGCACATTTTCAAGAGGAGTAGCCTCCGTGCTCGACGTAGGGTGTATTCTGGAGCTGGACACCGGGCAAGTGGGCAAGTGAGCAGGCAGGGAGCTCCTATTTATAGTACACTCGATGGTCAGGCACGCGCACTGAGGGCTGCGCGTCGAAGCTAGCAGAATGATACACAGGCGCGCGTGCAGCTGGCTGGAGGAGCGAGAAAGGGAGCGCCGGACATACAACACAAACAAAGCATTATTACAGTGTCAAATTGTTTGAATTCAGCGGAATAACTTCGTGACAAGAAAAAAAAATCAATCCTTTCAATTACAGTCATGAAAGAATTTCATCAAAGTGATCAAAATAGGGAAGTTATCTCCGGAGTGTCGCCTTAATAATTGCCCGAAGAATTCTTCTAATGTCCGAAGAATTCTTTTATCAACTTTCTGCAGTTTGCCTGTTGTTGATTGAGTATTCAGTTTAAATAATGTTTCAGTTGCACATGTCGCTTCTGGCTTAACGACGAAGTAATAATGTCGAAATTTAGAATTGATCGAAAGAGACCGTTGTTTGTAACTCGGTCAGGTAATTTGTCGTGCTCGTCTCAATTTTTGAGTTCTAATATCTATGGATGCTTTTTCGTTAGCATTCCAAGTTACAATATAATTAATTAATTAAAAGAATTTTAAATGTATTTTCACGTACGGTGTTAGATATGCCATCAGCACAACCATGGTAAAACACCATGAGATCTCTAAAGTTAATCTATTGGCACCTCAATAAATTATTGTCCGACTCCGTGGGTAGTTGGTAAGCATTCTAGCCTTTCATTCAGTGGTCTTGGGTCGACCTCTTGTGGGTGTGGGCGGTGGAATACATCGACGGTATCTCCTGCCTGTCCTAAAGGGTGACCAGGAGCTTTGAACTTGGCGATCACGGTTACCCTAGCTGAGTCTGGCATTGCCTCCACTTACTTGACGTAAGTGTGGGGGCTTGCATGCTTGTTGATCCAGAGGGCTGTGTCACCTCAGGGTTACCCATGCTGGACTGGCCTCGGTGTAGGGCCAGACTAACAAGGTGTCCCCCGAGTTGTCTGAGAGTTGTCTGTGCTCTTTGTTCTTAATTACTAGTTCTACCCTTCTATTCTCACCTTCTTAAATTTCATTTAGCCGGCCTCTCTGGCTCGAGTATTCCCCTGTGGGTGGGGCGGTAGAATAGCACCCATGGTATCCCCTGCATGTCGTAAGAGGCGACTAAAAACGGGCCCAAGGGCTCTCAATTTGGGAGCGTGGGTTAGCGACCTCGAGGCCTTAGCTGAGTCCTGGCATTGCTTCCACTTACTTGTGCCAGGCTCCTCACTTTCATCTATCCTATCCTCTTGTTCTTTTATGACCTCGAAGGTATTAGGTTTTGAATCCTAGGGAGTCTTTCATTTTCACGCCATTCGTGGCACTTGTCTTCCTTTTGCCGATACCTTCATTTTTGAAGTGTCGGATCCCTTCCATTTTCCGCCTGATTTGTGTTAATAGAGGATGGTGGCCCAGTTGTTCTTCCTCTTAAAACTATAATAACCACCACCACCACCACCGTACCGCAAGTATACTTCGTCTGAAAGCGAATGACTAGCAACGTTCAGGTTTGGATAAGGCACTGGTTTTGCGTTGTATAATGTTCTTAATTATTGTTGCTCATTTAGTGATTGGTCGTCAAGCTCATGCTTTTGTGTGTCTGCATAAATCGTATGCTGTATGGAGTAGCCGGTGCAACAGTACAGATTCTGATTTAGGATTAAAATGATTGCCAGTGGTCTGTTCGAACACTCACAGACTCAGAAAACGTCTGGAAAGATTCACGCTCGGGAGAAGAACATAATGCGATGGTGGCTCTAGATCAGATCAGAAGGTGTTCATGTCTGTAGTATTCAGAAACAACCAATTAAATTAGGATATTAACTGGTTGAAATTTGACTTTGTATAATTGGGTAAAAACATTTTGGTAATTTAAACAAGGAGCAATTAAGTGACGCATGGGACTTCCCTTTCTCTTTAGCCGACACCCTCCTTCTTGAACCGGGGGGTTATTGTTAAAAGGGTCCAATAATCTCTTGGTTTTGGCCTTAAAATTCATCATCACGGATTTCATCAAACCACGTCCAGTGTCTACGTTATAATATAGTTATGAGAAATGATGGAAGATTTAGTCGTGGTAATATCACAGTATAATAATTTCGTGTGGCTATTTCTAGCCCAGTATAGCCCTTGTAAGGTAAACCCTCCGACGAGGGTGGGCGGTATCTGCCATGTGTAGATAACTGCGTGTTGTTGTGGTGGAGGATAGTGTTATGTGTGGTGTGCGAGTTGCAGGGATGTTGGGGACAGCACAAGCACCCAGCCTCCGAGCCAGTGGAATTATCCAATGAAGGTTAAAATCCCCGACCCGGCCGGGAATCGAATCCGAGACCCTCCGAACTGAAGGCCAGTACGCTGACCATTCAGAAAATGCGTCGGACAACATCACAGTAAAACTACTGAATTTTTGTTCTTCGTACTTCGGTTTCACTAATGTAGGCCTACTTACATCTACGGACTTCTAATATGTTAATCACAACATTGTAAGGGAGGTTCGTAACATAATACAACAATAGTTATATATTCGTTTGAAGTCCCTTATAATTTCGTACATGATTTCCTTTACTGTGCAAGGCATTTATTATCTTCGTTCACATTTACCATTTAACTTTGTTATTTTTATCCTGGTAAAGTTATAGAATTTGCTGTAATTCTAAGTATTTACATGAACAATTATATTTACGTTCACATAGATAATTTAATATTGATAACTGAAGATTATTTTTCTTCCTGAAGTTTATAACGTACATTAAAATTGGTCATGAGTATACCTCGGATTTGTAGGTGGTAATAGGTTAGAATGCAAAGTAATTTGGTTTGTAGGAAGTGTCATGCAATCCGTTGTACCACATTGTAGGAAGAGTAGCATAAATTCAAGGAGTTCTATAGGCTGAACCCCTAATATCTATGCACATCTCATAGCATAACTGTTGTACAGTGTAGGGTGTACTTGTTACTGGCTTAAGTAAGTTTGCATTCTAACCTATCAGCACCTAATAATCCGGACTGTAGCTCATGAGTCATGTAGAATATGTCTGTGTGCATTCTTTAGTATTTCTTCACCACTGAACTGATTTGCTTTGTGTTATCAGAGAGACCTAAGATAAAGGGAGGACTACGTGAGCTGCGAGTTCTCAAGACGACACAATCTGCCTTCACAGACTTCATTCAGGACGAGTACCGAACACTTCCAGACGTGAACGACAGAATATTTAGTACTATCGTCACAGCGACCTGGGAATATTCTACCGCCAATGGAGTGGACTTCGACAACGTGTGGTGAGTACCTGACGACTAGGATGGACTCTTAGGAGAGCAATACGGAGACGAGAGTTGTTAATTTTAAATTTCCATACACTGCGGTTAATAAACCCTATTGATGTGAAAAGTACAATGAGATGGCAAACGTCACGGGGAGGGGTGTCCCACTAGAAAATATGCCGTGTATGACCCCTGAGCGTTCCGGCTAGCTGCGGCGTAGCTGAACAGTCTGTCACAGACACCAGTGTCCTGCAGACGGCAACACGTCGCGACATTGAACTTGGGATGATCACCGGCGCACGGCGCATGGGTCATAGAATTGCGGAGATTACACGCGAATTCGGCTTTCCGAGGTCAACAGTGCCAAGGGTGGAACCAATATCGCAGAGAGAGAATGTTAGCACCCGCGTAAACTGCCGCACGGGAAGACCACAGGTGTTTAAACGAACGGACATCACGTCGCCTCCGCACAACCATACTGGGCGCTCGACGGGCTACTGTGAGTCAGATCACCGCCCAGTTGAATATTGGGAGTCAGGAACCCATTTCTCCCAGGACTGTAAGGAGGCAACTGCACCGCATAGGCTTCACCAACAACAATCATCAATTATCTGCTTTTAGGGTGGTCGCCCAGGTGGCAGATTCCCTATCAATCGTTTACCTAGCTTTTTCTTAAATATTTTCAATGAACCTGGAAATTTATTGAACATTTACCTTGATTATTTATTCCAATCCCTTATTCCCATACTATAAATGAATATTTTCCCCAATTTGTCCTCTTAAATGCCAACTTTATCTTTATATTATTATCATCTTTCCTACTTTTAAAAGCCCCTCTCAAGCTTATTCTTCTACTTACGTCATTCCACGCCAACGCACCACTGACAGCTCGAAACATAGCATTTTCTAATGCACATACAGCTTAACTGAATCAATATTTAGAAATGCATTTGAAGAAGAATGTAGAAAGAAACACTGCATGTCACATAGGCAAAACACGAGAAATACAAATTATGTAGCTTTGCCTTGAAAACAAGCCACAAGATCCACAGTATATATGCAATACAAGCTATGGGAACTTTGTAAACCTCACATCCATTGGCTAGGTTTGAAAGCAAGGCCACCTTGTTCAGAAGCTGATGACAATTTCACTAATCTATTACCCAACAGAAGTATGACATGCCTGCAAGTCGACGACCAACTCGTGTCCCTTTGCTGACACCTCGACACAGAACTCAACGACGTGTATGGGCACGCGGACATCGGCAATGGACCATGGAACAGTGGCGGTGTGTGGTATGGTCCGATGAATCGCGGTTCCAGTTGTATCGAGCTGATGGGCGTGAGAGTGTGGCGTATGCCCCCATGAAGCTATGGATCCTGCGTGTCAACAAGGTTGTGTCCAGGCGGCAGGTGGCTCAGCTCTGGTCTAGGCGGCGTTCTCATGGTCGCAATTAGGTCCCAATGTCCGGCTGCAGGGAGCGCTGACAGGTGCACGTTATGTGGACATTATTTCAGACATCTCATCCCTTTCTAGCTCTAGAGTACCCTGATGGAGATGCCATGTTTCAAAACGACAATGCCCATTGCTCTGTGGTGGCACGCAGGTGGTTGGAGGAGCACTCACGTGAAGTTCCGGATTGGCCCTCCAGATCTCCAGGTCTTAATCCAGTCGAGCATTATGGGAATTCTGTCGATGCTGGTGTAAGCTCCATGAACCCCATACCAACTACAGAACACCAATTGTGGGTAACAGTGCAAGATGCGTGGGTCCTATCCCTCCAGAATGATTCCGACACCTTGTATAGTCGATGCCTCGCCGTATTGCAGCCGTTCTGAGGGCTCGCAGGGGAGCAACTCGTTATTAACATCGCATTAGTGTCTTTTCTTGATTTTTGGCCACTCAGCGCATGCTTTACAAACATATACAAACACGTTTCACTAACAATAAAATGACATAGGCTACTGATTATTTGGTGGGGGATGGGGCATCATCATCATTGTTAAATAAATTTGCATTTGTACTGTATAATTGTTATTATAAAAACTGACCCTCCACCGGCTTATCACATGACACAGTATAGAGAGAAATATATTAGTGACTACAAACATGATTTCTCAGGAGGAGGATCCCCTGTGGGTGGTGGTAGAATAACAACCACGGTGCTTCCATTTTCTTGTCTCAGGCTCCTTACCTTGATCTGTTCTGTCCGACCTCCCGTGGGCAACTCTTGTTCTTCTCCGACTCCGAAGATATTAGGTTTTCGATGTCTAGGGAGTCTTCCCTTTTCACGCCTTTCATGGCCCTTGTATTTATTTGACCGATACCTTCATTTTTCACATTGTCGAATCCCTCCCTTTTTTCCTCTGATTAGTGTTAATAGAGGATGGTTGCCTAGTTTTATGTCCTCGTAAAACAGTAATCCATACCACCACTCTCATGAGGACTGAATCGCTTATCGCCGCCTCAGCAATGAGTGGTAGGAAGCTCTCCTTAAAGCACTATTTTCTCCAGATATCAACCATCAATATTAGCAGAGTTCCTCAACCATTTTTACAACCCAAAAACTGTTTATTGTCATCGTTTTCAGGAAAGAGATGTTCTAAATTACTTTCGAGTTTGGTAATCACACCTTTAAAATGAGTTATTTCAGAAAGGTTAAGATGGATAAACTCTACGAAAAAAAATGAATTTCTTGTAATATTCTGAACACCTTGATTCATATAGACTTGATGCATTTCAGGGATGCTGTGAAGGACTGCATCCTCGAAAATTTTGCCGGTCCACCAGATGAGGGCGTCTTCTCTAAGTCCGTACAGAATACACTCTATCTCACGGAGAAGATGATCCTGGACAAGGTGAAGCAGGTGAGTGGCGTGCGTAAAATATGGAATAACGTAATCTGTGATGGAATATTATTATTATTATTATTATTATTATTATTATTATTATTATTATTATTATTATTATTATTATTATTAATGTATTTATTTATTTTCCACAAATTGATACAATTCAGCGATGCGATTTTAAGTATACTCTTATCAGAGCATTGTATCTACGTTGGTTTATTGAGAGAGTTTGACGCAGTAATGGGAACCACTGATTTAGATTTGATTTCTTTGTTCCCAAAATGTCCTTTGACGACCTGGAAATCGAACCCAGGACATTTTGAATTAGAGACAGACGCGCTACTCTACACCATGAGCATGGTGCCCAAAACTTCAGATAACTTAATATTTACAGAGTTGGGGGAGAATTAGTGTATTTCAAGAGAGATTAGACGGGTAGAATCACAGAACGAATCTATTGTATCGTAAGGGACATGCACACCGATGTTATCTAAAGAAGTTCTGAATTTTCAAGTGGAAGCAATGCCAGATTCTGCTACGGCTATCAGATCGTCATTCATGTGTCACAAGGCAATTAAGGAATGACTGTACACTCAGAAGTAAACGAGAAATATGACCGTGATAGCCCTTAAAGTACTACAACGTTGGATTACGTGCTTAATAGAAACCAGCACTCAGTAGTACACTGACTTGGAAATAATTATTTGATCTATGATCCGTATCTTCTTGGTTTCTGATTCGGTTAATGGACCCCCAGTAACTGTACGACTGTATGAGATTCAATTACGTGTGCTTTAGCTCTAAATCGGCATATAATTGGATTTGATTGAAAGGATGTATATATGATTAAGTGATCATACTTTCCTATGGAATATCTGCCATTAATCACATCTACAATGCTGATATTACACGAACATAATATTGTCTATCATCGGACTTTTAGCTTTCCACTCTTGCATTAATGATGAGATGTGAGGAGAATTTGAGGTACACCAAATCCGTTTTGTTATAACAATTCGGAACTTACAACAAAAAGACCACCGCTGGTCCATTTCATGAAGTTCAACACCTTGAATAAAATATGCACATTCAACAGCAGGATAATTGCTCAAATAAGTAATAAATCCTAAAGTTATTGTTAATAATATATCTGTATTCTTTTTATGAAGCATACCGATGACGTGGCTTAGTCGGTTTGGTATTTCAGAATCGAATCTCTATTTGCTTTACGTCGCATCGACATAGATATGTCCTATGGCGACGATGGGATAGGTAAGGCCTAGGAATGGGAAGGAAGGGGCCGTGGCCTTAATTAAGGTACAGCCCCAGCATTTGCCTGGTGTGAAAATGGGAAACCACGGAAAACCATCTTCAGGACTGCCGACAGTGAGGTTCGAACCCACTATCTCCCGATTACTGGATACTGGCCGCACTTAAGCGACTGCAGCTATCGAGCTCGGTCAGAATCGAATCTCAGCAAAGTAGGTTGTCATTAAGAGTACTTAAATGCGAGAAACCCATGCCAATACATTTCCTAACACGTTAAATGGCCTCATTTCTGGGAAACATTCCCACTATCTGGCTTATGTTATAAGGGAGTAGTCAAAGGAGCGTTAAACGCATTATTATTTTGAAGATGATTATTTATTTATTTAACTCATCCATTTTGACAGAGAGACTGGGGGCAGTAATTAGTAATACTCTTATCTGCGCGAGCACTGGTTCTCTATCGTAGACAGGCTCACCTTATTCAGTCTAATCTCGATTGCTCTCTTCCAGTTACGTAAATAAACGAGAGAATCAAAACACCACAACCAATCGAAGAACATATTTTATTGTTCTGGTGAACTGGAAGTAGGAATCGGCCAAACGAAATAGTTATTTACACTGTCTCCGTTTGCATTACTGTGGTTATATACAACTAGACTCGAATTCTCAAATGCAAGTTCTGTTCAGATAATTAATCGGTAATTGTTTGCATATAATTATTCCTTTAATAGAGGTAAATAAATTATATATACGAAGTAAATTTATCTGTACCAAATTGGATTTTTATGTTAATTAAATACAATACTTGCTGAAGTTAAATGTCATTTCTTTTGAAAGTTGGAAGCAAGGCTCAACAACTTTCTGTTGCTTTTAATGCTGATATTGCACGTACATAATCTTATCAATCATCGGACTTTTAGCTTTCCACTCTTGCATTAATGATGAGATGTGAGGAGAATTTGAGGTACGCCAAATCCGTTTTGTTATAACAATTCGGAACTTACAACAAAAAGACCACCGCTGGTCTGTATAGAGTCTTGATTAATATGAAAGACTGATTATAGGATTGGAGACAGTTTCTTTTCATTGACTTCTGTTTTGAAGACAGTGTAAGTTTAATAACGCAGACACATCTAACGTATTAAATACACCAGCTGTGTAAAGGCAAAGCTGTCTCCACAGATGTCACGAAGGCAGTTGGAAGAGTGGGAGGTAAAGGCTTCCACTATCCGTAACCTCGACGCTAAGCTGGGTAGAGTGTATAGCCCTAAGTGTGCCCGCCTTTGCCACCAGGAACTAAGCTGGTACTCCTATTCGGTGTCTCTAGGTTAAATGAAATTCAGGGCCATGTTCTCTCCAGGAGTTAGTAAAGGTTTTGAAATTCTGGCGGAGAATAGGACTCGCATCTTTCCGGATGAACCGACGCCTTTACTACTTCGGTTAGACATTCCTACTTCTGCTATAGCAAAGTCATCTCCGTACAGGGCATGAAGGCCCTTGGAGGGGTGGAAGGTAAAGACTTCCCCTATTCGTAACCTCGGCACTTGATGGGGCAGAGTGGTTAGCTCTACGCCCGGCCGCCTTTGCCCCCAGGAATTAACCTGGTATTCATTTTTTGTGTAGGCTGAGTGAACCTCAGGGCCATGTGCGCCTCCGGAAGTGGAAATCTCATTTCTTAAATTTTACGACTTCCTGACGGGGATTCGAACCCACGTCCTTCCGGGTGAACCGAGCACGCCTTTACCGCTTCGGCCAGGCAGCCCCTTACTTTTGCTATACGGACAGTAATTTCCAAGGCGTACGAATGGGGCCTTTAGGATTGAATAGTCTTGAACGACTGTAACCCAAGGAATCCCCTTCCTGTCGTAAAAGGTGACTAAAAGCGCCAGGGGCTCTCAGCTTGGGAGCGTGGGTTGGCGACCACGGGGAACTTACCTGAGTCCTGGCATTGCTTCCACTTACTTGTGCCAAGCTCCTAACATTCATCTATCCTGTCCGACCTCCCTTGATCGACTCTCGTTCTTTTCCGACTTCGAATGTATTAGAGCATTCGAGGCTTAGGGAGTCTTTCACTTTCATGCCCTTCGTGGCCCTTGTCTTTCTTTGTCTGGTACTTCATTTTTCGAAGTGTCGGATCCCTTGCTTTGTCTCTCTCTCTGATCCCCGGTGGGTGGGTGACTCAGGTGAAAAATACGCCCACGGTGTCCCCTGCCTGCTGTAAGAGGTGACTAAAACGGGTGACCAAGGGATGATTGAATTAGAACCACGAGACTACGTATGATTAGTACCACTATATGCGGGACACCACGGGCTTACGTTGCTTATGATTAGTACCATTGTGTGAGAAACACTATTGGTCTGCGTTACCTGTGCGGCGTACACTACTTGTGAGTAGTACCATAATGTGAGGAACACCGTGAGTCTACGCTACTTTTAATTAGTATCACTACATGGGAAATGCCATGGTTTTTACTTTCCAAGCGATAAGTACGATTATGAGGGGTCGATGACCTGGATTTTGGACTCCTTTAGACAACAAGCATTATCGATTCAGGATTGTGCTTTAGAAGCAGCCCCTTGGTCAGTATATACAATTGTTTTAAGGTAGTTTCTTGGAAGCTGGGGCATTGCGGATCAGATCCACTATTGTTTTAAGTTCATAAATATTGTTCGTTGTCGTCTTTTTGAATTCCAGTCAGTGGATTGAATTTGCAATCATTTTTGACTGTCAGTATTGTGAGTCGGATGTGCTGATTATTTTAAATTCATATGCATCCATTTATTCTTCCCCATCTCGTTTTGAATTCTGGTCAGTGGATGAGTTTTGGACGTTTAAACTGTCATGATATTTCGTCTCATTCCGTACCATTAGGGGACGATTACCTAGATGTTAGGCCCCTATAAACAACAATGTTTGTTGTTAGCTAAAATAAAAATATTGCCGCTGCTGTGACTAATGCCATTTTCTATTCTATGCTATTCCTTCTTTGCAGATTTCTCGCATCGAGATGTGGATGCCGAACAAACATTACTTTACGCTGGACCTCTCGAAGTTCCCCAAGACTGTGGTGCAGGGCGAGAACAAGGAAGTGTACGAACCTGTTGACAAGCCCTCAGGCATCATCCACGCCATGTTGGAACGCAAGATGACCTCCGCTAAGTTGTGACCTCTGCTTCAAAATTCTGTCTCCTCGAGTATTTCGTCCAACCGTATTCATACCCGCATCAAAAAAGAAAAAAATGTACTTGATTTTTTCGAATTCAAAATTCTTTGTGTTATCGATATTCTCAGTATTTTTATGTCAGTTTTGTTAAAATTTCTACGATCTATCAATAATGCTGTCATACGTTTCTTTCCATTCACACCAAGACATAAACTCATAAATCAATATTTATACTGCCATACCATGTTTTATTGTAGTTTCGTTGCTTTATTGTTCGTAGTGTATTTCCCAAAGATGTGCCCTTGCGATCAAACTTTGCTGCAATTGGGCTGGTGAAGGAATAGACAAGGCTTCTTCTTTGACACCCCTACAATTTTTCGCTCCTAATGTTTAAGAACTAGTGACATTCAGATGGGAATTTTGGAAATAAAATTGTGGTTAATTATTTTAATTGAATGCCGTTTAGTTGGACGCTCAGCTAAGAGAAGGATCGGGATTGTAACGGCTACTTGGTCTAATGCGTGTTTGTATGACGATGTTTAATAACAGCTGCACTGAGTTTTTCATTCACACAACTCCAGATTAAATCGTTTTAGTCCAATGCTAACTGGCGGCGGATCACAGTTAGTCAGAACGACATATAAGAAGAAGAAAAAAAAAAAAAAAGCAACAATTTTTTGAACACTTGTATAATTGATTTATTTAAATTTATATTTAAATATATTTAATTAAATTCATTTACACGCTAAAATACTAACCGACTAAAAGATATTGAGAGTTTAGAAAATGAAATAGGTACCGGTATATAAACTATTTTATTGAGCAGATGGTCAGTCGGTTTAATATTTTTGTAATTTTTCTACTCACTTATTTTGCCAATATTGGCAAAATAAACTGGAGGCAGACAATGCGTAGATTTCACGCACAAATTCTTTTCATCTGACATCAATCAAATGGAGTTTCTTTCATTCTACGTGGTTTTTATTTTGTTATTAGTTTTATCCTCGTCAATTAAGGGACATATTTAAAACTTTGTTATTCCTCTTTAGCATATAAATGAATCTGTTTCAGTCTTTGGGATCGAGAAAAGTAGGTTATCGTTGAGAGAAGGTACTGCCATAAAGAAAATACTTTCAGTTTGTACTTAATGTTCATGAATGTATTTGTAGTGATGGTTACAATGTTGTTACTTGTACATCCCTCAGGAGTCTGATGTTTTGTTTGGCTGCAAAATGAATATGTGTATCTAAAACTTACGGGATCATGGTAAAGCTTGCTTCGATATTTGTTTTTCTCTAAATTTATCAATTGTGTGGTTTTGATGATCAAATTATTTGTATTTAGTTTCTGACTGCCTGTGCGGCCTCTGAAGCAAATAACGCAGGTGATGAACTTTGTTGATGTTCTAAAAGCTGCGTTCTTTGATACTGTTATGGGCAACTGCCATGAATGACTTACTGCGTAACATACAGGATGGTAACGTGAACCGAGTATATGAGCTTGAGAGCGTTGATCATACACACAAATAACACACCGTTGCTTTCAGCCGATATCATCGTAGTGTTGTTGCTATTGGGTGACCCTATCAGCAAGGAAGTCCGTGTTCAAATTCCTTCCCGGTCATAAGATACGTGCAGATTTAGCAACTCTGCCTCGTAAAACCCTTTTGAAGTCGCCTGCAAAGCGATCTGATTGGCTGACTTCAGCAGCTGATTAGTTATGCCTTTGCTGGCAAGACGGAGTGTTTACAGTGCACTATGTCTTCTGGTATGGGCTAGAGCAATATTGTTACTTTCATTGATCTGTCTCAGCTTTAACCTGGGCTTTGACAAGATGAAAGTGACTGAGGTATGAGTGATGCTAGTAATGCCATTCCTTCTGCAGCCAGTCCCTGCTATGAATGGTGTGAAAATGTTGCTCATAGGGTCGGTTGGTGCGTGCATTTTACTGGGCTTCGCAGACTGATATGTAATGGCAACTTCTGGCACGGTGAGGAAAGCAACGGGAAACTACCTCACTCCTCATTTCCCTAGTACGCCTCTTCAGTGATGCCTAGGCCATTTATGACAGCTGATGGCGGAACTGTTGAGGATCCAACCAGCCTTCGGGCTGAGGACTAAACATACACATACCTATCAGTATGACCACCCTCTAATGCTTATAAACCCGGTTCAAATTGTTGCCGACTAGTCTACGTAAGTGAGGTCTTATTGTATTATGATTTTAGAGCCCGGATTTTTATGCATTGATAGGTTAGAATGCAAAGTTTCTGAAGCGAGCAGGAAGTATAGTCTACTTTCACAACGATTATGCTATGGGGTTTGAATAAACATTAGAGGTACGGCCCATCAGAACTTCTATAATTTAAGTTACTCTTGCTACATTGTGGAAGAGCGGGTGGCCGACTCATCCTATTAAGCAAATTTAGTTTGCAATCTAACCTGTTACGGCATGAAAATCCGGGGTTTGATGATTATGAATTGAGATGTTATATTTCACACAAATTACGAAGCCTATGAAATACTTACTGAAAATATGGTGAATCAAGAACTCGTACACCCCTTTACCTAATTTTATAAACTAGGCACTTGTTTTTCTTGTTTCTGTATTTACTTTCTCCATAAACATAAGGCTAGTAAAAATTAAGCTCGTGGAATAGGGAGATTCTTGTGAGTCCATGGAGCAAATAAAATTAATGAGTTGCAATACAAGTATGCAGTAGAGAAGAACATTGAATCTGCCTTGACATAATTTTTAACAATGTTCAAATCGTAGGGCTGGAATACACTACTTATTACCATAACGTATGGTATTAATTTATTTATGGTGTAAGATATGAATTGATGTATTGTTATTATGTATTATATTATTTTAAAGCATTAAACACTATATTTATTTGTATGTTCTATGCATTGTTTTTAAATATTCCTCCTCCAAGAATTTCCTTTACATATTGGTTAGTTTCATATAACATCAGGACAATATGCTTTTCTAACAGGTGAAGGTGTAGAAAGAATGGAGTAAGTGACAGAGTCAGGAAATTTGAGAAAAAATAGCCCACGCAATAGACATCGGAAACTTAATTCGATTGAATTCTGGAAATAATAAGAGTTAACAAAGGGAAAGGAGAGAAAGTGAGGAAGTAAAGGGAATGGTATAAGTAAAGGGAAGAAATACCAGACTAAGTAAGGGCGTTGTGGTCATCCACGCTTTTTTGGGAAAATGAGTGGATAAGAAACTTTAATTTCTTTCGACCTCAACATTACTGAGTTAGCAAACCCCAGATCGTGTTCATTTTCATAGAGACATGAAAACTGGGGAAAATGAAGCACGCTCTCAATCAGCCTCAGCAAGTCATCGCCTATTAATTGTTGTCGCCCAAGGATGCTTAATTTTTGAGATTTCATGCGGTATACGGAGAGACACGCCCTGAAATTATTGCTCATCTGCTGTCCATAGCAACGAAGTATTTATTGATTATATTTGATGGTTTGACACATCGCTCATTAAATACAGCAACGTAGTCTGCAGATCATACACTGCCACAATACCTTCAATGTTCTCTTTGTCGTATTTTTTCACTTCTACACAATTGCTTTCCTTCCAAATTTTGGTCATACTTATTTTCAAAATTTATTTTCCTTCCTCGTTTGTGTTTTCGTAGGCAACACAAGATATATACTTACTTTTTTTTTTGGGGGGGGGGGAGAAATATTTTACTCTTACGTAAAGACTCGTTGAAATACTTGCAAGTGAATCCTTAGTCTCTTCCCAGATAGCTTTGTAGTCTCTGTGTATGTCAGCGAGTGACCTACTCCCATCAATAAACTTCCTTGTTGTATTTTTTAGGTATAATGGCCCCTCTCTATTTTTGGAATCGAGTCTGTATGTTTCCAAACCCCTTCACGCATAGCTGGATCGAGAGTTCTGTGCATCCCACGTTTCCTCCTAAGATCCGGCTCAATTATTGCACCATCTACGTGGTTTCATTTGTTCTAAACGGTTCAAATCGGGCGGTCATTAACTTCCAGTGAATTTCCAAAAAGTATTATCTGGTCCTTAAAATTCGCTACGAAGATTCACCTTACTTCATACTCGACTCCATACAGAAACGGGACAAGGGCTGGATACAGCGTTGTGTTGATTTCGGCAATTATTGTTCTCACAACAGAAGAGAAAGCTTTTATAATACGCAATGGGGCGTTGGAATGAGCCGAGTTTTCTTACCATTCAAGAACAGTTCGAAAAGCGATTAGGTGGAACCAAATAACAGAACATTATTAGCTGTCGTTTACAAGTTCCATCATACGGGATCAGTCCTATCCCCCCCCCCCCCACGAACCTACTACGCTGGCGTAGCAGGGGGAGAGGTGATACTCCCACGTGGCGCGTCCCAGGTGGCGGAAAAGGGGGTCCTAACCGGCTTGCCGGCGGACTTGAGGGAAATAAAATACCTCTCGCGGACCAAACACACTACCCCCTGTGAGTGGGGGACGCAGATGAAGATTACACCCACGGTATCCCCTGCATGTCGTAAGAGGCGACTAAAAGGGGCGACCAAGGGATGATTTCTTAGAACCATGAAACTACTTGTGCTTATTACCACCACGCGGGGAACACCATGGGTCGCTTTTACTTGCGCGTAGTACCACTATGTTAGGTACCAAATAGGTTTGTGATTAGTAGCACACAGGAGCACTGTGCGGTCGGCTTTTGCAGTACCTGTGATTAGTACCACTACATTAGCGACACTATGGATGAGCGACACCGTGATTCTAGCTTTCCTATGATTAGTGCCCACTATATAAAAGAGCACCACGGAATAGTACGAGTCCCTGTGGTTAGTACACTTATGTGATCAAAACGCATAGGTTTGCGTTGCCTGTAAATGGCGCCGCAATGTGCGAAACAACATCGGTCTGTATTACATGTGCGAATTTCATTACCTGTGAGTAGTACCATAATGTGTGGAATACCGCTAGTCTACGCTACTTACGATTAGTACCGCACCATGACAAATACCATGGTTCTACTTTCCTATCGATAAGTACCATTATGAGGGGCCGATGACCAGGATTTTGGACCCCTTTAGACATCAAGGTTCAAATTTCTAATTATGTAACCTGCTGTTTTCTAAAATGTAAACCTCCCTTCGGCTAATGTAAAATTTCATAAATTCTTAAAACTGTCAATCGGGGATAGTGAGTGCGTTACCCTCTTGAGTTCCCCTTCAATGTAATTTGAGGTGACTATGATTTTGTAACCTTTTCCTTTTCTGTAAAGTGCTAGATTAATCTCCATTCTGGTCACCTTAGTAGCTTGGGATTACCCTCTGTATCATCGGGCCGAGAGCCCAATTAGCGTTTTATATCTAATTTTCTTGGAGCGCAAGTGTACGCCTCCATTCATTTTGTGTTCGGGCCAGTAATTTAACCTGTTCTTCTTTCCACGAGGGCCCAGTAGTTTGGGTAACTGATACCGCAGTGTAAAAATTTTAAATTGTGAATTGTACTTAGAGAGGTCAGAGATTGTAAGTTTTTGTGTAATGTTGCCTTAAGCGGGCTGTAAGGAATTAGTTAAAGTGGGAGAGCATGTAAGCTCTTTTCTGTGTTTTCTGAATTCAACTGTAATATTGAGGGGTGCCTCTGGAAGGCTGTAAATTTGTTGGAGCAAAGTGCTCTTAAATTGGGATATTCCTGTCTTTTCATAAACATTGAGATTTTGCAGACGTTGTGAATTTGGTAAACTGGAGCTTGTAGCTCAGAACTTGTAAATCTGGGGCTTGAAGCCCAAAGTTGTTAAATTTCCTAGTCTGGGGTGTTCCACCCTTGTAGTTAAATTGGCATTGTACTTGAAATTTGTTGTTTTCACTCAGTGAAAAGTTCGTGAAGTTTGTGATTGATAAAGAAATATAACCTTTGTTTTGAAGTTGTAATTTAATTTTTGATATCGTAGATAGACCCATTCTACCCAGCACCTTCTTTCGCCTCCTTCTGCTCCACGGAAACTCCGTAACAATAATAATAATAATAATAATAATAATAATAATAATAATAAAACGATTAAACCAGAAGCACTATACACAGCAGAAACACTAAACATGAATTTTAAATGCCAGATGGAGAAACTCGAACTAAAGGCAAGACACATTTTAAGAACGATCATAGGACCAAAATTTCAGGATAATATACATCGCGATTGAAACAGTCTACAAGAAAATTTTAACAAAACTCTCAAATACTGTGGTAAAAAGTAGGATAAATTTTTACGGTCATATTCCTAGAATGAACTCTAATAGATTAACCAAACAAATCTTTGACTTCTTAAGTAATCGCAAAACAAAACCCAACTGGTTTAACGAAACTGAAAAAGAGATAGTAGTATCAAAAATTACAGAAATTTGATCGAACAGGTAAAGTAATATCTAAAGACGAAACTATAAGGTTCCAAGACAAATCTACATTAAAATCCAAACCTATTATCTCGGAAGACGAGAAGAAATATCAGAAGAAATGAAGAAGTACTGGGCACTAAGACAAGAACAACACACAGAGAAATGATTGATTCAACGTATCCCAAGGAGGGTGAAACGAAACAAATAAAAAATAATACAATAATAACAACAATAATAATTGTTAAATAAAACACTATAACACGGTAATTACGCCTGAAACTCTGATCATTGGAGGGAGATCACTAACGAAAAATTTTGAACAACAAGAAAGGAAAATCCTTAGGAAATATTTTAGCCCAGCATGCATAGAAGGAGTGTGGATGAAAAGGAAGTATCCTGAGTTATACCAGCATTCTGAGAAAAAATGAGACACTGTTAGCAAAAAAGATTGGAATTTTATGGCCATATTCAAAGAATGGACAGTGAAAGATTCAAATATATAATCATGCCTCCTCACTAAAAGACAATAATAATTCGATAATCGAAACTGAAAAAGAAAGAAAGAAAGAGAGAAAGAAAGAAAGAAAGAAAGAAAGAAAGAAATCAATCAATCAATCAATCAATCAATCAATCAATCAATCAATCAATCAATCAATCAATCAATCAATCAATCAATCAATCAATCAATCAATCAATCAATCAATCAATCAATCAATCAATCAATCAATCAATCAATCAATCAATCAATCAATCAATCAATCAATCAATCAATCAATCAATCAATCAATCAATCAATCAATCAATCAATCAATCAATCAATCAATCAATCAATCAATCAATCAATCCTGATCTGCATTTAGGTCAGTCGCCCAGATGGAAGATACCCTATCTGTTGTTTTCCATGCCTTTTCTTAAATGATTGCAAAGAAATTGTAAATTGATTGAACAACTCCCTTGGTAAATTATTTCAATCCCTAATTCCATTCCTACTTTTAAAGACACCACTGAAGCTTATTCGTCTACTGATGTCATTCCACTCTATCACTCCACTAACAGCTCGGAACATACCACTTAGTCGAGGAGTTCGTCTCCTTTCTCCAAAGTCTTCCCAGCCCAAACTTTGCAACATTTTTGTAACGCTACTCCTTTGTCGGAAATCACCCAGAACAAATCGGGCTGCTTTTCTTTGGATTTATTCCAGTTCTTGAATCGAGTAATCCTGGCAAGGGTTTCATACACTGGAACCATACTCTAGTTGGGGTCATACCAGAGACTTATATGCCATTTCCTTTACATCCTTACCATAACTTTTAAATACCCTCATTACCATGTGCAGAGAACTGTACCCTTTATTTACTGTACCGGGCAGTACACCCCAGCGCCGCGCATTCAAAATAAGCGCCTTAATGAACTCCTCTATCGAACAAAAGTGGAAACTACTACAACAGGAACTTCGAACTTTAATCAGAAGATGTCACCACCGTAATATTAAGTAATTTTATTATTGTGCAGTTTCCTAAACTGAGTTAATTTCTCCTTGTTTTGTTTGCCATTCACCAAGAAGTTTGGACATTCTTCCACAGATGACACTACCCAAAAACTATGATAATGCACCCTGGTGCAAGGTTTAAGAACTTATAACTTAAAGAAGTTTTGTATTTCTAGGTTGTCCCTAACTGATCTATATTCATTTATTTTTGGGTTGGCAAAACTTCCTTTGCATTTCGCCAGTTTTGAATTTAGCCAATCACTAATTTCTGTAATTAATTTTTAACCTATCACAGGCTTCTTGTTCGATTCTGAGTGTAACTTTGAGATTAACCAATTAAATTGAGAGGATGTGGCTGGTTTAGTCTTGAATGATCTCGAACCTTCCCTAAGGGTTTGTAAACTGCGGCTTTTCTCGTTTCCTTGCCAATTGATCGTCGTCCTTTGAGTGTGTGTGTTTATGCATGAGGCGGGCGGTCTCTTCGTCGGCAGCTAGAACATCTATAAGGTAATGGCCACATAACTTAATTCTTTCTTGACCGAGCTCGATAGCTGCAGTCGCTTAAGTGCGGCCAGTATCCAGTATTCGGGAGATAGTAGGTTCGAACCCCACTGTCGGCAGCCCTGAAGATGGTTTTCCGTGGTTTACCATTTTCACACCAGGCAAATGCTGGGGCTGTACCTTAATTAAGGTCACGGGCGTTTCCTTCCCACTCCTAGCCGTTTCCTGTCCCATCGTCGCCGTAAGACCTATCTGTGTCGGTGCGACGTAAAACAAGTAGCAAAAAAAAAAAAATCTTTCTTGCTACCTCCGCAATTTAATTCCGAGGGGAAGGTCTGAATCTTTAATTATGTAACAGTACTTTTCTAAAATGTAACTTTTTTTTGGTTAATGTAAAAACTTCATAAAATCTTTAATTGTAAATCAGGGATAGAGAGTGAGTTACCCTTTCGAGCTCCTCTTCATCTTGGTTTGAGGTGGTTACGTTTTCGCAACCTTTCGTTTCTGTAATGTACTAAAGATATTTCCATCGAAGTCGTGACACTTGCACGGAGTGACACTTGCACGGAGATGGAATGTGTTGACACTTGCACGGAAAGCCAAAAATTCCCGGAAATTACTAAGCATGGCTATTTCAAACAGTGACACTTGCACGGAGGTCCAAGGAAGCTTGGAGAACCAGAAACAGGGGTGGGGAAGGCCCACTCGGTAAGTGGAATTCATTGCTACAGTTGATACCTGTGTGACAACTAGTGTTCCGTGTGGAACTGGTGACAATTGCTCTGCAGCTATAGAGTTCACTGAGACCGCCTTTGATTGATTTACGACGGACATCAGTATATTGTGGACTATACCAATGAAGATCAAATAACTTATTGGCGGTGCGTATATTTCAAGAAAAGTAAATGTAAAGGAAGAATAACAACGAAAGATAATACAGTTTTAGGCGAGACAAGTCATGTTTGCATTCCGGACCACGCGGCGAATGAAGTAAAAAAAAAAGTGTAGTAAATGCGGCAAAAAAAAAAAAAAAAAACGTGCAAGGGAAACAGTATGATTTCAACAGTTTACACCAAAGAAGTAGGCCAGCTCTTCGATAGAGGCTATGGCCTTGTGACATCGCTGCCATCACATAGAAGTGCCAAACAATCATTACATCGCATCCGACGGAAAAGAATGGGACCTACAAAAGACCCGATCGATTCTGGAGGTGTAATAATACAAGAAAGACACATAGCAATGAACGACGGTGGAAAATTCCTACTTGAAGACAACAGGGGGCTTAAAGACAGGATATTAGTGTTTGCCAGCGAGAAAGGAAAATCTGCTTTATCAAGTTGCTCTTCCTTCTTTGTCGACGGGACCTTTAAAAGTTCAAGCAAGCAGTTTGGGCAGTTACTTAACATCCACGCCGATCTTGGATGTTCTTGGGAAGAACCTAACACGATACCAGCTGTCTACGCGCTGTTACCAAACAAGAAACGGGAAACATTATGCTCGTTTGTTGGAAGCTGTTAAAAACAACGTACTAGGACGGAACCCTGTGACACGTATTATGGACTTCGAAATCGTCATCGTCCAATCAGCTAAAACGCTGTTTCCTCAAGCTGAGATTTATGGTTGCAACTATCATTTTAATCAATGTCTATGGAGGAAAGTACAAGATTGTGGCCTTGTTACTGCGTACAGGGAAAATGAAGAAATTAGACTACATATTCGAATGTGTTCAGCACTAGCGCACATTTCCCTAGAAATGATTGATGATGGTTGGCTATGTATTCAGGAGAGCTCGCCTGAAAATCAGAATCTACAGGTGTTTTACGACTATGTCGTCGATCAATTGCTGGATAACGAGCACATGCCAAGGAATATGTGGAACTGTTGTGGAAGGCGGCATCGGACCAATAACGTTTCTGAAGGCTGGAACCAAAGAATAAACAGTTTAATTTCGAGAGCGCACCCGAATGTATATTCGCTGAATAAGACTTTTCGAGATGACACAGAGTACTACGGTCACCAATTTGACATGATAGTTTTGAATATCGATGGGAAGAGAAGGAAGAAATCAGCAGTGAAGATCGATGAGAGTATTTCAAAGGTCTTAAAAATACTTGAAGTTAATGGCAAACTAAGATCATTCCTAGTTTGTGTTGCTTACGCTCAGAAACTGCAGTGAAACTACCCTGGAATATTACAGGATTTGTAAATCATGTAAATATTTTAAATATATAAATATTCTGAATCATACTTAAAGAGAAAACGTGACAATGGAATATCACTGCATAACCATGCAAATATCTTGAATCAGCACTTAAGAAATAAAAAACTTGACGAACTTGCATAAAGTGAAAAAATATATCTATGAGGGACGCAAAGAGATTACCTCCCCTTGGTGTTCCCTGGAAACGGCGCTAAGTCGGCTAAATGTATCTTACAATGTGTACCGGGTGGTACACCTCCACGCCGCAAATTCAAATATTGCGCCAGTTGAAACTTCTCTACAGGAGAAAGCCTGAACTTTAACAAACTGTATTAACTCAACGGTTTCTCGGAAGATGTCACTACTGTAAATTTGGTAATGTTGAAGTGTTCTGAACTGTGTCTATTTTGATTTGTATTTGTTTGCTCCGTATCAAGAAGTTTGAACATTCTCTAACAGATGTCGCTACCCAAAACTATGGTAACACACTCTGGTGCAATGGGATGAACTTTCTTGAAGAAATATTGTATTCCTAAGTTTTATTTTTACTAAATTTTGTTCTGTGGTTTGTGGGTTGGCAATATAAATCCTTTCTTTCCGCTTGTTTTGTATGTAACCAATCATGAATTTACGTAATTAATTTTCCACCAATAAGATGTTTCTTCCTCGTCTTGTGTATTAGTTTTTGCTGTTGGCCAATAAAAGTTTGTGGGCGGGTTGTTATCATTCATGAAAGGTCTCGAATGTTCCACGAGGGTATATAAACTGCTGATTTTCTTGTCTCGGTGCCACTTCAGTAACATCTTTCTTAGTGTGTGAATATGTATCAGGGGGCGGGAAGCGCCTCTTTCTTCAAGCAGCAGTTCTCCTTCAAGGTAATGGCCTGTTAACATCTTCATTTCTTGCTAGCTCAGCAGTTTAACTCTTGGGGAGGGTTCGAAACCTTTAGTATGTAACCTACCTTTTTAACATGTAAATTCTTTTCTGTCTATGTAAAATCTATAAATTACTGTAAAGCGGGGATAGAGAGTGCTTCACCCTCTCGAACTCCCCTTCATTTTTGAAAAGGAGGGGACGACGTTTTCATAACCGTTCTTCTCTTCTTTATTGTAGTAAACGTTTTCTCATACGTGTCACCTCCCTAGCTTGGGATTAGCCCCTGTATGATCGGCCTAGCGCCATATAGGTTTTAGACAAAAACTTGGTGTAGGAGTGCTAGCTATCGCCTCCATTCAATTTTGTATTTTGGGCCATTTACTTAACCCGTTTTGTTTTCCTTCCTGTGAAGGCCCAGTAGATTGGGTACGATATACCCCTGTTTCTTTATTATGCCTTGATGGCAGGTTGTGTAAGAGTCCGTTATTGCCTTTATAGGCTTGAAAGATCGAGAGCGGGACAGCTCTTTATAGTGTTGTGGTAAAAGTGCCTTAGAGAGGCTTGAGATGTAAAGTTGGGAGCTAATGCTCCATGTAATTAAGGGTGTTGTGCTCTTTGGTATCTTGTTATTGTGAGCTGAGAGCTCAGAAATTATATTTGGGGCTCGAAGCTCAGATCTTGTAATAACCCCCTAAATCTTGTGATTTCTTTGTAGGTACCTGATTTTGGCTTGTTGACTTGTTAAGTTTACAAAGTCTATGTCATCATTGTTAAGTTTTGAAAATATAATCTTTGTTAAAGTTTTAAATTAACTTTAATTTTGTAGTTGAGACCTATTCCCGCCCGCACCTTCTTTCACCTCTAACTACCACGGATATCTCCGTAACACAATGTATAAAATTAACCAGAAAAACAAACCCTATGGCGCAACAGCCCTTGAAGGGCCTTGGTATACCAAGTGACCGCTGCTCAGCCCGAAGGCCTGCAGATTACGAGGTGACGTGTGGTCAACACGACGAATCCCTACAGTAGTTATCCTTGGCTCTATACACCAGCGCTGCCATCTCGCCATCAGATAGCTCCTCAATTCTAATCTAATCACGTTGAACCATCCCTCAGATTCAGGTAAAAATTCCTGACCTGGCCGGGAATCGAATCCGGGGCTTCCGGGTAAGAGGCAGGCACGCTACTCCTACACCATGGGGCCGGCATTTATAAAATTAATAGTTACTTATAAATTGCATCTAAATTCACTACCGTGATTACCAGAGCTAGGATTTTTGATGATATGTCATCTTACATTGCTAACTTGTATAGAAATCCTTATCATAGTTCCCACATTGTAGAAATGCTAATTACCGAGCAAGTGGCCGTGCGGTTAGGGTCGCGCAGGTGTGAGCTTGCATTCGGGAGATAGTGGGTTCGAACCCCACTGTCGGCAGCCCTGAAGATGGTTTTCCGTGGTTTCCCATTTTCACACCAGGCAAATGCTGGGGCTGTACCTTAATGAAGGCCACGGACGCTACCTTCCAAATCTTCGATGTCTTAGTGCGACGTTAAACAAATAGCAAAAAAAAATGCTAATTTATTAGGTCATTTTTGTCATTTTTGCCATTTTGTATTATTAGGTCATTTTATAAAGTTGTAAGTCATTATGCGGTCATTTTATGGAATTTATTGCCCGGCTCCATAGCTAAATGCCACGAACCTGGTACGCAGGCGTAGCAGGGGGAGAGGTGATACTCCCACGTGGCGCGTCCCAGGTGGCGGATAGGGGGGTCCTAACCGGCTTGCCGGCGGACTTGAGGGAAATAAAATACCTCTCGCGGACCAAACACACTACCCCCTGCAGGTGGGGGACGCACATGTAGAATACACCCGCGGCATCCCCTGCCTGTCGTACGAGGCGACTAAATGGGGCGACCAAGGGCTGACTGAATTAGAACCATGAAACTAATTTTGAATCGTACCATCTTGCGGGGAACACCATAGGTTGCCAGTACTTGCGAGTAGTACCACTAAATTCGGTACGAAATAGGTTTGTGATTAGTAGCAGTTAAAGCCTGGCCTGGTGGATTCCAGTACCCGTGCGTCGTACCCATGTGTGCAACACCGCGGGTCTGGGCGAAGACTGTGAGTTGTACCACTATATGAGCAGCACCGTGGGTCTGCGTTGCCTGTGATTAGTACCCACTATGTGAGGAACACCACGGGAATACCGGCGCCCGTGTTTAGTACACCTAGGTGGGGAACCTTCTCGGTTTGCGTTGACTCTGAGTGGGGCCATTGTGTGAGACACACCATAGGTCTGCGTTACTTGTACGTATTGCAATACTTGTGAGTAGTACCATCTTTTGTGGAACACCGTGAGTCTTCGCTACTTCTGATTAATACCCCAACATGACACATACCATGGTTCTATTTTACTCGCGACATGTACCATTCTGTGGGGCCTTAGACGTGGATTTTGCACCCCCTTTAGATACTAAGCATCATTGTGCTTTATAAGTGGTTCCTTGGTCGGTAATAATGTTATTTTCGATCTGTATTGAGTCCGATCCACTGGCTTTTGTTTGTTTGTTTTGTGTTTTGTTGAGTTCCTGTCCATCCATTCATTCTTCATGCCATGTTTTATTTTTATTTTGGTCAGTGGATGCCTTTGCAATTGTTGTTCTTTCATTTCGTACCATTAGGGGCCGATGACCTTCGATGTTACGCCCCTTAAAACAACAAGCATCATCATCATCATCATCATAGCTAAATGGTTAGCGTGCTGGCCTCTGGTCACAGGGGTCCCGGGTTCGATTCCCGGCAGGGTCGGGAAGTTTAACCATAATGAGTTGTGGGTTCGTTCCGCTAGCACGGGGGCTGGGTGTACGACCCACAGATCGCCTACGGGAGTCAAATCGAAAAGTTTATACTTTTTGAGTCATTTTCTTACATGTTGAAGCATTTACGCGTGTGGTATTGGGTTTCCAGGAGGTAACAGTATTTATGTGTATCTTCGTCAAAGTACCTATCAAATTAGATTAGGTATCCAAAATTTATGTTAGTATGACCATTCTACTTCTGACTCTTCAGGTAGAGTGAAAGCTCCGTGCAAGTGTCACCATCCTACTTCTGACTCATCAAGTAGAGTGAAAGGCTCCGTGCAAATGTCACTCCGTGCAAGTGTCACTCCGTGCAAGTGTTCCAACCCCATTTCCATCCGAGCCACCTCAGTAGTGTGGGAATAGCCCCAGTTTCATCAACCAAGAGCCTTGTAGGATTTTAAGTTTTCATTATCTTGGAACGCAATGTGCGCCTCCATTCATTTTGTGTGTGGGCCAGTTATCTAACCTGTTCTTTTTCCATGAAGGCCCTATAGGTTGGGTACTAGATACCCCTGTTTCAATTTGTAGTTGGGCCATGGAAGGCCAGATAGTGTAAAAGTTTTGGTGTTGCCTTGAGCAGGCAGTAAGAAACTGAGACCGAGCTCGATAGCTGCAGTCGCTTAAGTGCGGCCAGTATCCAGTATTCGGGAGATAGTAGGTTCGAACCCCAGCCCTGTCGGCAGCCCTGAAAATGATTTTCCGTGGTTTCCCATTTTCACATCAGGAAAATGCTGGGGCTGTACCTTAATTAAGGCCACGGCCGCTTCCTTCCAACTCCTAGCCCTTCCCTGTCCCATCGTCGCCATAAGACCTATCTGTGTCGGTGCGACGTAAAGCAACTAGCAAAGAAAAAAACTGAGAACCGATTAGCTCTTTTTCAAGTTTTGTAATAATTGTAAAGTGTGCCCCAGGGGGGCTAGATATTGTGATTTAGGGAGCAACTGTTCTTGAATTAGGGGATTTCTGCCCTTAACTAAATAATTTATCTTCCATTTGTAAAATTGTAAATCTTGGGGCTTGAAGCCCAGAATGTGTAAAAATCACTAATCTTGGACTTTCTTAGTCTTGTTTCAAGATTGCTATTGTACCTGACATATTGTTATTAGTTGAGTAATTGTGTATTTGAAAAAATATAACCTTCAGTTCAAGTTTAAAATTGATTTTGGAATTATAGATAGACCCATTCACCCCGGCACCTTCTTTAACCTCTTTCTGCTCCACGGGTAACCCCGTAATATTTACAATCATATTTATGTGAATTCCCCAATGAAGATCTCTCCTTATATTAACGCCTAGGTACTTAAAACTATCCCCAAAAGGAATTTTCACCCCATCAACGCAGTAATTAAAACTGAGAGGACTTTTCCTATTTGGGAAACTCACAACCTGACTTTTAACCCCGTTTATCATCATACCATTGCCTACTGTCCATCTAACAACATTATCGAGGTCATTTTGCATTTTCTCACAATCTTGTAACTCATTTATTACTCTATACAGAATAACATCACCTGCAAAAAGCCTTATCTCTGATTCCACTTCTTTACTCAGTTTGTGTTAATAGTCTCCCATGATCTACCCTATCAAATGCCTTAGATAGGTCAATCGCGATACAGTCCACTGACCTCCTTAATCCATGATATCTGCTATATATTGCTGGAATCCTTCAAACTGAGTTACAGTGGAATAACCTTTCCTAACCCAAACTGCATTCTATCGAACCAGTCATTAATTTCGCAAGCATGTCTTATATAATCAGAAAGAATGATTTCCCAATGCTTACATGCAATGCACGTCAAACTGACCGCCCTGTACTTTTCAGCTTTATATCAGAGGATACTATAGCAACTTCTCATTCGTTCGGTATAGCTCCTTCATGCAAACAATAATCAAATAAGTACTTCAGATATGGTACTATATCCCAGCCCATTGTTTTAGTTTATTCCCCGAAACCTTGTCAACTCCAGCTGCTTTTCTTGTTTTTAACTTTTGTATCTTACTGTAAATGTCACTGTTATCATAGGTAGATTTTAATACTTCTTTAGTATTAGGCACCTCCTCTGTCTGGGCATTATTCTTGTGTAACCAACAATCTTTACATACTGCTGACTAAATACTTCTGCCTTTTGAAGATCATCGCATACACACTCCCCTTGTTCATTAATGATTCCTGGAATGTCCTTCTTGGAACATGTTTCTGCTTTAAAGTACCTATATATACCCTTCCATTTTTCAATAAAATTTGTATGACTGCCAATTATAATTGCCATCATGTTATTGTTAGCAGACTTCTTTGCTAGATTCAATTTCCTAGTAAGTTCCTTCAATTTCTCCTTACTTCCACAGCCATTTCTAACTCTATTTCTTTCCAACCTGCACCCCCTTCTTAGTCTCTTTATTATTATAATATAGTGTTCCTTACCGCCTTTAAATGTACAAACCTGTTTTCACATTCCTCAACAATTGCTTTAAACCCATCCCAGAGTCTGTTTACATTTTTATTTACCGTTTTCCACCGATCATAGTTACTTTGTAAAAACTCTTTCATGCCTGTTTTATCAGCCATATGGTACTGCATAATAGTCCTAATTTTAAGACGTTTATTTCTATCACATTTATTTTTAACTACTACAAAAAACAGCTTCGTGATCAGTAACCCTCTCCCGCCCATAGCGTAGTAATGCGTAGCGCGAAAGCTTAGGGCCTCCCGCCCATAGCGTAGTAAAGCGTACTTGTACTTCTAGTCGCATGTATGAGCCATCTATCGGCCGAAAGACAAATATAACTTACTGTTACTAGCATGTGTACTTCCTAGAGACCAAAGATATTAGTTTTCTTCTTTTAAAATCTTAGCAGGCGAATTAGAACACGAAATACGGAAGGCAGTGACATAATGTAAACAAACATGTCGACGCTGAATTCGCGTGAAAATATTTTATGCGATAACGACATTGAACGTTTGGTGAAAGATATTTCTGACTGTGAAACTGTTAGTAGTGGCTTAAGTGAACTCAGTGAAGTGAAAAGTGAAAATGAAAGTGGCGATATTTCAGGAAATGATGACGTGCACATGCGTGATGACATAGATTGTAGGCCTACTTTCAGTGGACAAATACATTGTCGGTTACGTGAATGATGCTGATCCACGATATATCAGTGTAATATTTGCCACAAATGGAAGATAGTAATTACTTTTACTTTGATTAAGAAATATTTTATTTTAGAGAATACATACATTACTGCCTTACAACAACTATTTCTGCTACGTCGCAGCGCTTCCGTAAGTGTTTTGTTTGTCCAACACTGTCGTCTGTGATGTCTTTGCACACTGAATTTCTTTGGTGTCGTTTTATTGATTTTTCGCATTCCATGTAATTTGATGGGCTGTCACTTCATGTGCATTAACTGATTCATTAAACGATTTATTGGTCCAGGGATCATGCTATTTTTCAACAAAATACCCGCACTCCCATTCGCTAGAAAGAGGGCTCGTTGGTGCCAGCCCTGGACCTCAAGGAAAAAAAATAAAGAAACGACGGCGCGAGCAGCGGAATGCAACACCATGGACTCCTATTTACAGCCAGTAAATACGTATACATATTTCTTGCTAGTAACGACGGTATTTCTTAATCAGCCTGGGATTTGAGACTTTATTTGAGTAAATCAATGATTACCTTTCGTTTGTGACAAATATTACAGTGATATTTCGTGGATCAACATCGTTCACGTAACCACATTGTCTTACGTCGAACCGGCGGACTTTACTGAAGAGGTAGGGCCTTGCCATTCTCTTTCTGTGTGTAGTAGAGCATTAGAGAATTTTTCCCTTATATTTGATGAAAACATTTTCGATTCAATTGCCCAGAAAACGAATGAGCATGCTGCTTACTTGCAGCGTAAGAAAGGTGTAGTTGATACGAAATGAAGGGATACTCTATTGAAGAAATAAGGGCATATTTTGGAATATTAATCTATATGGGTATTGTTCAGCTTCGTGACACACATATGTATTGGTCAGACGACCTTGTGTCTTGTCCTTTAGTAGTTCAGGCAATGCCGCGAAATCGCTTCAAAGACCTGACAAAATATTTGCATTTTGTGTCAGAAGAGGAACAAGATAAGGACAATTTGGATTATTTGTACAAAGTGAGACCAATTCTCAACCTTGTGGCAGTATTCGGAAAAATCTATAAACCAGAAAAGGAACTTTGCGTTGATGAGGCTATGATTGCTTTCAAGGGTAGGTTAGGTATAAAACAGTATATCAAGTCTAAACCTACCAAATGGGGGATGAAAGCTTGGATTTTGGCAACAAGATCAGATTATACTTTAGACATTGATTTCTACCTCGGAAAGAAACAAAAGAGGAATAAAGATTTGCTGCTAGTTGAACAAGTTGTTCTCGAATGGAGTAGGAAATACTGGGGAAAGTATCATCACCTATATTTTGATAACTTTTTCACTTCACCAAGACTCCTGTCAATATTGAATGACAATGAGACTTATTGTTGTGGAACAGTGAGAACTAACAGAAAAGATTGGCCCTTAACCCTCAAAAATACCAAAAGCCTGAAGATGAAAAGAGGGAATTCTAAATGTATGCAAGCTGGAGATGTCATTGCCACAGTCTGGCATGATAAAAGAGACGTTGCTTCCCTCAGTACCAACAGTCACCCTGCTTTTCTTTTAACCCTGAAGAAAAAACGGGGCATGGCAATGAAATAATTGATGTGCAAGCACCAGAAATTGTACACAACTACATGAAAAATATGGGTGGAGTTGACCGAAGTGATCAAGCACGTTCATGTTACGAAGTTGGCAGACCATCCGTGATGATGATGATGCTCGTTGTTTTAAGGGGCCTAACATCGAAGGTCATCGGCCCCTAGACCATCAGTGAAATGATGGAAGTATATCTTCTATTTCATTATAAACATTGCTACAGCGAATTATTTGACCAAAGTAATAGACCCTGCAACAGTAGATATAGAACAACACAGCTAGAATTCAGGACGCAACTTGTCAAACAGCTGGTTGGGAATTTCACTTGCCACAGAAAGAAAAGTCTTCCTGACGCAACCACATCTCCAAAACAATACCATTCCATAGCAAACATTCATAGTAGGGTAAAATCGTGTGTGGAATGTGCTGCTGACAAAAAGAGGACTTTATCTGGAAGAAATGTGCAGTCAGCCTTTATGTGTAAACAATGCAACTTGTGTTTTCGCAAATCATATTACTTTCTATTGTTCCACCAACAAAGAGGAGTTGAAGTTATAAATTAAACTCTACAATGCACCCATTTCCTAAATGTATGTACTGTTGACTTTCATTTGGTGAGTGAATCATATTTCTATGTTCATTAGTTTTTGTACAATATACATTTTTATAAACGTCTGTATTCATAACGATGGCTGAAAAGAATTACTTTGATTCTGGGGAAAACATGCATTTTAATATGGGCGGGAAAGGGCTTTCCACCGATCATAGTTAATTTAATAGTTAATGTTTTATCAGCCATATGGTACTGCCTAATAGTCCTAATTTTAAGACCTTCCTTTCTATCACATTTATTTTTAACTACTACAAAAAAAAAAAAAAAAAAAAAAACAGCTTCGTGATCAGTAATATACTTCGGTTTCTCTATAGAGCTCATAATAGACGAAATTATGTGGACAGGTCTAGTTTTAGAACGTTAAAAACATCATTTAGACGAACAATCTAAGATGAGAACCAACATTGTGAGAACGGGAGATAAGTCATCAGCGAGAGGATGAATAGATTCTGGGAAGGGAAGAAAGCGAATTCATTTGTTAAATAAGTTTAATTGCGCTCTTTAGTTGGGCACACGTTGAAAAATATGGTTTGACAAACCCTTCAGTTTACTATCTGCCTCTGAAGACCTACGAGTATTCGAGTTGTTTCGCAATTGTCAGAATAAAATAAATAACAAAGACATGCGTGTGTATAAAATTAAATAATACGCTCATAATACCAAGCCGAAGTTTGGAGACAACCGTGAAAGAACTGTTAATTCTTCTTCTTACACCACCGCTTTATCCCACACTTGCGGGGTTCCGGGTGCGAACTGCGGCGCACATTTGGATTTGGTCCTGTTGTACGGCCGAAGGCTCTTCCTGACGCCAACCCTATATGGAGGGATGTAATCACTATTGTTTGCTTTTGTGGTGGTTGGTAGTGTGGTATGTTGTCTGAACATGAACAGGAGAGGAAGAAACAACTGTTAGTAAGTTAAGTATCATATTTACTTAACATATCCTTCAATTGCTTTAGGATTTACAAGAAGAAGATTCTTTTCTTTTTTCTTTGCAAGCGATATAACTTCGCTCCAATTCAGATAGGTTTCCGGCGATGATGGGCTAGGAATGGGAAGGAAGCATCCTTGGCCTTAATTAAAGTACAATCCCGGCATTTGTCCAATGTTATTAAAGAAAACCATCTTCAGGGTTGCCGATGGTAGGGTCCAAACCCACCATCTGCCGAATGCAAGATTACAGGTACGTAGCCCCGGCATCGCGCAAGTGACTCGCTCAGTGGACGCCGTAATGTCGGAATTTTGTCCTTCAGGAGTTCTTTAATGTGCTGCGAGGTAACGGCATGGACTTGTCGCGTCTGAACATCCTCTGCACATGGTTGTGAGGGTATTTAGGAGTTGTAGTAACGATGTAAAGGAGAGGGCATATACGTCTCTAGTAAGACCCCAAATAGAGTATGGTTCCAGTGTACGGGACCTTCACCAGGATTACTTGATTCAAGAACTGGAAAATACCCAAAGAAAAGCAGCTCGATTTGTTCTGGGCGATTTCCGATAACAGAGTAGCGTTACGAGGATGTTGCAAAGTTTGGGCTGGGAAGACTTGGGAGAAAGGAGACGAGCTGCTTGATTAAGTGGTATGTTTCGAGCTGTCAGTGGAGAGATGGCGTGGAATGACATCAGTAGGCGAATAAGTTTGAGTGATGTCTTTAAACTAGGAAAGATCACAATATGAAGATAAAGTTGGAATTTAAGAGGACAAATTGGGGCAAATATTCGTTTATAGGAAGGGGAGTTAGGGATTGAAATAACTTACCAAGGGAGATGTCCAATAAATTTCCAATTTTTTAGCAATCATTTAAGAAAAGGCTAGGAAGACAACAGATAAGGAATCTGGCACCTGGGCGACTGCCCTAAATGTAGATCAGTAGTGACTGATTGATTGTCAGCCGGAATCGAACACACTATCTTGGAACAGAAGGACGGCGACTAACCGATTGTGCCTCTGAGGTCAACGGAAAGAAACAGAAGTTCACAATAATACGTGTGTGCAGGCCCTTTGTAATGTCTGTATATATGCTTCTTTAGGTGGAGTTGGTAGAATACATCTACGTTATCCCCTTACCTGTCGTAAAAGTCGACTTAACGGAGGTCCTACGGACTCTCAACTGGGGAGAACGGATTGGTGACCACTGGGTCTCTAGCTGAGCCTGGCATTGTTTCGTGTTACTTATGCCAGGCTTCTCACGTCTGTCGTCCGATCTACCTTGATTCCCTCTCTGATTGTCTCACTTTCTGATTCAACAGTCACTATGTCTGTATGTGTGCGTATTTCAACTTCATGAATATTTCAGTGAAATTACAGTAGTCTGATATGCGTTAGTGTTTCACGATGTAAATCTCCGACCTCCATAGTCTTTAAAGACTATACATGTGAGAGCAGAAGAAAAAAATTAAACATTCTTTTGATTACTTGGTTGTAGCTAGAAGGCGAACGTGAACGAAGCAATACTGTGGAACATTGGTGTAATATTTGCTTTGTTCTGTCCACATCCAATGACGGCGGGAGAATTTCCCCGGAGAGAACAGGCAGGCTGGGGACTGATACTGCTCTAAAATACTGATGCTGTTATAACTTGAATAGTATTTACGACGCTGAATACCGAGCTTTCAATTACTAAATGGAACTATTAAATGATCAATCAGCTGCTGTAATCACTTTTATAATATAATTGTGCAGTGCTATATCTAATATTATCGCACGATGCATGGGTATAATGGCATCGTAAAAACCACAATAAAACAATTATATAAAATTAGTGGACACAAATGCTCGTTTTGCTATTAATGAAGCATAATACTGTCAGATAAAAGAAGATTAATAGCGTCCTGAGTGATATAGAATAGGGGATGAATTTTGTTTAAAATTGTTAGAGTACTTAATTGTCAGTCACGTGATGTTTCTTGCTTTAAAGTCTGTGCTTCATTCCTCTAAAGACTTGATGTCTGATTTGAGCCCTCTCACACAAGGCTCTCACTCTGTGGAAATTTGGGTGGCGACCACTGGATCCTTACCATATACAGGAATTTAAGTTCATTCTAAGTCCAGGGGCGGCTTCGGTACCCAAATCCTAACCCTAATAATTACAGTCACATTATGCACACCAGGTACCCCACACCGCGCGACACACTTGAGTACACGGGGGTTTATGACCCACTAATAAATATTTATCCCTTAAAAGATTCCAAAAATAATATTACACTGACTATTGTTAACTGAAGTGCCTTCCTGCGACTCATATTCACCCCCCCTGTAGGTGGGGGTTGCAGATGAAGAATACACCCACGGTATCCCCTGCCTGTCGTAAGAGGCGACTGAAAGGGGCCCCAGAGGCTCTCAACTTGGGAGCGTGAGTTGGCGACCACGGGGCTTTCAGTTGAGTCCTGGCATTGCTTCCACTTACTTGTGCCAGGATCCTAACGTTCATCTATCCTGTTCGACCTCCCTTGGTCAACTTTTGTTCTTTTCCGATCCCGACGGTATTAGAGCATTCGAGGCCTAGGGAGTCTTTCATTTTCACGCCCTTCGTGGCCCTTGCCTTTCTTTGTCCGTTACTTCATTTATCGAAGTGACCAATCCCTTCTTTTTTTCTCTCTCTATCTACCCCCTGTGGGTGGGGGACGAGGACGAAGAATACACCCACGGTATACAGTACTCTGCCTGTCGTAAGAGGTGACTAAAAGGGGCGACCAAGGGATGATTGAATTAGAACCATGAAATTACTTGTGATTAGTACCATCACGCGGGGATAGCCATGGGTCGCCTTTACCAGCGAGTAGTACCACTATGTTAGGTACAAAATGGGTTTGTGATTAGTATAAGCAGAGAGCGGTTCACTGTGGCTTTCCAGTACCCGTGATTAGTACCACATCATGGGCTTATGTTGCCTGTGATTTATACCCCTACGTAAGGAAGACCACGGGATAGTACAAGTCCTTGTGATTAGTACACCTGCGTGAGGTGCACCAGGGATTTGCGTTGCCTTCGAGTGGCGCCATTATGTGGGAAAAACGATAGATCTGCGTTACCTGTACGACGTACAATACTTGTGAGTAGTACCATAATGTTTGGAACACCGTGAGTCTACGCTGCCTTTGATTAGTACCGCAACTTGAGAAATACCATGGTTCTACTTTACTAGCGATAAGTACCATTATGGCGAGCCAATGACCTGGATTTTGGACCCCTTTAGACAACAAGCATAATCGATTCAGGATTGTGCTTTGGAAGCAGCCCCTTGGTCAATAATATAGTTTCTGGGAAGGTGAGGCATTGAGGATCGGATCCACTGATTGTTTAAAATTCATATTCATCCATTCATTCTTCATCATCACGTTTTGAATTCTGGTCAGTGGATGCATTTTGTAGTGAGAAATGAAGTGGCGTCTGTCTTTTAGTGTCGGGAGTGTCCGAGGATAGGTTCGGCTCGCCAGAATCAGGTCTTTTGATTTGTTTCCCGTAGGTGAACTGCGCGTCGTTGACGACTACGGGGTTCTTAGCTGAGACTAGCACTTGCGCCACTATGCTCACGTTATAATTTCCCATCCGACTTCCCTTGGCCAATTCTTGTTCTCTTCCGACCCCGATGGAATTAGGTTTGCGAGGCATGCTGTTCTTTCATCATTCCAGCCTTTCCTAGCCCTTCTCTTTCTTTTACATTTACCGTCACTCTTTGAAGTGTTTGATCTCTTCATTTCTCTCCTCTGATTATATTTACGAGAGGGTGGCTGTCTAATAGTTATTCTTCTCCTTAAATCAATAATTATCACCAACATCACAATTCTCCTGTTCTCAACCCCTGTGGGTGGTGGTGGTGGTGGTAGAATAGCACCCACGGTATCCCCTGCCTGTCATAAGATGCGACTAAAAGGGGCCCCAGACGGTCTTAACTTTGGAGA
This sequence comes from Anabrus simplex, assembly GCF_040414725.1. NCBI lineage: Eukaryota > Metazoa > Arthropoda > Insecta > Orthoptera > Tettigoniidae > Anabrus > Anabrus simplex. The sequence goes on along the minus strand of NC_090268.1, from coordinate 71,818,842 downwards.
GTGGGTTGGCGACCATTGGGCCCTTACTGAGTCCTGGCATTCAACTTCACTTACTCGTGCCAGGCTCCGCACTTTCATCTATCCTATCCGACCTTCCGTGGTCAACTCTTGTTTCTCACGACACCGACGGTATTAGGTTTGCAAATCCTAGGGAGGCTTTTATTTTCATGCTCTTCGTGGCCTTTGTCTTTCTTTGGATGATACCTTCATTTTTTGAAGTGTCTGACCCCTTCCATTTTTCTCTCTGTTTAGTGTTATATAGAGAATGGTTGCCTTGTTGTAAATCCTCTTAAAGCATTGATCAACACCAGTCTCCTTTCCTCTTCCGATACCGATGGCACTAGATCCGCGAAGCCCCGGGGTTCTTCCTTTTTCACGCTATTTATCACTACTTCATTTTCTTTTGCAATGTTCTTCCAAAATTCGGACCTCTTCCCTTTTAGCCTCAGTTAGAGTTAAAGGGGGGTGTTTCTCGCTTTGTACTTCCCCTTGACCCATTAATAATCACCACTATTTTCTCTGTGATTAATTCATCTCAGTAATAAAAATATATGAGCCGGGTTGAGTGGGCCAGACGTTTGAGGCGCTGGCCTTCTGACCCCAAATAGGTAGGTTCGATTCTGGGTCAGTCCGGTTGTATTTGAAGGTGCTCAAATGCGCCAGCCTCGTGTCAACAGATTCACTGGCACGTAACAGGACTCCTGTGGAACAAACTTCCGGCACATCGGCGTCCCCGAAAACCGTTAAAATAGTTAGCCGGACGTAAAAAACAATAAACAATTACATTAATTAACATTCACTTCGCGCGATGTTTTATTTTGTATCACCCGTCCATTGCCCTCTTTTTCCCCCATTGCAGGTTACACGTACTCATATCTCCTAATTCACGGTTTCACTACTTCGAGCAACACAATTGTGAAACCCTCAGATATCACTCGACGAATTGAATTCAGCAGCTCCATTAACATAATATCGGCGCCTTGGAAGACAGATTTTCCATTTGAAAAAGGCCTATGCAGTTATTTTACTTTAACCAAAGGAGTTTATACTAGAGGACTTCCTTTTTACCTCAACATCAACACGTATTTTTAAATGTGTTAATCATAATCATTGTTCTTTTAAGTCCAGACAATGTTCTGAGTGTTTTACTTGTTTGTGTATATATACGTAACATTTTAGCTTTCTACTGAAGATGGCTTTTAGATAAGCCGAAACATGTCTATACCTTGTCCCTTGTATTTCTAAAGTGAAAGCTGTCAATACCGAATGAGATTTACAACATGAAATTAACCCGCGAGTGGTCGCGCGTGAGACTTTCTCTCACATTAAAATAAATGTGACATTCTTCACAGTTTTGTGGGGCGAAAGGCTGAATATTACCACTGAAATCAAACGCAAGTTATACCTTATATATTTTAGATAAAAATGAAATAAAGAAAATGAAATGGCGTATGGGTTTTAGTGCCGGGAGTGTCCGAGGACAAGTTCGGCTCGCCAGGTGCAGGTTTTTTGATTTGACTCTCGTAGGCAAACTGCGCATTGTGACGAAGATGAAATGATGATGAAGACGACACATACACTCAGCCCCCGTGCCAGTGAAAGTAACCAATTATGGTTAAAATTCTCGACCCTGCCGGGAATCGAACCCGGGACCCCTGTGGCCAAAGGCCAGCACGCTAAGCATTTGGCCATGGAGCCGGACATAAATATGAAATGATTAGCTGTTTATTGAAGACAAAAATTGCTACTTAAAATAACACATGCAATGTACATAAAAATAACTTCCGTCCTGGAGTTGTAAAAAAAAAAAAAAAAATCTCACACGTGCATGGTATCTAGTAACATTTACGTAAAAAGCAAGGTTTCTGAACACAATAACATTTTCAAAAACAAGAAGTGCTCATAATACAAATACTAACGTGTACAACAGGAGTAAGTTTTCCACTCCATTTCAACGTAACACCAACGCCATTGGTCGCGCGATGAGAGAAACTCTCACACAGCGCGCACGGGTATATAGGAACCTTTGTTCTGACTAGGGGAGGGGGTGCTTACCCTTCAAATGTTAATCGCTCTACTCACGACAGTTATAAACTCAGCTAGAAGAGGGAACAGTCACCTCCATTTCATCACTGTGAAGTAATATCACAATAAAAAATAATGTGAGAGAAAATCTCATATAGCGACCACTCGCGGGTTAATTAATTATTGAAAATATATTTTAAATATCGGCATACACGAGAACTTAGCACGATGAGCAGTTGTGAAATTCTTTTTACTCTGTAGCTTTAACTATTTTCTCTTTTAAACATGTATGAAATCAGATATTTTACAGCACAAATGTGAAAGGTGTGAAAGGAAGTCCATTTCCTCGCAGCCGCTCCTCTAGTCAATATTAGCCTGTAATGGTTGTAGCACCGCCCTATACATGCTTGTGTTATATATCCTGGAAGTTTATCAGTTCCCGGCCAGTGCACGTTCCCAGCGTCATCATGCTGCTTCTCCTTCTGCAGCTTATTTTTTCCTTGGCAACGGCCATGTCGGCTGATACCGTGTCAGCGTATTTATTCGAGGAGCCATCGTTTACTCCTGTTTTGGAAGACGGCGTGTGGACGTCTACCGTGCCCATCAGTTCTTCACTCCGAGTGTCTACAGAGCAACAGGTGGTAGGATACAATTACCAAACACCGAGATCCCTCGTCAATTGCTCCACTCAGAATCAACAGGTGGGTGGTATTTCTTAGCCTACGATTTCCAACATAAATGTTGCTTTTGTGTCAGTATAAGAATTAGGATTTTGTTTGCTAAAAGACAAGACATTTACAAGATTACTATGTGGTCAGATTCGCGTGGTAATGTGGTAATAATAATAATAATAATAATAATAATAATAATAATAATAATAATAATAATAATAATAATAATTGTTACCGTGGTTGGTGGATCAGCAGAGATGAAAGAAGGTGCCGGGATGAATGGGTCTAACTACAGAGTCAAAGTTAATTTAAAATTTTAACAAAGGTTATATATTTTTTTCTTTTGTAAAAATTACAAGTATCAAAATCACAGGTACTAGTAACAAAAGACAAGTCTAGTTAAGACAAGATTGTTGGTATAAACAGAACTTGTGGTTTAAGTCCTCACTTAACAATTCCTGAGCTTCGCACTTATTTTTACAAGGAGCACCATATTATGCAAGGGCAGAACATCCCTCAATACATGGAGCACTAGCTCTGTAATTTACAAGGTCAAGCCTCCTAGAGGCACTTCTACAATACTTGAAAAGAGCAAACACGCTCTCAGCTTTTCAAGCCTAGTCAAGGCAACACCCAAAAATATCTTACACTTTCTGGCCTTCCATGGCCCAGCTTACACATTGAAACAGGGGTATCTCGTACCCAACCTACAGGGCCTTCGAGTAAAAGAAATAACCGTTAAATAAATGGCCCGAACAAAAAAGGAGGGTGGCGAATATTTGCACTCCTCTATGTAGCTTCCTAAAACCTAACGGGCACAAGGCCGATGAAACAGGGGCTATTCCCAAACTATGGAGGTGACCCGTATAAGAAATAAATTTTAAAACATATAGGAAGAGAAGAAAATCAGTTGCCAAAACGTAGTCACTTGAAACCAAAATGAAGGGGAGCTCGAGAGGGTAAATCACTCTCTATCCCGGAATTACAGTTACAGATTTTATGAAGTTTTTACATAAACCGGCAGAGAATTACATGTTTAGAAAAGTAGGTTACATTGTAAAGGTTTCGGACCTTTCCCACGGGTTAAACTGCTGAGCTAGCAAGAAATAAAGATGTTAAACGGCCATTACCTTGCTGAAGACCTGCTGCCTGATGAAAGAGGCGCCTCCGCTTCCTGCTTCACGTACACACACTTAGGTAGATGTTGATCAAGTGGCCAAGAGACATGAAAATCCGCAGTTTATAAGCCCTCGGGGAAAGTTCGAGACCTTTCATGAATAATCAAGTCACACCCTCTTACTTTCATTGGCTAGCTTAAAGTTACACACCAAATCGAAGAAGAAGCCTATGATTGGTAGGAAAATAATTACAGAAATTCTGGATTGGCTAAATTCAAAACTGGTGGAAGGAAAAGCTAAATATTGTCAACCCACAGAAGAATGAACGAAATTTAGTAAAGAAAAGAACTTATGAGTACAAAATTTCTTCAAAAAAGTTCCTTCACTTCGCACCAGGGTGCATGATCATAGTTTTTTAGTAGAGAAATCTATGAGAGAATGTCCAAACTTCTTGAAGAACGGAAAAAAAAACAAGTTGAAATTTACACAGTACTGGCAACTTCATAATCACAAAATTAAGGTAGTGACATCTTCTGAGCAAAAGTTTAAGGAGTTCTAGTTTTAAGTTCTGTGTTTCTCCTATAGACGAGGTTTTATTGGCGCAAGATTTAAAAGTGTGGCGTAGGGGTGTACCTTCCGGTATAATAATAATAATAATAATAATAATAATAATAATAATAATAATAATAATAATAATAATAATAATTTGGCAAATCCGTCCATCCCGTTGGGCCGATTTGCTTTATTTCTATTTTATTCTCTCCGGAATTACCTGCCGGTGAATCGTGAGACATTCGTAGGTATCTAAGATCAGCCAACTTTGAGTAATCATAAAACCATATCATTAAATTATCACTCCAATAATTGCAGAATCAACCTGTAATACATTTTCTACTTAGCAGGTTGCAAACGACTAACACTAGCATTAATACTGTATTCTGATATTTGTGATTTTCATCGTTAGTAATGTCAATTAATTCAGCCATGTTTGATTACTACTGTTGTATACAAGGATTCGGTATACAGAAACACAACATAAATTTATTGCTTCAATAAGTTTTTTTACACAATATGTACATAAATATAACTAAACTTCTCTTGAAGCTGGATGAACTTACACGCAATTAATGATGATATTAACAGTAGACTGAGGGTCTGTTGAAATATACACTTATACACATGAGAGTTCTATATACACACGAATCTATCTTGAGGAGATAGTCTGTCAAATAAGAGAGAGTTCAAGATAGTCGAAAACTATCTGCCTTGTAGAATTATTAGTGTAACTTGCAATGAAAGTTCGCACTAATAGAATGCTAGTAATTGCCGTAGGCTGTCAGGAACTGACATAAATATTCACAATTAGTAGAATACTAATGTTGATGTCGGAGCATAAGTGAGTACTGAGGGATGAGTAGAATACTGGCATCAGGGCTCGACGTGGCTACAGGAAGCGGGAGGTGAGGCAGTGCCAGAGGTGAAACTTCACAACCTGAATTCAGTCCACCTGTTCGATAATGTTTAAGAGGGATAGCCTCCGTGTTCGACTTGCAGTGTAATCTGGCGTTGGACACTGGGGAGTCCTGGGAAGTAGCGGAATGCTGCTCCTTTTATAGCGCTGGCTGACGTCATAAGCAAGCGCACTGCCAGTACCTACTAATACTGTATTAGTAGGTACTGGCACTGCAGTCACCTCGTCGAGTCTGGAAAGATCCGGGCTGCGGCGTGTTGCGGAGCTATCAGGCGCAGAGCTGAGATCGCGAAGGACACACAACTACCTGTGAAACCAGAGAGTATACACTTTCTCTGATGATGGAAGAACTAGATAGATACTCTTTGATTCTCTGACCTTCCCCAGCTTCTGAGTATACTCAACAGATGGCAGAACGTTCCTACTGACTTACATGCTGCTAAGAGGAAACACTCGACGTATGCACAGACGGGAAGGTATCAAGTCGCCCTACCTTCTGTATGAGTATTAATAAAGAGCAGGGACAAACACTTGAAAAGTGGGTGTCCACTTACCCGAGAATATTCAGTCACGGCCGATTGTATAGTAATTGCCACGTAAGGAAATACCCCAGAAAGTAAATATCGCCGCCCGATGCTCTTCTTTTCTCTTTTTTGTAAAGGCTGATCACTGCTGCCAACCTGCCTGGTTACATATTAAAATCATCAGACATAACCATAACAAACTAACCTCAATGTAAATATTAATGAATGTTTCCCTACCCTAGTAAATGATAAAAGATAAGATGAAATAAATCAAGATAATTATGAATATCTCCTCAATGAGAAATAAAGGAAATAAACACACTTTCTCACTTCAATTATCTGTCTTTATTTTGATATACAGTAGGCGTACTATAACCATATTCTTGAAAAGAGGGGCGTGTTAAACGATGCAATTTATTTAATAAGTCTTTGCAGTGTGATTTTCGAAAGTTCCAGACATCCAATGACTTCCCTTTCTTTTGCGCGAATATTTCCTTCTCTCTTCAATACCGGTAACCAGTAAGGAGAGAGATTATTGGGCATATTTTCAGCCTGCAGGCTGGTTATATCTTCAAGCTTATCAGGAAACATATAGGAATACTAATGTGCCAAGCTCCGTGAACGGAATTTAGGTCAGCTTTCAAGTTCACTGCGGATTTGAAAATAATAATGTTATAAGTTCTACTGCCAAAATTTCGTCCCGCAAGAGTTATTTCATGTACCGGTAAATCTAGACATGAGACTGACGTATTTGAGCAGTTTCATCATTTCACACAAACTATGTTATTAAATGCATTATCCGAACATGCCACAATCCTACTTACCTGGTATTAGCCAAATAGATTTACAATCCCACAGAAAAAGAAAATATGCTTTAAATATTCTCGCAAATGTATCACTAGTGACTTCAACGGCGATGCGGTGGCAACACGCACTTCACGCTAGAGCAGTGATTGAACGTTGCCAACGTGCCAGATTAACGGTAAATGTAAGACGTCGTATCGGCAAGTAGGGTCCCTAAACTGTACGGTTACCGACACTGAAAAAGACCCAGCAGCAAGAAAAGTAACCATAAATCAATATCTTAATATTACAGGGGAGAAAGGGTAAGGTTGCACCCTTAGGGTACGTCCTTACACGGAGAGGACTATATGTTGCACTATCTCGGGCAAGATCATTTGAATATGATGAGATCCAGATCCGCTCGAATTGTCGAAGCACAGTTAACATTGTATGGAAAGGAGTGTTATAATAGTACATTACGACTGGATCTATGTACCGGTATTAAATGTTCATAAAACTATTGATAAGTGCTGGGAAACAAAATGACTACGACAGGCGTGTTAAGACGAGTTATCTGAGCCATTAGTAAAGAATGCTGCGGAGCAGCATGAGTCTACGAATAATAATAATAATAATAATAATAATAATAATAATAATAATAATAATAATAATAATAATAATAATAATAATAATAATAATAATAAACCAAACTCCATGGCACTACAGCCCTTGAAGGGCCTTGGCCTACCAAGTGACCGTTGCTCAGCCCGAAGGCCTGCAGATTACGAGGTGTCGTGTGGTCAGCACGACGAATTCTCTCGGCCGTTATTCTGGGCTTTCTAGACCGGGGCCGCTATCTCACCGTTAGATAGCTCCTCAATTCTAATCACGTAGGCTGAGTGGACATCCAACCAGCCCTGAGGTCGAGGTAAAATTCCTGACCTGGCCGGGAATCGAACCCAGAGACTCCGGGTGATAGGCTGGCACGCTACCCCTACACCATGGGGCTGGCATTAATAATAATAATAATAATAATAATAATAATAATAATAATAATAATAATAATAATAATAATAATAATAAGACAAAGAAGAAGAAGAATAAGTAGCTGAAACTCGTCAAGAGATGACGGTAAATGCGCTAAATATTTATTTATTTCCTTGTATACGACATTCCTTGTACCTACTTTATTTCGTTACAAATTTCTTTCCCCCCTGTGGGTGGGGGACGCAGACGAAGAATACACCCACGGTATCCAATTCCTGTCGTAAGAAGCCACTAAAAGGGGCCCCAAGGGCTCTCAACTTGGGAAGCGTGGGTTGGCGACCACGGGGACCTCAGCTAAGTCCTGGTATTGCTTCCACTTACTTGTGCCAGGCTCCTCACTTTCATCTCTCCTGTCCGACCTCCCTTGGTCAACACTTTTTCTTTTCCGGCCTCGACGCTAGGCCTAGGGAATCTTTCATTTTCACGCCCTTCGTGGCCCTTGCCTTTCTTCGTCCGTTACTTCATTTTTCGAAGTGACGGATCCCTACTTTTTTATTCATTTTTCTCTTTATCTACCCCCTGTGGATGGGGGACGTAGACGAACAATACACCAACGGTATCCCCTGCCTGTCGTAAGGGGAGACTAAATGGGGCGACCAGGGGATGATTGCATCAGAACCATGAAACTACTTGTTATTCGTACCATCAAGCGGGGAACACCATGGGTCGCCTTTACTTGCGGGTAGTACCACTATGTTAGGTATTCAATAGTTTTGTGATTCGTAGCAGTAGAGCGGGGTTCACTGTGGGTTTCCAGTACCTGTGATTAGTACCACTAAATGCGCAACACCACGGGTCTTACGTTGTGCGTGAATAGGACCATTAAGTGAGAAACACCACGGGTCTGGGCGTTGCCTGTGGTTAGTAACACAATATGAGCGACACCGTGGGTCTTCGTTAACTATGATTAGTACCCACTATATGCGGAATACCACGGGAATACCGGCGCCCGTGATTAGTACACCTAGGTGAGGAACACTATGGGTTTGCGTTGCCTATTAGATTCGCCATTATGTGAGAAACACTAGAGGTCTGCGTTACCTGTACGACGTACAATACTTGTGAGTAGTACCATGATGTTTGGAACACCGTGAGTTTACGCTACCTTTGATTAGTACCGCAACCTGAGAAATACCATGGTTCTACTTTACTAGCGATAAGTGCTATTATGAGGGTCCGTTCACCTGGATATTGAACCCCGTTAGACAACAAGCATCATTGATTCAGGATTGTGCTTTGGAAGCACTCCCTTGGTCAGTAATATAGTTTCTGGGAAGGTGAGGCATTGCGGGTCGGATCCACTGATTGTTTTACATTCATATTCATCGATTCATTCTTCATCATCACGTTTTGGACTTCTGGTCAGTGAGTGAATTATGTACTTTTGTATTTTCATTGCATTTCGTCTCATTTCGTACCATTAGGGGCCGATGACCTAGATGTTAGGCCCCTCTAAACAACAAGCATCATCATCATCGACAATTTCTTTACGTCGCACCAACACAGATAGGTCTTACGGCGACGATGGGATAGGAAATGGCTAGAAGTGGGAAGGAAACCTTAATTAGGTACAAACCCATAATTTGCCTGGTGTGATTATGGGAAACCACAGAAAACCATTTCCGGAGCTGCCGACATCGGAGTTCAAATCCACCATCTCCCCAATGCAGGCTGATAGCTACGTGACTCATACCAAGTAGCCACTTGCTCGGTGCATTCGTTGTACAATTAACTTTTGTCACTATTACAACTTTAAAATATCTCTCTCTTGACTTTGCATCATTTACCGGCCATAGCTGAGGTAAATAGGGCCCACACGTCCCTTAAGGTTTATTGATAGTGATAGGAAATGCGAAGCGAATTGGAAATTGATATCTCTTGAAAGAAGATGGAAGTGTTTTATCTGATATTGATAAGGCAATTCGAGGGATTAGAACTCTCTGTCCAGCTTTATCTCCACTTATTATTTCAAAATCTAAACAATTTTCGTACATACGTAGTACTTCTCAGAATGAGGTCCTAATCTCGTTCCGTTTGGGAGCCGTTCGGGAACGTTCTGATTTCTAAAGAACATAACTATGGCTCCAATTTTTAGAATAAAAATATGTGGAGGCAAACAATTAATTGTAAGGAATTCAAGAATTATGCAGGAAAATGAAGTAGCTAGCTTTCATCTTCAGTATTAATCTGTTGAAGCGTATGGTTTTGAACTACCGGATATAAGCCCAATGACTTTAAAATTAGTTAAGAATGTGAACTTTCGAAAAAATAATGTCATCTCTCGCAGAAATGAACGTATTGCTATAAATTTCAGTCACGATATCATCAGGTGCTGAAATTCTGGCTTGTAGTTCAATAATATTTGATCCGTCACCTTCTACAGAAGTGTAGTCGCCGTTTCCGATTTCTTACAAAAAAATCAGTGAATTCCATTTTATGTAGTTTTGCACACATATTTTTATGTAAGCAGCGTGTTTTGAAGCAGGGTCAAAGAGGAGACTTCTGCTTCTTTTGCTACCACTTTCTCCCACACCTGTTGAGTCGCGGGGGTGAACTGTGTCGCACATATGGATTTGGCGCTGTTTTCCGGCCTGATGTCCTTCCTGACGCCAACCCTATTTGGAGGGATGTAATCACGTTTGTGTGTTTCTGTGGTAGTCGGTAATATGGTATGTTGTCTGAATATGATGAGGTGAGTGTTGGGACGGACACATGCACCCAGTCCCCGAGCCAGAAGAATTAATCAGAAGCGATTAAAATCCCCGACCCGGCCTGGAATCGAACCAGGGAAAGGGTCAAAGAGGAGACTATTTAATTCAATTCGAAATAATTGTTTGGCAATAAGCATGTGGCAAAACAGCAAAACCTTTATGAAATCTACTTCAAGAACAATAATTTTCGCACCAGAAGGAATGGAATCTCGTTACCTATGATAGAAGTCGATTCACACATATTAATGAATGACTATTTGCAATTGGGGATTTATCTCATATTGAGCCGTGCTTATCGAATATCTTCAGCTGCTTTGAAATTTAATTTCAATCCAGTTACTGAATTCTCATTTAAATTTAGAGGAATTTTCAATATAATGTGCGCTGTTTTTACTGCTGGGGAGCGAAACAGCGGCTATTCCTGTCCACGAAGTACAGCTGATCAGTAAGGGTACGAATATTCCGGGTGCATTACTTCTCATTCAGCGCTGATCACTCCTTTATCTTCACACAGGAAGCTGAGAGATGCAAAACAAACCCATATGTTTCATTAGTGGTGTTCATGCCGGCAATTCACTCATCCCTCGGTTTGATTTTAGAGCGATGTGCTTCTTGACTCCTGATCTGTGATTGGCTGGCTCAAAGCCAAGGCCACATACTCATAATATTATCGGCGTATGTTCATTGAAGGTAAAATATCAATATTAAATTAGAAGGCTACTTGTTTAATATTATATTATCAATCAATATCAGTATCAATCAATACTGATCTGCATTTAGGGCAGTCGCCCAGGTGGCAGATTCCCTATCTGTTGCTTTCCTAGCCTTTTCCTAAAAGATTTCAAAGAAATTGGAAATATATTGAACGTCTCCCTTGGTAAGTTATTCCAATCCCTAACTCCCCTTCCTATAAACGAATATTTGCCCCAGTATGTACTCTTGAATTCCAACTTTATCTTCATATTGTGATCTTTCCTACTTTTATAAACGCCATTCAAACTTATTTGTCTACTAATGTATTTATACTCTACAAATGTAACCCTTCGATAAAGTACGGATTTCTTTATTGAAATTGAGAATAATATTACATTATTACTGCGTACGTTATTGTAATGACCAGTTTTTCTTCAGTGGATATAGGGTTGATATGTTAGTTGTTGTCCTTCAGTGGTTTTATCTTGCCTTCAATTCCTTTTAGCAAATATCGACATGTCTGCATTCTTAATCTTATTCGACCTCTTTTTCTCATACCGGTGGGGTCGCGGGTGCGAAATGTGTCGCACATGTGGATCTGACCCTGTTTTGCGGCCGGATGTCCTTCCTGACGCCAACCCTACGTGGAGGGATGTAATCAGTATTGCGTGTCTGTGGTGGTTGGTAGTGTGGTGTGCTCTCTGAATATGAAGAGGAGAGTGTTGGGACAAACACAAACAACCAGTCCGCGAGTTAGAAAAAATAATCTCACGCGATTAAAACCCAGATCCAGCCTAGAATCAAACCCGGGACCCTCTGAACGGTTGACCTCAACGCTGGCCATTCATCCAAGAGTCGGACATTGAAATGTCTGCATTAACATTCTTACAGTCGTGAAATTTCTATGGATCTTTCTTCACTTCCTAGTATAAATCTTGGAATTCACCGAATCTCTCCCTTGTTTTATTAATTGGATCCCACGAACCTACTACGCTGGCGTAGCAGGGGAGAGAGGTGGGTACTCGCACATGGCGCGTCCGATGTGGCGGATAGGGGGATCCTATAGCCGGCTTGCCGCCGGACTTGAGCGAAATAAAATAGTTCTCGCGGACCAAACACACAACCCCAATGTGGGTGGGGGACGCGGACGAAGAATACACCCACGGTATCCCTTGCCTACTGTAAGAGGTCACTGAAAGGGGCGACCAAGTGATGGTGATTTTAGAACCGTCAGATTACTTGTTATTAGTACCATTACGTGAGAAACACCATGGGGCGACTTTTCTTGCGATTAGTACCACCATGTAAGGAACACCATGGATCTATGTTACCTCAGAGTAGCATCCTTATGTGAGGAACACCACGGGTCTAGGCATTGCCTGTGGTTAGCACTATCGTGTGTATTCCACCGTGGCGGTGGAGGAGGGGGGGGGGTATTCGGCTGTGTGAACTAATGTCCATGTGCAATAACACTGCGCTGGAATGTGTCGGTTCCCCTGTGTTCAGAATGGGTCTGCGCTGCCTATGCCTATCATTTGGGTTTGGCTGGCGCCCGTGATGAGTACCACTATGTGGTATCTGAGAATCGTTCCATTATGTTAAGAACACCATGGGAGTTGTTACCCGTGGGCGTTACCGTATTACACCGTGGGTCTACATTGCCTATGATTAGCAATGTGGGGAACACCATGGACCTGCGTTGCTTGTGAGTGGAACCCTTATGTGTGAAACACCATGGGTTTGTGTTACCTGTGAGGGGTGCCATTGTGTTTGACATACCATGGGTGTATATTACCTGTGATTAATACCACCATGGGGGAAACACCATGAGTCTACGTTACCTGTGACTAGTACCACTATAGGAGGAACATTATGGTTCTCCTTTACCAGTGATTTGTACCTGAATTTTGGACGCCTTTAGATAATGAACATCATCCCAGTAATTTAAACGCCAGTATCCAGTATTCGGGAGATAGTAGGTTCGAACCCCACTATCGGCAGCCCTGGAAATGGTTTTCCGTGGTTTCCCATTTTCACACCAGGCAAATGCTGGGGCTGTACCTTAATTAAGGCCACGGCCCTTCCTTCCCACTCCTAGCCCTTGCCTGTCCCATCGTCGCCATAAGACCTATCTGTGTCGGTGCGACGTAAAGCAACTAGCAAAAAAAAAAAAAAAAAAAAAAGTAATTTAAACATTGTGAATTGGACCCACTGATCGTTTTTGTTTCACTATCGTTTATTCATCAGCATTCGTTTTAGATTCTAGTCAGTGGATATACTGTATTTTGAAGTTTTAATATTCGTTTCGTTGCACTTTGTACCATTATGGGCCGATGACCTACCTGTTATGCCCCTTTAAACAACAAACATGATCATCATCAGTTGCTCACAAGGGGGCATTCCCTATTCATCACCACCGATTTCGCTCAAATTTATAGAACATGCAGGGCTTGGCTAGAAATGAAAGTACCCGAAGTGGGAACTTCAGATGGCCAAGCGTATAGAAAATAAAAATAAAAATAAAAATGTTGACCTGGCTCTCGCACCGTATAAGCCACTTACGTTAGTGCGCACGCCGAGCGGTAGTTGGCGTAGTGGTAAGAGCTTGGACTAGTAATTCGATGGTCGTGGGTTCGACTCCCCGTGTGTGGAAACATTTTTTTCAATTCTTATATTATTAATTTATTTTAATTAATTTGATTTATTTATATCCAAAAGGCATATAGGAAGTAATTATTTTTAATGAGCGCACAATTGTAGAAAATTTGGAGTTGCGAACTTTTCCGACGTGATCAAACAGAAATTCATCTTTTTTTCTCCTTTATTGGGTATCTCCCCTCCTTGGGAAATGTGCCATAAACGTGAATAGTCGTTTCGCTGTAAGATTCGTTTTCACCTGACAAGTGAAGTTTGCTCCTGGCGGCTGTACACAAACAATACATTCTTGGCGCAGGTAGAAACATGTCTGACAATGAAATCCCAATTTTTTACCTTTTTTATGTCTTTTGCGTATAAATAAATAAATAAATAAAAAAATAAATAAAAAAATAAAAAAAATGAATTATTCACCTCTTTGCGTAATTGGAAAATCAATAATATAAAAGTTGACAGAAAAAAACAGTCTCCATACGGTGAGTCGAGCCCACGACCATCGAATTACTAGTCCGAGTTCTGACTCCTATGCCAACAACTGCTCGGCGTACGCTCTCACCGTAAGTGGCTTATACGGTGCGAGAGCCGCGTCAACATTTTTATTTTTATTTTCTATACGTTTGGCCATCTGGAGTTCTCATTTCGGGTACTTTCATTTCTAGCTAAGCCCTGCATGTTCTATAAATTTGAGCGAAATCGGTGGCGACGAGCAAGGAATACCCCCTTGTCAGAACTTGAAATCAAGTACTATTTGCTTGCTACCGTAAATTCATCATCACTACTGCTGCTCTACGTAATTTTTATGTATACAGGTAACTGCGAACAACTGCATACCATACATTTAAAGAACACAACGCGATCTTCTCGTGAAAGCTGCACATTCGTAACTGGATGGAAAACGTTTTCTCGTTAATGAAGAAAGAGCAAGGGCCACCCACTCGGTATGTGCGTCTTTGAATAATGAGTGATGAGCGAAGACCACTGCTGTGAGCGCTGAATGAGGAGTAAATCCACCGGCACGTTCATACCCAAAGACGTCTGACTACTCATAATTGCCTACCCCATTTCACGTTCCCTGTCGTGTCACCTACTCGGCGCTCTCAAGGTTCAGACGGCCTTGAAGTTCTAGCGAGCGTTTTGACCAATGAGAATACTGCACTTTTCTTTAATAATTTAAAATACATAGCAAGAAATGTCTATGCTTTCAAAGATACTCTGCAAATCTACAGGTCAAGAGCTTTCGTCAGAATGCTTTACGATGCCAATCGGTTCAGCCGTCCTCTCATAATCGATGTAACAATAATCATTGATGATGATGATGGTGCTTGTTGTTTAAAGGGGCCTAACTATGAGGTCATCGGGCCCTATGGTACGAAATGAAATAACAAATATTTCAGTTTCATCCACTGACTAAAATAAAATAAAAAATGTCATGAAGAATGAATGGATGGACATGAACCCTAAAAAATACAAAAACAAACAAACAAACAAACAAAAACAGTGGATCAGACTCAAAAATAAGGTAGTTAATTAGAGTATTACTGACCAAGGGACCATTTATAAAGCACAATGATGCTTGATGTCTGAAGGGGTGCTAAATTCACATGGTACATGTCGCGAGGGCCGCCTCTGTGGTGTAGTGGTTAGCGTGATTAGCTGCCACCCCCGGAGGTCCGGGTTCGATTCCCGGCTCTGCCACGAAATTTGAAAAGTGGTACGAGGGCTGGAACGGGGTCCACTCAGCCTCGGGAGGTCAACTGAGTAGAGGTGGGTTCGATTCCCACCTCAGCCATCCTCGAAGTGGTTTTCCGTGGTTTCCCACTTCACCTCCAGGCGAATGCCGGGATGGTACCTAACTTAAGGCCACGGCCGCTTCCTTCCCTCATCCTTGCCTATCCCTTCCAATCTTCCCATCCCCCTACAAGGCCCCTGTTCACCATAGCAGGTGAGGCCGCCTGGGCGAGGTACTGGTCATACTCCCCAGTTGTATC
Source organism: Anabrus simplex (assembly GCF_040414725.1). Taxonomy (NCBI): domain Eukaryota; kingdom Metazoa; phylum Arthropoda; class Insecta; order Orthoptera; family Tettigoniidae; genus Anabrus; species Anabrus simplex. The sequence continues at coordinate 71,803,156 of NC_090268.1, read as the reverse complement.
CCCCGACCAAGAGTCTGAAGCTCCAGGACACTGCCCTTGAGGCGGTAGAGGTGGGATCCCTCGCTGAGTCTGAGGGAAAAGCCGAACCTGGAGGGTAAACGGATGATGATGATGATGACATGTCGCGAGTAAAGTAGAACCATGGTATTTGTCATTTTGGGGTACTGATCAAAAGTAGAGAAGACTCACGGTGGTCCACACAAGATGGTACTACTCACAAGTATTGCAATTCGTACAGGGAACGCAGACCTATGGTGTTTCTCACACAATGGCGCCACTCATAGCCAACGCAAACCGGTAAGGTTCCTCACGTAAGTGTACCAGTCACGGACGCCGGTATTCTCGTGGTGTTCCTCACATAGTGGGTACCAATCACAGGCAACGCCGACTCACGGTGCCGCTCATATAGCGGTACAACTCATAGGCTACGCCCAGACCCGCGGTGTTGCTCACATGGGTACAACGCACGGGTACTGGAATTCACCAGTTAGTCGTGTCATTAGGACATACGTGCCGCAGGGCAAGATTCAGAGATACGCGTAGTAGAGAAGTAGGCGCGTGGAACAAGTTCGCTCTCTCTTCAGATAGACATATTCAGAACTTGTACATGTTGTATATAGTAAAATTAGTTGTCTCAGGTAATAAAATACAGTAGAGTTTATTCGTTCTTTCATTTCGTGAGTTGCGGGACGTAGTCACACCTACAATTACCTCCCTACATTCCGCTCGGCAGGACAGGTAATACTTCAACATCCAACGGCCTGGTGACCAACCTACGAGAAGTCTCTAAGGACAGGTAGGTCACGACAGCGTGAAGACGTTGAATGACAGCACGCACTTCACACTTGGCGGGAGACTCTACTGTCCTAGGCACGTTTACGTGCTCACTACGTGCTCAGAATTGACAAGTCTGTGGTGATGCGGTCGACAGGCATACTAGAGACACTGCGCAACACATCTGCACAACGCTTCGTCAGATTCTCACTGTTGTTTTAATTTCGCGGCCGATCGGAGGTTGAAGAAATAGCCCTCGTATATAGATTGATTCATTTGTTATATTGCATGGCCTTGACATGTTCTGAATAGCGCCAAGCTAGTGTCCCGCCAGTTCTTCCTATATAAATTGTATTACAGTGCCTGCATGTGAGCCTGTATACTCCCGAGTTACTGTACATATACTTTTCATTTAACACATCGGGCTTGTAAACTCTCTGTGGGGCAGTGTTACTAGTTCTACAAGTTACACTTACATTGAATTTCCTAAAATTGTTAGAAATCCTATAAATTTAGTTTCCAAAGTCTGTGAATGTCGCATATAGCTTGTACTTATTTTTATTTCATATTTTCTTTCGTGCCTGTGTATAATTTTGTCAATAACTTTTGGGTCATAACCATTCTCTTTTCTCTTCCTTCGCTTATTTTCGTTTTGGTGATTTGAGGACCATGTTGATTCATATCAACTTCGTTTCTTCGGGTCTTTTTCCTTGTCCAATATTCCTTCATTCTCATATTTTGCAACTATCTTCTTCTCTCCATGATGATTTTGTCCTTGGTCTTGTTCTGTCCTGAAAACCTGTGCAAGCCTGAATTTTTTATTTAAAGATCACTCTGTAGTATATCTCTGGTTCCTGTATTCCCATCTCTTCTAGATCCCTTTGTACCTCTTGAATCCAGCGTAGTTTGGTTCTCTTGTTCATAAGAAACTGTATTATTGCAGTGTTGACCTCCTCTGGTCCATTATCAGGATGTGTCCGAATAACACGCTCCTTCTTTTCCGTATGATGTCCGAGAGTTTCTCTATTGTTATATGTTTTATTAGTTTCTTTTTTTACTTTTTCCTTAATGTGCTGGGTCATTTGACACTCTATCGACAAAACTATTGTACGCAGCTCGCTTGTGAGTTGCTGGATGATCAGAGCTCGTATTTGTCGTGGTGATGGATTGCATCGGCTTCCTATCAAATGGTATATCATTTTCATCATTTGATAAAGCAAGGTGGGAAAAATTAATTTGTTATTGTTTTCTTTTTTCCATGGTAAATGTAATACGATTATCTAGTGAATTAATAATAACCAAAAATTCTCGGGAGTAGTGAGCATTTTAGCTGATATATGACTCAAATTCATCATTTAATTTTAAATACCTACCACGAATTTATGCCTTCGCTGGCAGAACCTTAGTGCAGTGCACTACGTCTTCTGGTATGGGCTAGAGCAATTTTGTTACTTTCATTGATCTGTCTCAGCTTTATCCTTGGCTTTGACAATATGAAAGTGACTGAGTTATGAGTGATGCTAGTAATGCCATTCCTTCTGCAGCCAGTCCCTGCTATGAATGGTGTGAAAATGTTGCTCATAGGGTCGGTTGGTGCGTGCATTTCACTGGGCTTCGCAGACTGATATGTAATGGCAACTTCTGGCACGGTGAGGAAAGCAACGGGAAACTACCTCACTCCTCATTTCCCTAGTACGCCTCTTCAGTGATGCCTAGGCCATCTATGTCAGCTGATGGGGGAGCTGTTGAGGATCCAACCAGCCTTAGGGCTGAAGACTGAACATACACCACGAATTTGAGATATACTGTAGATAAGCTAAGAGAGAACTCTATCTTGTTGGTAACATTTTACATTTAAAATAATGTAATCATTTTGCAACACTAATTTCAATAAACTTATGGTTTCATTTATTTCTATTTTACTTAAGTTGGTTTTTGAAAACTTCTATGAGTTCTATTGTTTCTGTTATTGGAATATTTGAATACATGTTTGTAACATAATGAGATATTAACGTATAGTGTCCTTGTCAATTTCTGTTGACTGTATTTTAGCAACAGCCCATAATGTATTAGAAATTGATCTGCTATTCACAATGATGGCGTGTTCCTGTAAACATATGGGTATAAATTTGAAGCCCGAAATCGGACTGGTGCAACAATTGACAGGATGCCTAATGGGGTGATTCTCTTAATGGATCTTCGGAAGATACTTTAAAGTGGAGCAACGTGGATTCATGGGAGTTTATTTTGGTTTCTCATTATCATTCAGCTATTGGGTTTTACGTCGCACCGACACAGATAGGTCTTATGGCGACAATGGGGCTGCCGACAGTGGGGTTCGAACCCACTATCTCCCGAATACTGGATACTGGCCGCACTTAAGCGACTGCAGCTATCGATTATCATTCAGTAAAACGTATGTTCTCAGTAAAGTATTTTATTTTATTGTTTAAGTTCTTATTGGGGTCCTTCTTTATTTTTAAATGTTATTCGTTTCCAATAATTATAGCGTTTTATGAATGTAATTACCTTCATTAATTACTGCTGTAACATTACCTTTGTCTGCTTTTGTCACGATTGGGTTATTTTGTTAAAATTTTGACCTGCGTTCTGGTTTATACTGTGTTTTACAATCTTTTAATGGATATTTTTATTTTCTCAATTGAATTTGTCATTAAATATGTGAGAAAAAAGGAATAGTATTGTATAGTTCAATTTTTGTTCGTTTTTCTCCTTTTTGTCACATATTAAAATCCATTCCACTGATTTCCGAACTGCGTTACATCTGTTGCATGCAATTTTGAAGATCTTGTTCATTTTCTACTATACTGCAATGTCATCGGCGTATATGAATATGTTAAATTGCTCCTCTTGTATTCTTACAATGCATGAAATAAGATTTCAGTAATTTGTTTATAAGTAAGTTAAAATTAATTATAAACTATTTATTGGTGGTAGTAAATATCGGTTGGATACTGTATTTCAGTCTGTTAGTGAGGTGGAGGACCTGGCACCATCTGACATTCCTTGTGGGGCTGTGTACAGCAGTGTACAATTTCGACTCACGTCACCTCACTTCCCAGCCTCGTATCCGTCCAACATTCGCTGTTCATATCTGGTGCAGGCGGTTTCTGCTTCAGTGTGTCAACTGGAAGTCACCTTCCAGAATTTCTTCCTCCGGTACAGCGAAGGCTGCGAGGATGAGTATCTGGAGATTGCAGGCCAGAGACTCTGCGGCAGTCAGGTCGGGGTTCAGTACTTTCGGCTGAGTCCTCCAGCAACCACAATAATTTTCAAGTAAGTTACGTTCATCGTCACTTGAATGTAACTGATGCTTGCAAATTTTTAAGTAAGTGATTTATTTATTTATTTATTTATTTATTTATTTATTTATTTATTTATTTTTTATTTATTTATTTATTTAGCGTATGGCTTTACAGGTACAATACATACATACCTAATTTTAGAAAGCGAATTATATCCTTATGTCCAGGTTGTTTAGTAACTAATTGTCTCTTGGAACGCACAAACAAAATCACTGATTTTTTTTTTTTTGTTATTTGCTTTACGTCGCACCGACACAGGTAGGTCTTATGGCGACGATGAGGCAAGAAGGGGCTAGGAGTGGGAAGGAAGCGGCCGTGGCCTTAATTAAGGTACAGCCCCAGCATTTGCCTGGTGTGAAAATGGGAAACCACGGAAAACCATCTTCAGGGCTGCCGACAGTGGGGTTCGAACCCACGATCTCCCGAATACTGGATACTGGCCGCACTTAAGCGACTGCAGCTATCGAGCTCGGTAATCACTGATGTTGCCACCGTACTTTCTTTTGGGACACTCGGTGATAATATGTTGGACGGTCTGCTTAGAGGCACCACAGTCGCAGTTAAGTTTAGAAATTCTTTTTCATTTGTAGTGGAAATCTGCGCATTTACCAGGGCCCGATCATATCCAGTTAAGATTATACCAGGTTTTACGAGGAAGCTCAAATCCAGGTGGCAGCGACGAAGTAATTTGTGGCAGAGTTGACCCAGGTTCTAGTATCTTGCCTGCCATTCTTCACTTATATTGAAGTTGGTATTCTTCAATTCTATTGCAGTTCTTATTGGTGGATTTTGAGACCTTAGACAATTCAGATGGACATCAGCGATATCGCCATGTATTGGTAACTAGGGATCCATTGTTGCTCACGCCCATAGGTTTAACCTTAAAGTACCCAACACGTGACCCGCGGGTGGTGCTAAGCGAGCAACGGCGAACAGGCAACCAGGCATATTTCTCTCATGGTCGAGATGCAATATTGATTGAATGATTGATTGATTGATTGATTGATTGATTGATTGATTGATTGATTGATTGATTGATTGAGCAATCAAATGAAGTAATGGTAAGATCGATTGAATGAACGAGTCAAAGCCAATTTACACTTACTTGAAAAAATAAAGTGTGCCCTCAGAACACATGATGGAATGTAGGGCATTGCGGGTCGGATCCACTGACTGTTTTAACTTCATATCCATCTATTCATTCTTCGCCCTCACGTTTTCGAATTCTGGACAGTGGAGGATTTTTTTTTGCTATTGGCTTTACGTCGCACCAACACAGATATGTCTTATGGCGACGATGGGACAGGAAAGGGCTAGGACTGGGAAGGAAGCGACCGTGGCCTTAATTAAGGTACAGCCCCAACATTTGCCTGGTGTGAAAATGGGAAACCACGGAAAACCATCTTCAGGGCTGTCGACAGTGGGGTTCGAACCTACTATCTCCCGAATACTGGATACTGGCCGCACTTACGCGACTGCAGCTGTCGAGAGTGGAGGATTATGGATTTTTAAATTGTCATTCCATTTCGTCTCATTTCGTACCATTAGGGTGCGATGACCTAGATGTTAGGCCCCTTTAAACAACAAGCATTATAATCAGACCTAAAGCAATAAAGCAACGTATTGGTGGCGGCTCCGCACCTGCAGCGTAGTGTTCCTGTTTCATTGTGGCAAGTCCATCTGAAGCCTGGGTTAAAATGTAACTTACTTAAAGCCCTCGCCCCTTGTCATCACTCTAAGTAGCTCGAGCTTACACCACTCCTATACTTCTTGGAGAGGAGGTGTTTCCGATAGGTAGCTAATTGGACAATATTCACCTAAGGAGTGTGCAAACTGTCAAATTTCTGGAGGACGGGGTAATTTACTTACAGGCATATTGTATACCCCCTCCCCGGCCGGGTACTGCCTGAAATAAACACTAGTAGTTAAGCCCTCTGATCCTTCACCCCCACCCACCATTTCTTTCTGATTTCGCACCCTGCGCCTATTCCATTTCGATAATGACTGCCTGCACGGAAGCACTGCCAAGAGCGTCAGTGTTCCACTAATATGAATCACGTATTCCAGAGCCGATCATAGGAGCAACTCTTGCAGCAGTTTCGGTAACTGTAGTAAGTGGTGCTGATTATTGTTTTTTTTTTTTGCTACTTGCTTTACGTCGCACCGACACAGATAGGTCTTATGGCGACGATGGGACAGGGAAGGGCTAGGAGTGAGAAGGAAGCGGCCGTGGCCTTAATTAAGGTACAGCTCCAGCATTTTCCTGGTGTGAAAATGGGAAACCACGGAAAACCATTTTCAGGGCTGCCGACAGTGGGGTTCGAACCTACTATCTCCCGAATACTGGATACTGGCCGCACTTAAGCGACTGCAGCTATCGAGCTCGGTGATTATTGTTTTAAGAGCAAGTACAACTGGGTAACGATTCACTCTTTATAGTAATCAAATTAACAAAGAAGATAAGGAGGTCTGACTCTCCAAAGAATACGGTTATCAGCAAAATACAGAAATGGGCCACGAAGGTCGTTAATATTAAATGCTCTCTGAGCCTCGCAAACTTAATATCGTCGGCGTCGGAGCAGGACAAGAGTTGACCAAAGTAAATGTCAGGAATCTGACACTAGTCAGGGGGAAATAATACCAGAATCTATATTGGATGTATGGTCGTCAACCTACATTTCACAGCTGAGAGCCCGTGGCTACTCCATTTAGTCGTCTCTTACGACAGGTAGGTGATATAGTTTGTGTATTATAGCGCCCACATCTATGGGGAGAAACCCTAAATGATTAAAAATTCAATTTACAACTATGTTTGTAGGGGTAAACTTAACATTCTTTCCTCAACACTTCTTAGGACTAGCTGGTATACCACGTCGATACTCTGATTATCCAGACAGTTATACATCTTGAAATGTTGTTTCAAGCCTAGGGTCAACTATCTCTTTTATTGGAATTATCTTCCTTATTTTCATTATTTGGGTTCCTAGCCGAGAGCCCAAATTCGCCTCTTTTAGTCGTCTCTCACGACAGGCAAGGGAATCATGGATGTATTATATTCCCCACTCTCGGACTAATATGGGGCGGGTTTGGGTGGGAGGAGGGCGGTACAATGGAAAAGGGAAGATTTTAACTTACTACCATTCTCAGTTGTGCCACTTTGGAGTGAGTGCACATTGATTGTCCTTTAAAACATGCCGCCGAGTGGGCCAGCTGGGCCCTTCGTGGCCCTTATCTTTCTTTTGCCGATATCTTAATTCCTGGAAAGTTCGGACCCCTCTCTTTTTGATTCCTGATTAGTGTTAAGAGGGGATGGTTGCCTAGTTAGGCCTATACTTTCTCTTAGAACAATGATCACCAACAGCATAACTAAGAAGTGCGGTATACAGTGACGTTTTCGGGGCCATAAGTTCAGGCGTTGTTATAGAAGAAATTAACGAGTGAAGTATAAGTCCACATATTTCTCACCCCCCCCCCGGCCAATTGGCTTTATTACGTCGCACCGACACAGGTAGTTTTTATGGCGACGATGGGACAGGAAATGGGTAGTACTGGGAACGAAGCGGCCGTGGCCTTATTTAAGGTAAAGCTCCAGCATTTGCCTAGTGTGAAAATGGGAAACCACGGAAAATCATGTTCAATGCTGCTGACAGTGAGGTTTGAACCCACTATTTCCCGAATACTGGATACAGACCGCACTTAAACGACTGCAGCTATCGAGATCGATCACTCACGTTCCTTTTACCAGATTATCCAGATTATGAAATGCACTAATGTAATAGAAAGATATGGCGATAAAAGAGAAAGTCTGCAGAGAATTATGATTTTCTTTCAAAGGTGAAATACGTAGTCATTTCAGTCACTTTACCATTGTAAAATTGTATATAGGGTCTACTGTAATAATATAATATTGCAAAACTAAAGTACAAAAATTAACAAACCACCGTCGGTAGCCCTGAAAATGGCTGGGTATGGTCGGCCACTGTCAATCAATAATACTTGTTTTACTGTGCTTTCGTTACACATATTAAAACATTTAAACATCAGCTTGACTGCGTAAGCAATACACTCGCATGAACTCGAAAATAAAAATTAACACATAGCGTTGGGAACTGAGACAACGCCTTGGTCAGGTTTAGCAAGCATGAGGCAAGTGTACTGAGAGCATAAGCGTGCATGCGCGATTCCAGGCAGTGAAGCTACCGAGTCGTTGGAAACAGATCCATCACTTTGGGGGGTTTGTAGACTAGCGGACGGTTCCGGACAGAGCTGAGAGTAACTACAGTATACGGGGCGGAACAACAGACGATAACGAAAGAAAATCTCACTATAATGTAACATTACATTTAAACAAATGAATTAAGTTATTACCGGGCGAGTTGGCCGTGCGCGTAGATGGTTTTCCGTGGTTTACCATTTTCACACCAGGCAAATGCTGGGGCTGTACCTTAATTAAGGCCACGGCCGCTTCCTTCCAACTCCTAGGCCTTTCCTATCCCATCGTCGCCATAAGACCTATCTGTGTCGGTGCGACGTAAAGCCCCTAGCAAAAAAAAAAAAGAATTAAGTTATTTATCATGTTCCTTTCGACTTTATTGGGCGTTGACACAAACCTTACACACACTAAGAAAACGCCACTGGCGATATAGAGCCGGCTATCCGAGTCTGTGATTGTCCCCGCTTGCTTGCACTGGGCTCCTCAATTTTACCTTCACTATATGAAATTTCTTGGTCAGTTCGACGCCTTGGCTTAACAGTCAGCGTTGAGGTCTTCGGTTCAGAGGGCCCCAGCTTCGATTTCCGACCGGGTAGGGGATTTTAATCACGTCTGATTAATACTTCTGGCTCGGTGACTGGGAGTTTGTGTTTGTCCCAACACTTTCCTCTTCATATTCAGACAACACACCACACTGCCAACCATCACATAAACACGCAATAGTGATTATGTCCCTCCACATAGGGTTAGCATCAGAAAGGGCATCCGGCCGTAAAACAAGGCAAAATTCACATGTGCCACACAGTTCCCATCCGCGACCACACAAGTATGGGAAAAACGAAGAAGATATGACATTTCTTGGCCAATTCTTGTTCTCTTCCGACGCTGACGACCCCAGATCAATCCGGTTGTAACTAAGGGTATGTATTCGAATATGCCAGCCCTTCGTTGTGATAGAGTTATGGGCATGCAACATAATTTCGCGGTGCTGAGTTCATATCACCACAGCGCTTCTGAAAACAGTACTGACTACTGTAGATAGTGAGACATTGCAATAAATATCATGATATACGGCATAATGGTACGTGTCCGCGGTTCAGATTCCAAATAAAACAGAAGATCCGTTACTGTGACCGCGATATGAACGGTGACGTAATACTCCATGGTTACTTTTTTACTTCCTCTGAAAATAAAAATCACCAACTATACTTTTCTCTTCTTCAATTTCAAGCATATGCTGTTGTTCCTGAATTATTGCCTTATTACACAATAATTATGCCTTTGCTGGCGCGGTGTAGTGTTTACAGTGCACTATGTCTTCTGGTAAGGGCTAGAATAAATTTGTTACTTTCATTGACCTGTCTCAGTCTCATCCTTGGCTTTGACAATATGAAAGTGACTGAGGTATGAGCGATGCTAGTAATACCATTCCTTATGCAGCCGGTCTCTGTTAAGAATGGTGTGAAAATATCGCTCATAGGATCAGTTGGTGCATGCATTTCAGTGGGCTTGGCAGACTGATATGTAATAGCAACTCCTGGCTCGGTGAGGAAAGCAACGGGAAAATACCTCACTCCTCATTTCCCTAGTACACCTCTTCAGTGACACCTAGGCTGTTTATTACAGCAGTTGGCGGAGCCGTGGAGGATCAAACCAGCCTTCGGGATGAATACTCGACCTACACACAATATTTTTCACAATGTTGTGCATTATTTCACAACAATTTTTACCGCGTGGCACTGCCGCAAGGTAGAAATATTACCGTCCACTAAAAACGCCCAAACATGCATACGTTTTTTTTTCTAGTTGTTTTACGTCGCACCGACACAGATAGGTCTTAGGGCAACGATAGGACAGGAAAGGGCTAGGAGTGGGAAGGAAGCGGCCGTGGCCTTGATTAAGGTACAGCCCCAGCATTTGCCTAGTGTGAAAATGGGAAACCACGGAAAACCATTTTCAGGGCTGCCGACAGTGGGGTTCGAACCTACTATCTCCCGAATACTGGATACTGGCCGCACTTAAGCGACTGCAGCTATCGAGCTCGGTGATTATTGTTTTAAGAGCAAGTACAACTGGGTAACGATTCACTCTTTATAGTAATCAAGTTAACAAAGAAGATAAGGAGGTCTGACTCTCCAAAGAATACGGTTATCAGCAAAATACGGAAATGGGCCACGAAGGTCGTTAACATTAAATGCTCTCTGAGCCTCGCAAACTTAATACCGTCGGCGTCGGAGCAGGACAAGAGTTGACCAAAGTTAATGTGAGGAATCTGACACTAGTCAGGGGGAAATAATACCAGAATTTATATTGGATGTATGGTCGTCAACCTACATTTCACAGTTGAGAGCCCGTGGCTACTCCATTTAGTCGTCTCTTACGACAGGTAGATGATATAGTTTGTGTATTATAGCGCCCACATCTATGGGGAGAGGGACACTTCCTAGCCGAGAGCCCAAATTCGCCTCTTTTAGTCGTCTCTCACGACAGGCAAGGGTATCATGGATGTACTATATTCACCACTCGCGGACTAATATGGGGCGAGTTTGGGTGGGAGGAGGGCGGTACAACGGAAAAGGGAAGATTTTAACTTACTACCATTCTCAGTTGTGCCACTTTGGAGTGAGTGCACATTGATTGTCCTTTAAAACATGCCGCCGAGTGGGCCAGCTGGGCCCTTCGTGGCCCTTATCTTTCTTTTGCCGATATCTTAATTCCTGGAAAGTTCGGACCCCTCTCTTTTTGATTCCTGATTAGTGTTAAGAGGGGATGGTTGCCTAGTTAGGCCTATACTTTCTCTTAGAACAATGATCACCAACAGCATAACTAAGAAGTGCGGTATACAGTGACGTTTTCGGGGCCATAAGTTCAGGCGTTGTTATAGAAGAAATTAACGAGTGAAGTATAAGTCCACATATTTCTCACCCCCCCCCCCGGCCAATTGGCTTTATTACGTCGCACCGACACAGGTAGTTTTTATGGCGACGATGGGACAGGAAATGGGTAGTACTGGGAACGAAGCGGCCGTGGCCTTATTTAAGGTAAAGCTCCAGCATTTGCCTAGTGTGAAAATGGGAAACCACGGAAAATCATGTTCAATGCTGCTGACAGTGAGGTTTGAACCCACTATTTCCCGAATACTGGACACAGACCGCACTTAAACGACTGCAGCTATCGAGATCGATCACCCACGTTCCTTTTACCAGATTATCCAGATTATGAAATGCACTAATGTAATAGAAAGATATGGCGATAAAAGAGAAAGTCTGCAGAGAATTATGATTTTCTTTCAAAGGTGAAATACGTAGTCATTTCAGTCACTTCACCATTGTAAAATTGTATATAGGGTCTACTGTAATAATATAATACCGGGCGAGTTGGCCGTGCGCGTAGAGGCGCGCGGCTGTGAGCTTGCATCCGGGAGATAGTAGGTTCGAATCCCACTATCGGCAGCCCTGAAGATGGTTTTCCGTGGTTTCCCATGTTCACACCAGGCAAATGCTGGGGCTGTACCTTAATTAAGGCCACGGCCGCTTCCTTCCAACTCCTAGGCCTTTCCCATCCCATCGTCGCCATAAGACCTATCTGTGTCGGTGCGACGTAAAAGCCCCTAGAAAAAAAAATATTGCAAAACTAAAGTACAAAAATTAACAAACCGCCTGAAAATGGCTGGATGTGGTCGGCCACTGTCAATCAATAATAATTGTTTTACTGTGCTTTCACTACACATATTAAAACATTTAAACATCAGCTTGACTGCGTAAGCAATACACTCACTTGAACTAGAAAATAAAAAAATTAACACATAGCGTTGGGAACTGAGACAACGCCCTGGTCAGGTTTAGCAAGCATGAGGCAAGTGTAATGAGAGCATAAGCGTGCATGCGCGATTCCAGGCAGTGAAGCTACCGAGTCGTTGGAAAGAGATCCAACGCTTTGGCGGGTTTGTAGACTAGCGGACGGTTCCGGACAGAGCTGAGAGTAACTACAGTATACGAAGCGGAACAACAAACGATAACGAAAGAAAATCTCACTATAATGTAACATTACATTTAAACTTATGAATTAAGTTATTTATCATGATTCTTTCGACTTTATTGGGCGTTGACACAAACCTTACACACACTAAGAAAACGCCACTGGCGATATAGAGCCGGCTATCCGAGTCTGTGATTGTCCCCGCTTGCTTGCACTGGGCTCCTCAATTTTACCTTCACTATATGAAATTTCTTGGTCAGTTCGACGCCTTGGCTTAACAGTCAGCGTTGAGGTCTTCGGTTCAGAGGGTCCCAGCTTCGATTTCCGGCCGGGTAGGGGATTTTGATCACGTCTGATTAATACTTCTGGCTCGGTGACTGGGAGTTTGTGTTTGTCCCAACACTTTCCTCTTCATATTCAGACAACACACCACACTGCCAACCATCACATAAACACGCAATAGTGATTATGTCCCTCCATATAGGGTTAGCATCAGAAAGGGCATCCGGCCGTAAAACAAGGCAAAATTCACATGTGACACACAGTTCGCATCCGCGACCACACAAGTATGGGAAAACGAAGAAGATATGACATTTCTTGGCCAATTCTTGTTCTCTTCCGACGCTGACGACCCCAGATCAATCCGGTTGTAACTAAGGGTATGTATTCGAATATGCCAGCCCTTCGTTGTGATAGAGTTATGGGCATGCAACATAATTTCGCGGTGCTGAGTTCATATCACCACAGCGCTTCTGAAAACAGTACTGACTACTGTAGATAGTGAGACATTGCAATCAATATCATGATGTACGGCATAATGGCACGTGTCCGCGGTTCAGATTCCAAATAAAACAGAAGATCTGTTACTGTGACCACGATATGAACGGTGACGTAATACTCCATGCTTACTTTTTTACTTCCTCTGAAAATAAAAATCACCAACTATACTTTTCTCTTCTTCAATTTCAAGCATATGCTGTTGTTCCTGAATTATTGCCTTATTACACAATAATTATGCCTTTGCTGGCGCGGTGTAGTGTTTACAGTGCACTATGTCTTCTGGTAAGGGCTAGAATAAATTTGTTACTTTCATTGACCTGTCTCAGTCTCATCCTTGGCTTTGACAATATGAAAGTGACTGAGGTATGAGCGATGCTAGTAATACCATTCCTTATGCAGCCGGTCTCTGTTAAGAATGGTGTGAAAATATCGCTCATAGGATCAGTTGGTGCATGCATTTCAGTGGGCTTGGCAGACTGATATGTAATAGCAACTTCTGGCTCGGTGAGGAAAGCAAGGGGAAAATACCTCACTCCTCATTTCCCTAGTACACCTTTTCAGTGACACCTAGGCTGTTTATGTCAGGTGTTGGCGGAGCCGTGGAGGATTAAACCAGCCTTCGGGATGAATACCCGACATACGCACAATAATTTTCACAATGTTGTGCATTATTTCACAACAATTTTTACCGTGCGGCACTGCCGCAAGGTAGAAATATTACCGTCCACTAAAAACGCCCAAACATGCATACGTTTTTTTTCTAGTTGTTTTACGTCGCACCGACACAGATAGGTCTTACGGCAACGATAGGACAGGAAAGGGCTAGGAGTGGGAAGGAAGCGGCCGTGGCCTTGATTAAGGTACAGCCCCAGCATTTGCCTGGTGTGAAAATGGGAAACCACGGAAAACCATTTTCAGGGCTGCCGACAGTGGGGTTCGAACCTACTATCTCCCGAATACTGGATACTGGCCGCACTTAAGCGACTGCAGCTATCGAGCTCGGTAACATGCATACGCAAATACATTTGAACTCTGTAATTATACTACTGAAGTAGCAGGAGAGCGGTTTACAAAAATGGAGCCACACAGAGGAAATTTTGTAGCCAACGATTTCGGATAATAACGGTAGTACGCGAAGAGGGTTAAAAAGCGCTTTAGTTTTAAGTCGATATACTTCATTACACCGGTTAAAATGTGCTAGCCATCTTATTTTTTCCTGACAACAGGGCAGGATCGCTGTCATATATTAAATAGGACACACAAACAAAATCTGAAAAAAATGTGCAGTTTTCTTATTCACAGTTTAAAGGCAAGTGTCACGGGATATCGACTTCTGACTGGAATGCCACCACAGCATTGGTCACGTATGCACCAGTGCCATCTAAACAAGATTTCATGGGACTAAAGTTGGAATGCGCACCTTTCTTTTTGTATTCTGTCCAGGTTTTGAAGCGAGTTTGGTTCGAACCCACTATCTCCTGAATGCAAGCTCACAGCTACGCGCCCCTAAACGCACGTCCATCTCCCCCGGTGTGCAGCAAGAGCCACACATTTTTTCATATAATTGAAAACATTTCATTGTATTAACATCAAAGCAATGTTTGTCTTTATTTCATGTTCTAGGAGCGGCTCCCAAGGAAACTTCGGCGGAGGAGGGTTTGAGCTACTAATACGGCAGAGGACATGTTCCCCCATTCCAACTTCAACCCCTAAACCAGAATGTGGAGGGATTTTCTCGTCACGTCAATTTATTCTACAAAGTCCTGGATATCCCAGATCTTACCCAGAAAATGCAGACTGTGAGTACATAGTACGATCTCCTCCAGGACAAGACACGTGCTACCTGCAGTTGGAGTTCCTCCAGTTCTCCTTGGAGTCATCTCCAGGTTGTAAGAAGGACCGTCTTCAGATTGGCAGTCAGGAGGTTTTATGTGGACAAGTCTCTGGGACCAAGCAATATAATCGAGTGTTGGGGAACTTCCGTGTACGGTTTGTCTCTGATGGTGCTGGCAATGGTCGTGGCTTCCAGATCTCGGTCATTCAATTACCGTGTTCATCAACTACTACAATTGTGCCACCCACTCGTCCTGCGACAACTTATTATCCAACATTCCGGCCGCCAGTCACACCCAATCCGCAACCTCCAGTCTACCCGTATCCTCCAACAAATCCTCATCCTCCATTTAATACACTCCCCCCATATCCTCAGCCTACTGTATCTACACCATCCTCTCAGTGTTGTGGTACTGAGTATAGCGGTCGTCACGAATACCTTGTCAGTCCAGGGTTCCCATATGCCACTAGACAAAATGCAGATTGTTCATACAGTATCAACCGCTTCAGTTCCAATACTTGCCAAATTCGAATTAATTTTAAGTTCTTCTCTCTAGGAGAATCGGATAACTATTTAGGTTGCCGAGGTGGGTACTTGGTGATTGGAAATCGCTGTTTCTGTGGCTGTCTAACGGGAAACACGGTGACCTTAGATGCCAGACTAGGAACTTGGCCTAAAATATTACGGTATGTTAGTGATTCTAGGTTCAATAACCACGGTTTCTTGCTTGAGATATTTCAGGACGATTGTCAAAAGTACATCAATTATAACCCAAGTTCCCTTGAAAGAATTATGGATCTTAACAACGTGATATCGAATGAGACAGCTCAGGACAGTACGCGACATTTCTCACTGGAGTCCGTTGAAACAGACTCTGATGATACAGTGAATGCGACAAATAAAGAGCAGTTCTTTGTAGTGCATCCGTTAAATAGTAACGAGACGAATTGGAGTGAAGGAAACGAGACGAGGAAGAAACGTTTCTTGTGGAAGCCAGCTGTCACTGATATGTCGTGTGGTTTATGGACACTAGGATCTTGGCTGCAGTATCCTTCGCTGTGTCCAATATCATCTCAGTCCGTACACTGTCAAGATCTTGGGCAGCTTGAAGGGTGGATAGCTTCACCTTTGTATCCTCGGCCATATCCGGGTAATATGAGGAATTACTACAGGTAAGTACAATTTCTACTACGAAATACTGTAGATATTAAACATGACATGTTAGGTATATATTAGCAAACTACCTCTTAAATATCTGTAGATGAGGGCACAGAAAACATTTATGGTATCTCGTGCCTAACAAACGGAGTGATTAAACGAGAATCCTCCGTTAGGGTACGTTTATGCTGGCACATCGCTAGGCCTCGCTGCTCGATGTTAGGCGATAATGAAACAAACCAATAGATCTCAATCGGTGCCTTTACCCTGGAGCTCGGCTTCTCGCTACGTTGCTGGCTGCTATCCTCACCATATTAGAGATGGGGAGATTCTGAACGAGTGATTCAAAATGAACGAATCATTGCACTGAACGATTGAATCATGATTCAGTGAACGAAATGAATCGACTCGTTTGTGAATCGAAATCTGAATCGAGAGATGGCAGCCGCAACTCGTTCCTTGGTTCCTCGTTCGTTCTGATTCATATCGCCAAATCGGATATCCACCACTTTTGAATCAATGACTACTTGTGAAGAACGACTCTGTTATTTTTTATTTAACCTGAACTAAAAGTCCGGTCCACAAGTCAAATACTCCTAACCTAAACTTACAGGAAAAAATATAATTTTTTAATAAGAAATTATCACGTAGTTTCAAGTCACACACTTCTCGGAACTTTAAGCTACACTCAACTTCCAGCTCGTGGCGAAATGTTAGGTTAAGTTTACTTCAAGGTTCCCGCTCACGTTCTTGTTCTTGTGAAGTAACGTGTGAAACATGGCCACAAAAATGTTCATATCTACTATAAATTTCAAATTCGATTCTCGTATAGTTTCGAATGGTAGCTACTTAAGTTTGGAAAGGATTAGTCAGACAGTTGTGTAGCATTTCTCAACTGTAACCTCTAAAAAGGATATTACTCTTGTTAAAATGCTATCAATTATTATTATTATACCTTGAACATTTCACTTCTTGTAACCTGTAAACATGTAAAGCAGTAGCAGTTATAAAGAACATAACGGAATGGTTCATCTGAGTCCATGGTTTCGCTTTCGGCTCTCCGTCACGCGGTATTGGAATGAACGAATTAAATGAACGAATCAAATGAACGAATCATTTTAGTGAATCGGTTCAAATGAATCGGTTCTTCTAAAAGAATCAGATTCCCCATCTCTATTGCTCTCAAACATGTTTGTTTCTGGAGCCTGGTGCATCGCCAGCTATTATGCAACTTGGACTGCGATTGGTTCTTTCAAGGTGACTCGCTCTTCCACTCCTCCTCTCTCTGCATCCCATGCAGATGTTCTGTGATTACTAGTTATCTGAACCTGATCCGGTCCTACGTTGTGCTGTTTCGTTTCTGTTACGGGCGACGATTTAAAAAAAAATGCTGATATCAGCTGTCTTCGAACGAAATGCGATTAGGAACCAGCGGTATGCCGATCATAATAACAGGTTCAAACTGGATAAACTATGGAATGAAGAGAAGACGAGCTGTTTGTAGTCCTCGTCATCTGGTTTGTGAGGGTTAGTGGCCTGTTTTATCGTCCTTGAAAGTGGAGTTTCTATTTGGTTTTAATTCATATCTTGTTGTTAACTACGCTTTCATTCTATTGAATATGTTTCTATTTATCTTTCTATGAGCCTCCGTGGCTCAGACGGCAGCGCGTTCGGCCTCTCACCGCTGGATACCGTGGTTCAAATCCCTGTCACTCCATGTGAAATTTGTGCTGGAGAAAGGGGAGGCGGGACAGGTTTTCCTCCGGGTACTCCGGTTTTCCCTGTCATCTTTCATTCCAGCAACACTCTCCATTCTCATTTCATAGCATCTATCAGTCATTAATAAATCACTTTAGGAGTGGCGACCCCATCGTACTAACAGCCTATATCCGCTTCATTCATTCCATCCCTGACCCGGTCAATGACTGGAAAACAGGTTGTAGGTTTTCATTTTTCATTATCATTCTATGTTTTTAATATGTTTTCAGCTTTTAACTTGAATTAAATATATGATTTTAAACGATTCAAAGGGTGAACTCCATATTTCATTCTCTTATTTTTTGTGCGTACCGCTGATGAATCGGAACTATCGCTCTCAAAAGACGAGAACATGTTCACAAGGTGAATTTTTCACTACAACTGCGAGCTGCCAGCAGAGTGAGCGCGGGAATGCTGCAGGGTAAAAGCTCCATGGCGAGCTCCGCAGCGAGGTGCTAGGTCGAACTTCAAGGTGCCAGCATAAACAATCGAATACTTTTAGTAACCGAATAACCTCCATCCGATTATTTACATAATCGAATAATTATCGAATAAAATAATCGAATGAGTTTCAAATACCATTCAGTTGTATCACATAGAATATTCGGATGCGTCATGAATCAATTGTTCGGTTTAAGTGTGCCGGATGGATAATTGGTTGAAATGAGCGAATAGATGGACTCTTATGAAAAATAGAAATACGCATTTTTCCATACGTACCTCCAAATGCTGGAACGAAATGAGTGCATTAACTGTCCTAATAACATTGCTTTTCATTCGATAATTTCGAAAGCATTCACTATTCAATTACCTCATTCATTCGAATGCATTTCCGAATGACTAATCGACAAAATAATTGGATGGGAAATATAATCGAGTAATCGAATAAAAGGAAATAATCGAATACGGTAAGTGATTATTTTGTATTTGATTATCCCATCACTACCTTAGACACGCTGAATGAATAATCAAAAAATAATCGAATAAGAAATATAATCGAGTAATCGAATAAAAGGAAATAATCGAACAAGTGATTATTTTGTATTCGATTATCCCACCACTACCTTAGACACGCTGAATGAATTTGCTAGTTGCTTTACGTCGCACCGACACAGATCCCATGGCGACGATGGGACAGGAAAGGGCTAGGAGTGGGAAGGAAGCGGCCGTGGCCTTAATTAAGGTACAGCCCCAGCATTTGCCTGGTGTGAAAATGGGAAACCACGGAAACGCTGAATGAATAATCAAAAAATAATCGAATGAGAAATATAATCGAGTAATCGAATAAAAGGAAATAATCGAACAAGTGATTAATTTGTATTCGATTATCCCATCACTACCTTAGACACGCTGAATGAATAATCGAAAAATAATCGAACGGGAAATATATGATGATGATGCTTGTTGTTTAAAGGGGCCTAACATCGAGGTCATCGGCCCCTAATGGTACGAAATGAAATAACAAAACATTCAAATTCATCCACTGACCAAAATAAAATAAAAAATGTCATGAAGAATGAATGGATGGACATGAACCCTACAAAAAACAAAAACAAAAACAAACAAACAAACAAACAAACAAACAAACAAACAAACATAAAACAGTAGATCAGACTCAAAAAGAAGGTAGTTAATTAGAGTATTACTGACCAAGGGACCATTTATTAAGCACAATGATGCTTGATATCTGAAGGTGTGCTAAATTCACGTCTAAGGCCCCACAGAATGGTACATGTCGCGAGTAAAGTAGAACCATGGTATTTGTCATGTTGGGGTACTGATCAAAAGTAGCGGAGACTCACGCTGGTCCACACAAGATGGTACTACTCACAAGTATTGCAATTCGTACAGGGAACGCAGACCTATGGTGATGCTCACACAACGGCGCCACTCATAGCCAACGCAAACCGGTAAGGTTCCCCACCTAGGTGTAGCTACTAGTCACGGGCGCCGGTATTCCCGTGGTGTTTTTCATATAGTGGGTACCAATCACAGGCAACGCTGACCCACGGTGCGGCTCATGTAGCGGTACAACTCACAGGCTACGCCCAGACCCGCGGTGTTGCTCACATGAGTACGACGCACGGGTACTGAAATCCACCAGGCCAGGTTTTTTACTGCAACTAATCACAAACCTATTTCGTACCAATTTTTTTTTTGCTAGCGGCTTTACGTCGCACCGACGCAGATAGTTCTTATGGCGACGATGGGATAGGAAAGGCCTAGGAGTTGGAAGGAAGCGGCCGTGGCCTTAATTAAGGTACAGCCCCAGCATTTGCCTGGTGTGAAAATGGGAAACCACGGAAAACCATCTTCAGGGCTGCCGATAGTGGGATTCGAACCTACTATCTCCCGGATGCAAGCTCACAGCCGCGCGCCTCTACGCGCACGGCCAACTCGCCCGGTCGTACCAATTTAGTGATACTACTCGCAAGTACATGCAACCCATGGTGTTCCCCGCATGATGGTACGAATCAAGAGTAGTTTCATGGTTTTAATTCAATCATCCCTTGGTCGCCCCTTGTAGTCGCCTCTTACGACAGGCAGGGGATACCGCGGGTGTATTTTACATGTGCGTCCCCCACCCGCAGGGGGTAGTGTGTTTGGTCCGCGAGAGGTATTTTATTTCCCTCAAGTCCGCCGGCAAGCCGGTTAGGACCCCCCTATCCGCCACATGGGACGCGCCACGTGGGAGTATCACCTCTCCCCCTGCTACGCCTGCGTAGTAGGTTCGTGGCGCCAGCGTAGTAGGTTCGTGGCACTACCTTAGACACGCTCAATTTTGGAGTGTACGTAGGCTAGCCGTTGGTCATGGCTCAATTATTTGGCATTGCTTCAATTTACCGTGAATGTCTTCTGTACCCCATATACAGAGGTATACATATTGTTTTCCACTTTGTGTACTCCGAATATTTTGTGATGTCTGAAGCCATCTCTTTTTTGTTTCGACTCAGTTAATTTATAACTGTTAGGCTCTCCAGTCTGCCGAAACTAACATTGAGTAAATGCATTTATAAACTACATGAAAAAAGAAAACATATGGTAAGATAATTCTACCAAAAAAATTAAGTCGTTTCTTTTTTCTGTAGTTTATAAATTTACGTATTCAAATTAGTTTCGCCAGACCGAAGAAACTAACTGTTATAAAAAATTAGTAAAATTCTCAGAAAATGTTGTAAATATCACGTCACATTGTAACCATATGAAAAATCATATTAATATTGGTAAAAGCATTGAAGCTCGTTAGAACTTACCAGCGTTTCGCCCCAGTGTAGCAATGGATTCACGAAACTTTCACGATTGAAAAGGCCTAAAGAGTTTGAATGTTATCGACAGTTGCAATCGATAAAGCAAATGGTGGTTTTCTTCTGGGAACTTAATTTTTGAAATACTGTACATGCCTAAAACAGCACCCCGTGTGGGTAGGGGACACAGAAGAAGAATACACCCACGGTATCCCTTGCCTGTCATGAGAGGCGACTAAAACTCTCTTTCTCCGATACAAATCTCCTGCCCTGAGAGACAGTCTCGCCATCTAGGAGGCCCGCCTCCCCCTTCAGGGGAGAAATGAAACATTTAGTAGTAGTAGTGTCTCAACGGCGTGCTAACAGCCAGCGTCTTGGAAATGTGCAGTAATCTAACTGAAGAGTCCACTGCTACACTGGGGCTAAACGCTGATAATTTCACGACTGAAATGTCTGAACAGCTTGAATGATTTTAACATTTGCAGTCGATGAAATTAAATTATGTTTTCATTCTGGGAAATTCATTTCTTAAAATACTGTGTTTACGATTACTTCCATACCGTGAGCCATGTGCTTGCCTACTGTGAATTACATTTTCTTGGACAGGCGAGAGAATTTATCGGTAAAAAATATCATGAATACAATAATAGAAGAGTTTCTGAAGTGAAAGTAGAACATCGATGATGATGATGATGATGATGTTGATTGTTGTTTAAAGGGGCCTAACATCTAGGGCATCGGCCCCTGATGGTACGAAATGAAATGGCAAAACAAAAGTTCAAAATCATCCACTGACCAAAATAAAATATCTCACGAAGAATGAATGGATGGATATGAATTAAAAACAATCAGTGGAACCGACCCAGAAACTATCATAAAAATAGTATTACTGGCCAAGGGACCACTTCTAAAGGACAATCCCGAATTGAGGAGGCGTGTTGTCTAAAGGGGTCCAAAATACAAGTCAACGGCCCCTCATAATGGTAATTATTACTAGTAAAGTAGTACCTTGGTATTTGTCTTGTTGGGGTACTAATCAGAAGTAGCATAGATTCACGGTGTTCCACACATGATGGTACTAATCACAAGTATTGTACTTCGTACACGTAACGCAGACTTATGGCGTTTCTCACATAATGTTGCCACTCATGGGCAACGCAAACCGATGATGTTCCTCACCTAGGTGTACTAATCACGGGCGCCGGTATTCCCGTGGTGTTCCTCATATAGTGGGTACTAATCACAGGCAACGCAGACCCACAGTGTCGCTCATATAGTGGTACTACTCACAGGCAATGCCTAGACCCGTAGTGTTTCTCACAATGGTACTAATCACGGGTAGTGGAAACCCACAGTGAACCACTCTCTGCTGCTACTAATCACAAACCTATTGTGTACCTAATATAGTGGTACTACCCGCAAGTAAATGCAACCCATGGTCTTCTCCGCGTGATGGTACTAATCAAAAGTAGTTTCATGGTTCTAATACAAGCATCCCTTGGTCGCGCCTTTAAGTCGCCTCCCACGACAGGCAGGGGTACCGTGGGTATATTCTTCGTCTACATCTCCCACCCACAGGGGATAGACAGAGAGAAAAAGGAAGAAAAAGTAGGGATCCTTCACTTCGAAAAATGAATTAGCGGACGAAGAAAGGCAAGAGCCACGAAGGCCGTGAAAATGAAGGACTCCCTAGGCCTCGAATGCTTCGGGGTCGGAAAAAAACGAGAGGTGACAAAGCAAGGTCGGACAGGATAGATGAAAGTGAGGAGCCTGGCACAAGTAAGTGGAAGCAATGCTAGGACTCAGCTAAGGGCCCCGTGGTCACCAACCCACGCTCCCAAGTTGAGATCCCCTTGGACCCCATTTAGTCGCCTCTTACGATAGGCAGGGGATACCGTGGGTGTATTCTTCATCTGCGTCCCCCACCCAAAGGGGTAAGTAGAACATCATCATCATAGGTTGTTCTGCCATTCGGCAGGTCCAATCACGGCTGTGACCTCCATATCTCTCCATCTTGTGCCCTTTTCTTCACTTCTGCATAATCTTCCTTTCTTTTTCTAATGCTGATATCGTCTCCTTCCTCTTCCTCGTTTTCCTTTTATCATCCCTTCAATTGCTATTCGTAGTAAGGTGTTGTGTCTTAGATTATGCCCTATCCAGTTTTTCTTCCTATTTTGGATTACGGTCAGCATGCTCCTCACTCCTCCCACTCTCTTCAGAACTTCCTCATTTGATATTTTATCTTCCCATTTTTTACACCTTCAATTCTTCGCCAAATCAGTAGAACATCATCACATTAAAATAGTTGGACTATCTCTGTTAGGAACATGGTATTTCTCACGTTCCAAGGTATGGAAGTAAGTTAAAACTTTTTGAAATAACAAAAATTGGTGTTCATTTCAGAATCCGCCGTGCTGAAGGCTACTGTAGAGTGGAACTAGCGGTGATCGACTTCGGAGTGGAACCTAGTCCTAACTGTGAGAAAGACTACTTGCTGGTGGCTGGATACCGGTATTGTGGCACCACCCTCCAAGCTACCACATGTAAGTATTTTATTCAGAGGTATTTTTATTTAGTTGCAAAACTGCCTCCCAATGGAGGCAGCCCTAAAGGACTCAGTATATACACATGACAATAATAAATAACCTTAAAATTATGATTACAATATTAAAATATAATAATCTCTATATGCAAAATAACATGTTCTGACTGACCGACTGATTCATCATGCGTGAATTGTTTTCTATGAGGATACAAATATCTTAAAAAAACTGAACATTTTACAGACATGAAAATGTGTTTGGAATCTCCTTTAAAAATAAAGAAATGCGTATCTTTTGTTTTCGGAAAATCCACTTAAGGTGGGGGTAAATTTAAGTGAAGAAGGAGTTGAATTCTGTTTATAAGGATACTTAGACTGTATCTCAAAACTGAAGATGTTATAGACGTGTAAATTGGTATCTGGAATCTCCTTCAAAAATAAAGAAACAAGTATTTTTGTTTTCAGAAAATCCACTTATGGGGGAGGGGGTGAAAAGAAGTGAAGGAGTTGAATTCGTTTTATGAGGATACATATATCTCAAAAACTGAAGGTGTCACAGGCGTGAAATTTGATGTTTTGAATCTTGTTTAAAAATAAACACGTTGTCGGAAAAATGCACTTAAGGGAGTTAAAATAATTGAAAACAGCGGGTGATTTTTAAAAATGAGTATATCTCATAAAATTAACATGCTACAGACGTGAATATTGGTATTCGGAATCTCCTTTAAAAATGAAGAAATACGTATGTTTTCTTTTCTGAAAATTGTGGGTGGGGGAGGGGGTGTGAATGTAAGTGAGGAAGGAGTTGAATTCTGATTATAAGAATACTTATATCTCAAAAACTGAAGATTTTAAAATTGTAAAATACTTTCCAGTCTGTCAGACACACAGAAATTTCAAATGCAAATGAAAACACTATAAGCATACCTGTAAAAATCACATATTATATAGGCTACAAAGTCTGACATGTTTCGTTAAAACGCTGGAAAATGTGATTTCGTTTTAACAAAGACATACTTTAAAAATGGTATTTAGAATCTCCCTTAAGAATGAAGGAACACGCATTTCTTGTTTTCGGAAAATCCACTGAAGGGGGAGAAAAAATTTGAGAAAGCGGGTGAATTTTTAAATTGAGTATGTCTACAGTATATCTAATAAACTTAACATGTTACAGATGTGGATATTGGTATTTGGAATATCCTTTAAAAATAAAGAAACACATATTTTTGTTTTCGGAAAGTCCACTTAATCGGGGATGGGATGAATAGAAGTGAGGGAGTTGAATTATTTTTATGAGGATATTTATATCTCAAAACCTGAAGTTGTTACAGACTTGGAAATAGGTATTTGGAATCTCCTTTTGGAATTAAAGAAACGCGTATTTATTTTGTTTTCGACTTGAGAGAGGACTTTTTCTAAAATGTAGAGTTCCATGTCGCATATTCCAGGGATAGCTCTGCCAGTAGCCTGGTCATCTTAGCCCCAAAAGGCAATACCACAAACGTGGTTTACAAAGAGGTTCTGGGGTAAATGAATCTCAAATTTTCAGTGAGATTTTATACTTTATAGAATTTTGGATAATGTCCTAGTGCAGTATCGAGGAAGGAATACTTTTATCAAATTACGAAATCCACGCGAGCGAAGCCGTGGGTAACAGCTAGTATGATATAAATTTCAAACAACACCTAGAGGTGATTCAGAAGTTGACAACTCTACTTTAGCACTATGGTGACTAATTCACCTCGTACAGAAGTGGGAATGTGATGTATTTTCAAAATTCCTCAAACAAACGAGGTATAGCACCTCGTGTTCCTATCAGTAGACCTATTACATCAACGCATTTGAGCACTGTTGTGCTTTGAAATAATTAATAGTAGGTTCGTAGATAGCTTTCTATTCTTTAACCACATCCTCAGCTTGTTGAAGACAAAAAAATGATCCATAGCTAAGAAAAACATATTATAACTTGAAATAATTATTACTACTCGTTTAGAACACGCTAAGGTATCTTTAGGACAGTAGGAGAGAAGTTCAACAATTGTGAGATAAACCTGCTCAAAAATTCAACAACAAATTTCACTCGTCACACATTTTGTGAATACTTTGTAGTGCATTAAACAAAACATTAACCATACCGTCGCCAGCTCTGATAGGTTTTTTCCATAGTTTCTATTTTTAAACCAGGAAAATCCTGGGGAAATATTATCTTAATTAAGGTTACGGCCGCCCCCTTTCCGGGTCTAGCCTTTTCCTGCAGCAGCGACACGGGAAATCTATCAGTGGTAGTGCGACGATTAACCACTACCAAAAAGAAAAGAAACGGTAACTAAAGGCTGGCCTAAATTGGTGACTGTGTTAATTCAAAGAAATTGTTGTAAATGAACTCATGTTCATAAACAAAAGAACACCTTGAAAGACTAGAGATACACAGGACATGTTCATTAAAAAGTTCTGTAACGATCACTCACCTATTTTCGGCTGCCGTCATTTGGAACTCCACCTATTTTCATATACTCGCCGCTACTTTATTCATCTAACCGGCCTTGGACTTTCACTGCTGCCTCGCCGTGCATCCGTCCTGCTGAATTGTTCACTACACACTGAGTCGCCACTGGATTACGTCACCCGCTGCGTCAGTGTTCGATATTTCTCGACGTTTTGTGTGCTTTTCTCCTGAACTTTCTGCAGCGGTATAAGGGCTTCCCCCTCATACTCGGTCTTCAGTCCAGCGCTGACACCGAGTGTGGTTGGAGGGTCGTCTGAGGACTACCCAGTATTTGCTGGGAAGCTCCACTTCTTTTATTTGCTGTATTGGGTGAGCAACAGAGTATTTATTTTATAATTACCACTATTATTCTTCTCCTGTGGATTTTGGAGTTATCTTTATTGCTGTGGCCGGTTTTCTTTTAAGCTTGATGTGAGTGATATTTCTCGTTAACAAATGAACATCGAGTAATATGCAATTTCAAGAGTTAGTGAGTGATTGAACTTGTGGCCTGGACGGTACAATTTATTACATAAAACTGTTCCTGCATTTGGCAACGTTTAAACTCAGGCGACTCCCATTATTGTGATCCCCGTCCTTGGTCTTTCCCGTGCCTTTCTTCTCCCTTTGTTTACCTTTTTGGAAATCTGTGTCAATATTCTCCGAGGCTTATAGATTACCATGTTCATTTGATTAGTCACACATTATAACTTGTAAATGGTCTAGGGATTCTATTATAATGTACGTCATTCACGATGAGCGTTTTCTTTTATGTGCCAGATTACAAAATTTTGAGTTGTAAATTTGAAATTGATTTCCTTGTAGAAACAATATACTGTTTTGATTAACCTTTCTTCTTATTATTATTACATTCACCAACCTCCAATTTGTCCCAGCCCTTTTCTCCTTGAACGTCTTGTCAATGAATCTTAATCAACTACTACGTTGTTGCTTTGTTTTTCTACGAATTGATAAATGTGTTTCTTTCTACATCCCCAACACGTAACAGTTCTGCAGAAACGATTAGCATTTCAGTCACTTAGGTTCAGTATGTGTACTGTTGCATAGTACGCACTGGGTCCTCCATGGGCACTGATAATGGCGAATGGCGTCCTAAGGTATAGCCATCCATGCTACATTCACCTGGCTGCACAGTTCATCTTTGGTAGTTGGCATTGGGTCACAATGCTGCACCCGTCGTTTCACCATATCCCACACATTTTCGATTGGCGAAGTGTCCGCTGATTGGACGGGCCAGGGCAACAGTCTGACATCCTGTGACAACAAGAAGGAACGTATTCGTGCAGCAACGTCTGGTCGCGCATTGTCCTGCTGAAATTTGGCGTCTGGGGTGTCACACAGAAAGGGTATGGCTACGGGTTGCAGAATGTCATTCACGTAGGTCAAACTGGTCGCAGTGCTCTGGACACGCACCAACTGTGATTTTTCGTTCTCCACACCATAAGGGTTTGAGTTAGCGCTGTATATCTTGTGCGAATGCAGTCATGGTAATACCTCTCCCCCTCCATGTGGCGAACCAAAATGTGGCCATCATTTCCAAACAAACAGAACCTGGATTCGTCCGAAAACGCTATCTGCTGCCATTCCTGTCCCTAATGACGTCGTTCCGTACACTGGTGCAGTCTAGCATGTTTATGCACATTAGTCAAAGGTAGGCCGAGAAATGGACGACGCGCCGGTAATCCAGACCGTAATAAACGGCGACGGACTGTCACTCCTGATAGTGTACGATGTGATACACTGTTCCACTGTTGCGCCAGAGCCGAGGAGGACGCAGATCTGTCCTGCAATGCCATTCGAATAAGGTGTCGATCTTATCGGGGGGTGGTCTGTGTTGTGCGACCAGACCCATCTCGTCGTATTCTACGGCATTTTATGAACCATTCTGTACAAACCCGTTGCACTGCCGACACACTTCGTCCCACACGAGCAGCAATTTCCTGGATGGATGCATCACGTTCTCTCATGCCAATAATGTGACCTCTTTCAAACTCACTCATTTGACAATACGGTTCTCGCATATGTCTGCGAGGCATTCTTCACATCTGCTCAGGTCACAATGATCCCTTACCTTCGGTTTATAGCGACAACGAGAGCCGCAGGCTCATTTTACCAGACGGTGGTGAAGCGCCGAGATATCGACGTGGACCTTGAACCTGGAGGCCGACAATTTTCAAATTTCTTCAGAACATACTAATGCATAAGTGCTGTGAATATGAACTTCCTCTCTTGAGTCTTTCAAGGTGTTCTGGTTTTTATGAACATGAGTGTATTTCTGATCAAACCAAATGATAAAACTTTAACAAAGTAAGAAAATGCGATATTATACACTGGCGGTAAAAGAATATCAAAACAACAAGAAGGGGTTGTGCTAGATTAACGAACTTGGTAGGCGTGTTCATACATCTAAAATATCACGTTGATTCAAATTTCCCACAAATCGCATTAGCATAGCACTGGTAGTGGCCCCATGACGTTGCACATTGGACATCAGGTTTGCTTTAAATGCGGGATGTACTGTGCGAGAGTACCTGTGAGATTGTACGGAGTGACTTTGAGTGGTTAAAGAATGCCTTTACGACGTCGAAGAGATCAGTATCAACTGCTCACTGCCGTTGAACGAAGCCATATAATAGGGCTACGTGAAGGTAGATTTTCCTTCCGCACTATTACAGAACGACTTGGCAGGAATGTCTCCAGTGTGCACACGCGCTGGCAGCAGTGGTCACGGGAAGGTACGCTCGCAAGAAGACCAGTGTCTCCGAAGGTCCCCGTGGCACCACCGAGAGGCAGGACCGCCGTATTCAGCATATGGATGCGGCGGAGCGGACTGCATCTGCAGCAGCAATTCGAGTGGCAGTTGGCACCACAGTGACGCAACGAACTATCCGAAATCGGTTACTTGATGATGATGATGATGCTTGTTGTTTAAAGGGGCCTAACATCGAGGTCATCGGCCCCTAATGGTACGAAATGAAATGACAAAAAAAAATCAAAATCATCCACTGTCCAAAATAAATACTCGTCATGAAGAAGGAATGGATGGACTTGAACCAAAAACAAAAAACCAACAAAAAACGAGCAAACAAAAAAGAAGTGGATTCAACTCAAAAAAAGATCATAAATACTTCATTACTGACCAAGGGCCCACTCATGAAGCACAATCCTGAATCGATGATGCTTGATGTCTAAAGGGGTTCAAAATCCATGTCTAAGGCCCCTCAGAATGGCATATGTCGCGAATAAAGTAGAACCATGGTATATCTCAAGCTGCGGTACTAATCAAAGGTAGCGTAAACTCACGGTGTTCCAAACATTAAGGTACTACTCACAAGTATTGTACATCGTAAAGGTAACGCAGACCTATGGTGTTTCTCACACATTGGCGCCACTCATAGCCAACGCAAACCGATGAGGTTCCTCACCTAGGTGTACTAATCACGGGCGCCGGTATTCCCGTGGTGTTCCTACAGAGTGGGTACTAATCAGTAGCAACGCAGACCTACGGTGTCGCTCGTATAGTGGTACAACTCACAGGCTACGCCCAGACCTGTGGTGTTGCACACACGGGCACGACTCACGGGTACTGGAAACCTACACTGAACCCCACTCGAGTGCTACGAATCACAAAAATATGGAGTACCTAACAGAGTGGTACTACTCGCAAGTAAAAGCGACCGATGGTGTTCCGCGCGTGATGGTACTAATCAAAAGTAGTTTCATGGTTTTAATCCAATCATCCCTTGGTCGCCCCTTTTAGTCGCCTCTCACGACAGGCAGGGGATACCGTGGGTGTATTATTCGTCTGCCTCCCCTACCCACAGGGGGTATGTGTTTGGTCCGCGAGAGGTATTTTATTTCCCTCAAGTCCGCCGGCAAGCCGGTTAGGACCCTCCTATCCGCCACCTGGGACGCGCCACGTGGGAGTATCACCTCTTCCCCCGCTACGCCTGCGTAGTAGGTTCGTGGTCGGTTACTTGAATGACGACTCCGAGCCAGACGCCCTGCGGCGTGCATCCCACTTACCCCAAACCACCGCCGTCTGCGACATCCGTGGTGACACCCGTCAAGCGAGAGCTCATTGGTGGATGGAGTGGAGGTCCGTTGTGTTTTCTGCTGAAAGCCGATTCTGCTTTGGTGCCAGTGATGGCTGTGTGCTGGTTAGAAGGAGACTAGGTGAGCGCCTACATTCCACCTGTCTGCGGTATCGACACACTGGACCTACACGGGGAGTTGGGGTCAGGGGAGCAATTTCCTATGACAGCATGAGCACTCTCGTGGTTATCCGACACACCGTGACTGTTGATGTTGTGCGCTCGTCTGGTGATTCGACCTAATGTGCTGCCATTCATGAACAGCATTCCAGGGGGTGTTTTCCAACAGGATAATGCATGCTCCCATGCCGCTGTTGTAACCCCTACAGAGTGTCGACATGTTGCACTGGCCTGCTCAATACTCCGATCTGTTCCCAATTGAGTACGTATGGGACGCCATTGGACGTCAACTCCAGCGTCATCCACAACCGGCATTAACCGTCCCTGTATTAACCGACAAGTGCAGCAAGCATAGAACTTAATCCCACAAGACCACCTGTGGGTGGGGTACGCAGCAGACGAAGTATACACGCACGGCATCCCCTGCCTGTCGTAAGAGGCGACTAAAAGGAGACCCAGGGGCTCTCAACTTGGAAGCGTGGGTTGGCGACCACGGAGCCCTTAGCTGAGTCCTGGTAATGCTTCCACTTACTTGTGGCAGGCTCCTCAATTTCATCTATCCTTGGTCAACTCTTGTTCTTCTCCGACCCCGATGGTATTAGAGCATTCGAGGCCTAAGGAGTCTTTCATTTTCACGCCCTTCGTGGCCCTTGCCTCTCTTCGTCCGTTACTTCATGCTTCGAAGTGACTGATCCCTTCTTTCTTCTTTTTTCTTTCTCTCTACCCCTTGTGGGTGGGGGGCGCAGATGAAGAATACACCTACGGTATCCCCTTCCAGTTGTAAGAGGCGACTAAACGAGGCGACAAAGGGATGTTTGTATTAGAACCATGAAATTACTTGTGATTTGTACCATCACGCGGGGAACAGCATAGGTCGCCTTTACTTACGAGTAGTACCACTGTGTTAGTTATACAATAGGTTTGTGATTAGTAGCAGCAGAGAGTGGTTCACTGTGGGTTTCCAGTACCCGTGATTAGTACCCTTGTGAGAAACACCACGGGTCTGGGCATTGCCCGTGATTAGTACACCTAGGTGAGGAACACTATGGGTTTGCATTGCCTATGAGTGTCGCCCATTATGTGAGAAACACCATAGGTCTGCGTTACTCTTGTGCTACGTACAATACTCGTGAGTAGTACCATAATGTGTGGAAAACCCTAAGTCTACGCTACTTTTGATTAGTACCCCAAAATGACAAATACCATGGTTCTACTTTACTAGCGATAAGTACCATTATGAGGGGCCGTTGACCTGGATTTTGGACCCCTTTAGACAACAAGCACCCTCGATTCAAGATTGTAGTTTTTTTTTTGCTAGTTGTTTTACGTCGCACCGACACAGATAGGTCTTACGGGCGACGATGGGACAGGAAAGGGCTAGGAGTGGGAAGGAAGCGGCCGTGGCCTTAATTAAGGTACAGCCCCAACATTTGCTTGGTGTGAAAATGGGAAACCACGGAAAACCATTTTCAGGGCTGCCGACAGTGGGGTTCGAAACTACTACCTCCCGAATACTGGATACTGACCGCATTTAAGCGACTGCAGCTATCGAGCTCGGTAGGATTGTACTTTAGAAGCAGTCCCTTGGTCAGTAATTATATTTTTATGACAGTTTCTGGGTCGGATCCACTGATTTAAAAAAATATCCATCCATTCATGATTCATCATCGTCCGACTCGTTGGCTGAATGGTCAGTGTACTGGCCTTCCGTTCAGAGGGTCCCGGGTTCGATTCCCGGCCGGGTCGGGAATTTTAACCTTCATTGGTTAATTCCAATGACCCGGGGGCTGGGTGTTTGTACTGTCTCCAACATCCCTGCAACACACACACCACACATAACACTATCCTCCACCCCACCACAATAACACGCAGTTGCCTACACATGGCAGATGCCGCTCACGCTCATCGGAGGGTCTGCCTTTCAAAGGCTGCACTCGGCTAGAAATAGCCACACGAAATTATTATTATTATTATTATTATTATTATTATTATTATTATTATTATTGATCGCGTTTTTTATTCTCGTCAGTGGATGATTTTGAACTTTTAAATTGTCATTTCATTTCGTCTCATATCGTACCATTAGTGGTGATGACCTAGATGTTAGGCCCCTTTAAAAAACAAGTATCACCATCATCAACATCCCACAAGCTGAAATCCGGCATCTGTACGATCCAGGGCATGCACGTTTGCATGCCTGCATTCAAAAGTCAGGCGATACACCGGTTATTTATGGATCAGTATAGCACATTTGCGATGGCTTTTCTCGCACCGATATTAACCTGTAGTCTTGTACCTTTAATCAATTAAATATGTTACCTCGACAAGTATATTGCCAAAATTTACGTATTTTACATTCCTTATTTCCTTATATTTTTTTATATATAATTATATATAATTGTAAGATTCTCAAATCATTCAGAATTGTTCATTTAAGTAAAACTGTCTGTAATATACATTGTAGTTCAAGTAATAATTATATAGTACTCTACATGTAACAACACTTTTCTTTTAGAAATAATGAAATTCCCGTGGGAAATTTTATAATTTGGAAAGCTGGTTCAGGTTTTCCTCGCTGTTACGTTCCTACGGTAA
The DNA here is from genome assembly GCF_040414725.1 of Anabrus simplex. Classification (NCBI taxonomy): domain Eukaryota; kingdom Metazoa; phylum Arthropoda; class Insecta; order Orthoptera; family Tettigoniidae; genus Anabrus; species Anabrus simplex. The sequence continues at coordinate 71,770,233 of NC_090268.1, read as the reverse complement.
AATACAAGAATCTTTAAGTCTTAGGCATTTCTTTCTTACCCTTGTGGGTTGCAGCATATGATACATCCACGGTACTCTTTGCTTGTTGTAAGAGGCGATGGGGACTCCTGGGGGCTATCGACTTGGGATAATGGATTGGCGACCGTGGGCTCCCTAGCTGAATCTCGCATTGCTTATACTTACTTGTATCTGGTTCAGCACTATCATATTTCGCATCTGACTTCCCTAGGTGAACTATTTTCATCTTCTACCTTCGACGGTATTAAGTTGTCGTGGCATAGGGATTCGTCCGTGGCCTTTATTTTTCTTTCGCCGACAGTCTTTTCTTTTTTTCTCCTGCGATTAGAGTTGAAATAGGATTGTTATCTGGCACTACCCTCAATATAATCACGAGCATGACGACCTATTTATCTGTCCATCTGTCCATCTGTCTATCATCAAGAACGTTGATTTGGCAGCCTTTTTAGAAGGTCAAATGTCATCATTCGCCAACTTCAGAATGCGAGGAATTTCTTACGGAAAATCCACAGCTATTTCCAGTCATTCGACCGGGTCAGGAATGGAATGAATCAAGCCCCCATCTAGTGTCGAGGATAGGAATTGTGCCGACTGCTAAAGCCTGTCGCACTCGTCTGGGGGTAATGATTAATGACTGACAGATGAAATGATATTGGAGAGTGTTTGGAATGAAAGATGACAGGGAATCCGGAGTACCCGGAGAAAAACCTGTCCCACTTCCGCTTTGTCCAGCACAAATCTCACATGGAGTGATCGGGATTTGAACCACGGAACCCAGCAGTGAGAGGTCAGCGAGAGGCACAAGGCATTTCTTACTATTTCTTCTTAATCTTTTACGGCTTAGGAGCATTGAAAAATCTGCACTTCAGCCAGTTTTGATAGTAGTTCCTTGCATTGCAAAGTAAAATTCTTATACATGGTACATAAGTGATCTATCTCAGTGTCGCGTGAAATATAACGTAGTTCTTCAGGGCGGACTTGAATCTCTTCTGCTTATCTTCTACATAGTTCAAGGAAAATATTCTTTGAACAAAGTTCTATAACTTCGCAGTTCCTTTAATTATTCTCAGCTTATTTGAAAGGGGGATGGCCTACCAATCCTGTTTCTAATGGCACATAGCCAAATGTCTCACCTGGGAACGAATATTACTGGCTGGAGCCTTGAAAGGCAACGAGCGCAATGTGACCGCCTCCATGGCAGCACTATCAGCTAACTCGTTTCCCGCTACACCCATGTGGCTTTGGAGACACACAAACATAACGCTGGTGCTAATCCTCTACAATCCGGCCAGCAGGTCTTGGATGCGCTGCACCAGAGTGTGCTGCGGTAAACATACATCGATAGACTGTAACGAACTCAAGGAGTCAGTGCACAGCAGAAAGTGCTGATATTCGCTAGACAGCGCGTACCGCAGAGCATCAGGGATTATATAGAGCTTTGCTGTATACACGCTAGAGTAGATGTGTTTCTCCTCCGTTTTCCTTGGCAGAGAGGTCGTGTACTATAGTTCCGTCTCGTGTTATTCTGATGATGTTACTCGCTTAGCGTAACCCGGGGGGACATATATAAGGTACCTTAAGGTTAAACTTAGGGACATGAACAACATTGGGGACAGCAATCATTGTCACCCCATCAGCACATCATTAAGAATCTCTGCGAGCGCCCAGATGGATTTCTCCTTCCCACACGCCAGCGGAGGACGCTAAACAGCGTTGGGACTGGTAAAGTTAGATGTGGGCTTACCTTGTTCGAATGGGAATGGACAACTTCACCACAATGTGAGTGTGGAGAAGAGGAGCAGACAGTCGACCATACTACATTTGAGTGTCCTTTACACTGTTGCAGAGGTTCTACAGAGGATTTACAGTGTCTTAGGCGAAGTTCTTCTTTGGCTCTCCAATATTGGTATGGAGCTTTCGTTGTGAACTTCAGATGGTGGTGGTGGTAATTGTTTTGAGAGGAAATATAACTAGGCAACCAACCTCAATATAACACTAATCGGAGAGAAAAAAGTAGAAGGGATCCGACACTTCGACAAAAGAAAGTATCTGCCGAAGGAAGACAAGGGCTATGAAGGGCATGAAAATGAAAGACACCCTAGGCCTCGAGTGCTCTAATACCGTCCGAGTCAGAAAAGAACAAGAGTTGACCAAGGGAGGTCGGATAGGATAGATTAAAATGAAGAGTCTAGCACAAGTAAGTGGAAGCAATGCTAGGACTCTGCTGAGGGCCCCGTGGTCGCCAATCCACGCTCCAAAGTTCGGAGCCCATGGGTCCCCTTTTAGTCGCCTCTTACGGCAGACAGGGGCTACCGTGAATATTATTCTACCGCCCCCACCCAGAGGGGGATGAACTTCAGATGGTTGTTACACATATTGCATATAGTACTGTATTCATAACACGTTCAATAATAATAATAATAGTATTAATAAAATAGATGTGTAAGGAAAGAACTATACTGGTGTTGATGTATACTGCAAATTACAAATAAGAAAACGCTAGAATATGACGTTCATTCTGTGTGTTTCAGCGACGTTCGATCAACGAGATGGGCATCCATTGGAACTGCTATTCGTTTCGGATGGAACAGGATCCGGACGAGGTTTCAGAGCGCGCTACCAGCAAATTCCGTGCCTCTCAGCACCGATCCAACCAGAAAATACTCCCCAGTCTTGTCAACATACCATTCGTCAGTGGCAATTCAGTGTGTCCAGTGCAGACCTTGGACCGTGTATGAAACGCTGTACTTACAAAATCATCCGAGCTGCTACAGTATGGAATATTATTTATTCTTTACAGTATTATAGAAATAGATTTAACTTTTACTCTTAGAAACAATAAACTGTTCTATTACTTCGATCACTTAGTAAATAGCAGGTTATACAGAGTGTTCTTGAAACCGGTTCCAATAGTTATTTAGAGAGGAGATAGCACGCAGTCATTCAAGCGAAAAGGTCCTATAGACATTGGCCATAAATTACTGCATATGATGGGGCACGGGCCCATTGTCATCGTAGGGTTAGGTGACACGTAACACGAGTCTTCCATGAGCGATGGATTGGTCAGAGAAGGCCAATACCTTGGCCTACTCGTTCGCCTGAAGTTAACCCTTTACATTTTAGGCTTTGTGGACATGTAAAGACCATGGTATATGCCGCCCCATAAATTATGTGTATACACTACGAGAACCCGTGTCCAATGCCTCTGATGCAATCCGGCAACAGCTAGCGGTGTTCAAATGAATGCGTGATTCCATGCGACGTAGGGTGGAAGGCTGGATTGCAATGAACGGCGATCACATCGAGCATATCGTCGCTGCCTGGACAAAACCTCCTATGTGAAATATTTTAGCTTAGAACTTTGGCCGATAAGGTTCTGTCATCTAAGGTGCAATATTGTGTGTATATTGTCAAGGTTGATGATGATGATGCTTGTTGTTTTAAGGGGCCTAAAATCGAGATCATCGGCCCCTAATGGTACGAAATGAAATAACAAAAATTTCAAAGGCATCCACTGACCAAAATAAATAAAAATGTCATGAAAAATGAATGGATGGACATGAACCCAAAAAATAACAATAAACAAACAAGTAACAATGATGATGATGATGCTTGTTGTTTAAAGGGGCCTAACATCGAAGGTCATCGGCCCCTAATGGAATGTGATAAACGACATGAGAGATGATGATAAAATTTTAAAAAACATATCCACTGACTAGAGTTTAAAAATGATGGAGAAAAATGAGGGTGAGATTAAAACAATCAGTGGATCTAATACGCAATGCCTTATTTCTAATAAAACAAGAGAAATTACAGGAAAACAAAAGAATAAGGCATTGCCTGGTAGTACATAATTTACGAGAGACGTCAAAATAACACATTAAAATAAGCAAAACAAACTAAAATTAAGTCAATAGGATAAAAGCGAAAGTGACACAAAACACACTAGGACAAAGGACAGCATTACACACGAGAAAACAGTCCACTATCCCTCATAAAGCGGATGACGAGGTCTGCTGACTGCTCGTCATCACGCAAGATAAGGGAGATAGTACTCGGAAGGTTAAGACTACGGCGCAGATCGACCAGGTCCACACACTCCGTAAGGATGTGCACCACGGTAAGGTGGTCGCCGCAGGTACACACCGGAGGGGGTTCTCCTTTCAAAAGATGCGAGTGAGTCAAGATACCGTGGCCGATCCGAAGACGACATAATACCACGGCTTCCCTCCGCGAAGCCCGAAGGGAAGTCCTCCATACCTTCGTTGTTCCTTTTATCGCTCTCAGCTTATTGGGAAGTGGAATGGCCTGCCACTCCATCTCCCAATGGGACATAACAAGATGTCTCAGCTGGGAGCGAATATCACTTACTGGAACCTGGAAAGGCAACGTGGGCAGTGTAACTGCCTCCTTGGCAGCCTGATCTACTAACTCGTTTCCCTCTATGCCCATGTGGCTTGGGAGCCACAGAAATGTGATTCTGGTGCCAGCATCCCAACACCCGGCCAGCAGGTCCTGGATTAGCTGCACCAGAGGGTGCCGAGGGAAACAGGTATCTATAGACTGGAGCGAACTCAAGGAGTCGGTACACAGAAGAAAGTGTCGGCGCTCATTGTACAGTGCGTACCGCAGAGCCTCATAGATAGCATAGAGCTCTGCTGTGTACACACTACAGGTTGCCGGAAGAGCAAAAAGGAACCTATCATTGTTAACAACGAACGCACAGCCCACCTTCGTATCTGACCTTGAACCATCCGTGTAGACGACGACTGAACCTGGATAGCGGCCAACAACGGACAGGAAGAGCCTCCGATAAATCGAAGGGTCCGTGTTTTCCTTTGGACCAGTGTGCAGATCCAGGATTACTTCAGGTCGTCGTACGACCCACGGAGGTACCCCACTTGGTTGTCTGACAAGGCAAGGAACCGAAGGTACGTCAAACAATTCGGAAATGTTATCCAAGCGTATCCCAACCGGCCGCGTCGCTCGAGGACGAGCAGCGTACAGCAAACGGTTGCCATTGTTGAACACGCAAGGATAGCTTGGATGAAGTGGCATCTGTCGCAAATTTGCAGCATATGTAAGTAGAAGTTGCTGGCGCCTCAGGTGTAAAGGCGGCACACCAGACTCAGCGAGCAGGCTAGCGATGGGGCTTGTACGAAAAGCTCCCGTCGCCAACCTAACCCCGCTGTGGTGGATACTGTTCAGCTTCGCAAGAACGCTTGGTCTTGCGGAGCCATATGCTGTACTGCCGTAGTCTAACCGGGATAAAATGTGTGCCCGATAGAATCGCAGGAGCACCGCGCGGTCAGCCCCCCAAGAAGTGCTGCTAAGAAACTTAAGGATATTAAGCTTCCTAGTGCATTGCACTTTTAACTGCCGCACGTGTGGCTCCCACGATAATTTACTGTCAAAAAGGAGCCCAAGAAATCGGTAGGTGTCAACAACTGGAAGAACGACATTACCTAGATAAAGCTCAGGATGAGGGTGAAGTGTACGTTGACGACAAAAGTGGACAACGGAGGTCTTTGCGGCAGAAAACCGAAAGCCATGTTCTAAGGTCCACTTCTCCACCCTCCTAATAGCTTGCTGTAACTGTCGCTCTGCGACTGCCATACTGCACGAGCTATAGTGCAGAGCAAAATCATCCACATATAGGGACGGTATGACGGCTGGACCAGCAGCCGCGACAATACCGTTTATGATATAGATGTTGATTCCCATAGGGAATCTGAAATATTTGTCCTGAATGAGCAAATTTATAATACCAATATAAATGGTCCGTTATTGGACATTATAAATTTTCCAGCTAGCTCATTCTTGGTTGCCAGCGTTTCGCCCTCGTGTGCTAGGGTGGGCTCATCAGTTGGTACCTAGCACACCTACCAATACGCTGGCTAGTGCATACCGTGGAGGCCACTGCGTAGGCTAACTGGAGCCACCGGCAGTGCCAATGCACTAAGAGACTTTGTCTCATCACTAAAAATTGATGCCTGCTTGGCCATCAGATGATATAGATGTTGATTCCCATAGGGAATCTGAAATATTTGTCCTGAATGAGCAAATTTATAATACCAATATAAATGGTCCGTTATTGGACATTATAAATTTTCCACCTAGCTCATTCTTGGTTGCCAGCGTTTCGCCCTCGTGTGCTAGGGTGGGCTCATCAGTTGGTACCTAGCACACCTACCAATACGCTGGCTAGTGCATACCGTGGAGGCCACTGCGTAGGCTAACTGGAGCCACCGGCAGTGCCAATGCACTAAGAGACTTTGTCTCATCACTAAAAATTGATGCCTGCTTGGCCATCAGATGATATAGATGTTGATTCCCATAGGGAATCTGAAATATTTGTCCTGAATGAGCAAATTTATAATACCAATATAAATGGTCCGTTATTGGACATTATAAATTTTCCAGCTAGCTCATTCTTGGTTGCCAGCACACGAGGGCACACAAAGTCTCTTAGTGCATTGGCACTGCCGGTGGCTCCAGTTAGCCTACGCAGTGGCCTCCACGGTATGCACTAGCCAGCGTATTGGTAGGTGTGCTAGGTACCAACTGATGAGCCCACCCTAGCACACGAGGGCGAAACGCTGGCAACCAAGAATGAGCTAGCTGGAAAATTTATAATGTCCAATAACGGACCATTTATATTGGTAATACCGTTTATGGCAATCGCGAACAGAGTGACACTAAGAACCGATCCCTGTGGTACTCCATTTTCTTGAACGTGGTATTGCGAATATGTCCTCCCTACTCGGACACGGAATAGACGGAGGGACAAAAAATTCGCAATAAATACCGGCAAGTTACCTCGGAATCTCCATTGATGCAGGACTGAAAGGATGCCATATCGCCAGGTGGTGTCGTAGGCCTTCTCCAAGTCAAAGAAGACAGCTACCAAGTGCTGTTTGCGGAGAAACGCATCCTGGATAGAGCTCTCCAGGCGTACCAAGTGGTCTGTGGTGGATCGAGCGGCTCGAAATCCACATTGGTACTCGGACAAGAGTCCTTGTTTCTCCAGACACCACACGAGTCTGCGATTTACCATCCTCTCAAAGAGCTTACACAGGCAATTTGTAAGACAAATCGGTCTGTAACTTCCTGCATACTTAGGATCTTTGTCAGGCTTGAGGACAGGGATGACTATGCCCTCTCGCCACTGAGACGGAAAATCACCCTCTGTCCAGATTCGGTTGAACACACGAAGGAGATATAGTAAACTATCATCACTAAGGTGTTTCAACATCTGGTTATGGATGTTGTCCGGTCCAGGAGACGTGTCCTTGCAAAGCGCTAATGCGCTGCGGAGTTCCCACTCCGTAAAGGGCACGTTGTAGTCCTCTGAAGCTTGGGTGGCAAAACTAAGGTGATGACGTTCAGCCTCCCGCTTCAGAGGGAGGAAACCAGGATTGTAATTCCCGGAGCCAGAGACATCCGCGAAATGACTAGCGAGATGATTAGCAATCGCGAGGGGATCAGTGGCGACACTGCCTGCAATGGAAATTCCCGGTACAGCAGATGATCCTTGAATACCCGAAAGTCGTCGAAGTTTCGTCCACACTTGAGATGATGGAGTATGCGACGTCATGGACGACATATATCTCTCCCATGAAGCCTTCTTACTTTGTCGAATAAGAACTCGCGCCTTAGCGCGGAGTTTCTTAAATGTTACCAAGTTGGCCACAGTAGGCTGTCGACGGTAACGTTTATGAGCGCGACGGCGTTCTTTGATGGCTGCTGCTATTTCATCGTTCCACCAAGGAACGAGTTTTCGGCGAGGAGCCCCCGAGAAAAACGGAATGGCCTCCTCAGCAGCAGCAAGAATAACTTGGGTGACGTAAGTTATTTCCTCGCCGACGGTCCGCCTGACATCATCGTGAAAGACAGCTAGTGATGTGTACTTTGGCCAATCAGCATGTTTAAGAATCCATCGAGGGGGAGCCTCGACGGGCTTATGTTTCAACAAAGTAAGAATAATGGGAAAATGGTCACTGTCACAGAGATCATCGTGTGCATTCCACCGAAACAGTGGAACCAACGTTCGGCTGCATAGACTTACGTCTATGCGAGAGTATGTGCCGTAACGTACACTAAAGTGAGTTGGTTCCCCTGTGTTCAAAATACATAAATCCAGATCTGTTATAAGTGTTTCCAACTCTCTTCCTCGGGGACAAGGCGTCTCAGAGCCCCATATGGGGTGATGGGCGTTAAAATCGCCCAATAAGAGGAAGGGTGGTGGAAGCTGATCTATAAGATCAGCGACATCATTGATGTTCAGATGCTGGCCGGGTGGAAGATAAACATTACACACTGTTGCTATGACAGGCAGCGAGACGCGAACAGCTACAGCCTCTAGAGGGGTTCGTAATGGAACCTCTTCGCTGTAGCTATCAGAACGTACAAAAATGCCAACGCCTCCGGAAGCCCGGTGAGCATAGTATCGTTCTGTCGAGTATAGTTTGAAATTCCTCAAGACCGTATGATGACCAGGTCTGAAATTGGTCTCCTGAATACAGACTATACTCGCTGCGTACTCACTAATAAGCTGACGTAACTCAGCAAGATGCCTGTAATAACCATTACAATTCCACTGTAACAGTGTCATAGTGTGGACTGTAAAAGGAGTGTTAGGTTATGAGCGAAAAATGCTCGTTAGCCTAAACACTATCTAATTCTACATCCGTAGATGTAGAGGACAGCGCGACATCCATCCCGTCATCAAAAGATGGCAGGGGTGCCGCCCAGAACTTCGACAAATTTCGGGCGCGAGGGGGTCCCCTACGAGGAGAGCGCGCAGGTTTAGGAGCAGGAGTGCCTCCTGGCGCAGACTCATACCCTCCAGATGGGGGGCATGACTTCTCCTTCGCAGGGGAAGGCCGAGAGCGCTCAGAACGGGCGCTCTTCTTCCCCTTCTTTTTTTCAGGTTTAGACGGGCTGGGAGATGGTTTCCCAGCCCTGGTCAACGAAGCCGCCTCCGCCGGCTGGGGCACGACTTTCGTCGACCTCCTAGGGGGGGGGGAGACTTAGTCTTCCCCCCTTGCTGTGCCGGCTGGGAGTTCCCAGCCGGCACAGACTTCTGGTTGGTCGAAGGTGGGGTGGTCCCCCCCTTCGAGCTGTGACTATTTGCGACGTTGCTGGGAGCAGCAACAGTCGCCTTGGGCGCAGCGGTCTGGACAGGTGTCGAGGTCGTAAATGACGAACCTGGAAGACTCGGAGCTATCAAGCTATAGTCGAGTGTTCGGGCAGGTGTATTCATAAAATGAAACTTACGGCGCGCTTCCTGGTAGGAAAGACCATCCAGGGTCTTGATCTCCTGGATCTTCTTCTCACTCAGGTATGTCGGACAATTCCGATCCCGAGGAGAATGAAAACCGGAGCAGTTAGTGCACTTGTATGGAGTTGTGCACTCGTCCGCGCCGTGAGCTACTCGTCCACATGTACCAAATACAGCCTGATTCGAACAGCGAGATACCATATGTCCGAATCGCTGGCATTGATAGCATCGCATAGGAGGCGGGATGTACGGCCTCACATCGCAACGATAAGTGGTTACCTTGACTTTCTCTGGTAACACTGACAACTTGAAAGAGACAATAAAGGCACCAGTGGCAACGTCTTCACCGTTGACCTTGCGCGTAATGCGCCGGACGTGTGTCACGCCACGGTTCTTCATGTCTTCCATCAACTCGTCGTCAGTGTTCAAAATAAGGTCGCGGTGAAAGATGACTCCGCGAACCAGGTTCAAGGACTTATGCTCCTCCACTTTGACGGGGATTTCGCCAAAGTGCTCGCACTTAAGCAACTGATCAGCTTGCAGTGCTGTACGAGTCTTGAGAAGCAAACTACCGTTGCGCATTTTCTTAAGTTCCTCCAGTTCGCCATAGACGCCTTCGATGTGCCGACTAAAAAGGACCGACTTCACCAGCTTAAAATCGTTCCCATCGGTTCTGGTAGCGACCAGAAACCTAGGGAAGCTGGATCCCATTCCTTCACGCTGCGCATGTTCCCAGGGAGTTGAACCTCTCAGGGAAGCAAAAGTTAAAGACTTAGGTGGGCGACCACCTTGAGAGAGCAGACTTCGTTTGGAAGCCATGCCCGATAGCATCCTCCCCGAATGCCACCCACTCCGATCAGGGGTCTCTGTAGCCGAACCAAGCAGCCAAGGCAATACCCACCTGGTCATAGCAGGTACTGCCCGGGGTCCGATGTTGAACGATGCCTAATACGGCATGACTGAGGCAATGAGCACTAAGACTCCCTTCCTCCAGTCACCCGCAATAGCATGTACCCCATAGCGTTTACAGAGCACTAAATATAGAGAAAAAAATAAAAATAATTAATAATAATATGTCCTTCTGGCATTCGGCTGTGCGGGGACCTGCGTTGTCAGGCGGATACCACTGCCCGGGTACATGATACTCCCACCCGCCGCGTCCTGGGTGGTTGCTGGCACGGGCTTTCGAGCGTAGTCGCACACATAGGAGCTCCATCGCCGGGCAGCACGCACATCAAATTTTGAATGGTCTACATCTGACCCTCGGAAAAATAATAAAAAAATAAAGAGGGGACCATGGCCACATGACCCTTTAAGTCGCCTTCTACGACAGGCAGGGATTACCTATGGATGTATTCAGCCTCTCCCATCCACAGGAGGTCCATCACATTATACCAAACCGCAATCCATGTCCGCGCCAAGGTCGCCCCTTTTTGTCGCCTCTTACGACAGGCAGGGGATACCGCGGGTGTATTCTGCATGTGTGTCCCCCACCCGCAGGGGGTAGTGTGTTTGGTCCGCGAGAGGTATTTTATTTCCCTCAAGTCCGCCGGCAAGCCGGTTAGGACCCCCCTATCCGCCACCTGGGACGCGCCACGTGGGAGTATCACCTCTCCCCCTGCTACGCCATCGTAGTAGGTTCGTGGAACAAGTAACAAACAAAACCAGTGGATCCGACTCAAAAACGGTCATAAATAATAGTATTACTGACCAAGGGACCACTTACAAAGCATGGTCCTGAATCGATTATGCTTGATGACTGAAGGAGTCCAAAAACCAGGTCTACGGCCCCTCAGTATGGTACAAGTCGCGAGAAGTAGAACCATGATATTTCTCAAGCTGCGGTACTAATCAAAGGTAGCGTAAACTCACGATGTTCCAAGCAGTAAAGTACTACTCACAAGTATTGTACGTCGTAAAGGTAACGCAGACCTATGGTGTTTCTCACACAATGGCGCCACGCATAGCCAACGCAAACCGATGAGGTTCCTCACCTAGGTGTACTAAGCACGGGCGCCGGCATTCCCGTGGTGTTCCTCACATAGTGGATACTAATCACTGGCAACGCAGACCCACGGTGTCGCTCATATAGTGGTACAACTCACAGGCTACGTCCAGACGCGTGGTGTCGCTCACACGGGTACAACTCACAGGCAACGCCCAGACCTGTGGTGTTGCACACACGGGCACGACTCACGGGTACTGGAAACCCACACTGAACCCCCTCGAGTGCTACGAACCACAAAAATATGGAGTACCTAACAGAGTGGTACTACTCGCAAGTAAAAGCGACCGATGGTGTTCCGCGCGTGATGGTACTAATCAAAAGTAGTTTCATGGTTCTAATCCAAGCATCCCTTGGTCGCCCCTTTTAGTCGCCTCTCACGACAGGCAGGGTATACCGTGGGTGTATTATTCGTCTGCCTCCCCCACCCACAGGGGGTGTGTGTTTGGTCCGCGAGAGGTATTTTATTTCCCTCAAGTCCGCCGGCAAGCCGGTTAGGACCCCCCTATCCGCCACCTGGGACGCGCCACGTGGGAGTATCACCTCTCCCCCTGCTACGCTTGCGTAGTAGGTTCGTGGATATTGTCAAGGCATTCTCGCTCTTCATAATGTATGTGCTGCGGGTCAGTACATCTCCAAACATATTATCACATTGGAGGTTTAGTCCCGGCAACGACGATATGTTGTGAAGAGTAAGTCAAAGACACTGATCGCTGATGATAGTGGTATCGAACCATAACTCCGAAGATACTGGTTTTGCGACCAGTGTTTATACGTTCGTTTGTTGCGCGCTTCACCTCTGTAAATATTGTAACCTTTTTCAAGGCCATCCTCTATACTAGTCTGATTGAAAACTTTTTATCTTATCTCGAATGATACCACTTTTAAGAACAATGCCTCATTTAAACTTATTATATTTTACTTTATGCTTTAAGAATTTTATCGACATAATGCATTGCGAAGTAGAGCCACTGATTTACTTTAAGCGCCGAGTCACGAGAAAATGGGTAAACAGAATTTAATGAAAATCGGTATGTAAAGTCGGAGAATAAGGTACTAGAGTCTACGCTATAAATAATTGTATAAGACGCCCTAATATCACGGAGTCGAAAGGAAACTAAATTGGAAGGCCTACAATAGAAAAAGCTCATAAAATTGATCCACAATAACATTATATTGACCATTGTTTGTTGTGATGTGCTTTGAGTCTTCTGTTGCCACTCATCTCCGATATGTAGGATTACGGACCGAGGATTGTTCTTTAATTTGCCTTACGTCGCACCGACACACATAGATCTTATGGCGACGATGGAGTAGGAAAGGGCTAGGAGTGTGAAGGAAGTGGCTTTGACCTTAATTAAGGTACAGCCCCAGCATTTGCATGGTGTGAAAATAGAAAACCACGGAAAACCATCTTCAAGGCTGCCGACAGTGGGGTTGGACGCTCACAGCCGTGCGCCCGGCCAACTCGCCGGTCGTACCGAGTGCAACAGCCTGCCTGAATATTGTCGGGAAGTAGCTGGGGAGTTAGATAACTTTCTTCTTTAGCATGCATTCAAGCTATTCAATCCGTACTCTGAGGCACTGGTTAGAACGATCAGAGTGCATATTTAACGGAATAAAGGCAGAGGAGTGTTCGCGGCTGTCTGTGGCCTGGTTATTCCAGCTCTGGAACTTTGGACTGTTAGATCGACACCGTAGTACTGTTCGTTAAAAGTGAGAAAATGTGCGGCTTTTCATTTGATAGAGCATTTTCTATGATAACTTGCTTTTAATCGCTACTTTCCTACTGACGTTTTTGTAATGGCCTATGTTGACTTCAGTTACGAAAACCACAAAGCCAGTCTTTCTGAAAATTCGGTAGCGAAGCACGGGTACATCAGCTAGTATAAATTATAACACATACCTGTAAAAGTAGTGTGTATTTAATAGAGTGTACTTTTTTTACAGGTATGTTATAGTGTTGTAATTTACATTCAAATATTGTGTTTGGCAGACTGGATAACTTTTAAGTTACATTTAACTAAGTCAGCACTGGAAAATATGGATTCCTTATTAACGTCTGGATGATTGTAGGTGGTGCACTTCTCTGTTTTCAGAATGTCTGCCAGCTAAAGTTGGCACTACCGCGATTCAATATCCCATGCGGCCAGGGCTACTTGCAAGTGGGTTCGGAGCGTCTCTGTGGGCCACTTCATGGCCGCCAATGTAAGTACTACAAGACACTTCTTTGTGTGAGATGTACCCAGTTACTTACATTTTGACAATGTTGTCAGTGGAATCTGCTTTCTGTTTTCAGTTCACTTCAATTTCTACAGTCCCGAGCTGATTCTTGAGCTTGCTACATCGATTGAAAACGGCCGTGGATTGGAAAATAGTTTTCTTATCCAAGGTAGTCAACTGTGCGACTGTGTTCCCCCATCTCAGTAGTCAGTGTGATACACAAGTAAAAATGCGAAACAAATGTATGTACAAATGGGACATTGTGTTTTATTTATTTATTCAATGAGGAACACAACAGGCTTTCGCCCAATTACAATGTTCACAATATACAGTACAGTACAATTAATATTTACGCTACTAAACATTAACTGGAAAAATGGCAATGCAAAGAATACAATAAACTATCCAAACAATATAAAGTTGGTAATACAATAAAAATATACAGTTACTACATTAATAATTATTTTATATTATTTGACAGAATATTGTATCCAACAGCGTCAGAGAGCATCCAGTGGGACTCTTGTGGACGTAACTGTAATGAATATCTACCTCAGGAATGCACACAAAATAATCAGTCATTGTATAGTTTAGAGTGCGGTACGGAGCTGACTTGTCTGGAAAATGTTTTTTCTATTTGCTTTACGTCGCACCGACACAGATAAGTATTATGGCGACGATGGGATAGGAAAGGCCTAGAAATGGGAAGGATGCGACCGTGGTCTTAATTAAGGTACATCCCCAGCATTTGCCTGGGATACCACGGAAAACCATCTTCAGGGCTGCCGACAATGGGGCTCGAACTCACTACCTCCCGGATGCAAGCTCTGGAAAACTGGCTTGCTGATTATTACCAAATGAAATATCGACAATACAGGACACTTCCGCATTTAACCTTGTTAAAAATGGGAGACAATTTGCGAGTGACGCTCGTAGTGGCGTGACATGGAAACTCGCGCCGAATTCAAATATAAATGGAAATTCGTAAACGGAAATGGATAAATAAATGACGTCTAGAAAAAAACTGTTACTAAGATATTAGCTTAAAAGTTGCCGAAGCAATTCTGGATAAATGAAAGAAGAATTACATAGCAGATTATTATTTAAAGACTTAAATTAGACATATATTTAAGGTATGAAATGCACTGCTATGAAAGGGCTTGATCTTTCATTCATGCAATACCATTTTTTGCTTTAGCATTCCTGCCTGAACGTTTATGGTTAGATTTGTCTATTCCTTCATTAAAAGAAATTGTATCATCACATTAAGACACTTGTCAATAAACAGATCGAAACTTTCCTGCATTTTTCTCTTGGAAGGACTACCTCTTTTGGAAGGGACGGTAGGTAGCACTTGATATATTATGCTGTGTTGATACAGATCACGGAATTAATCTGAGGAGAGGGGATAAAAGAAAGAAAAGCATGAAAATATTATCGATAGTAACGTTTTGAGGAATATTTACGTACAATTAGAGTAAGAATATGTCATACCCTTCGTTGTATAGTCGGAGATTTGTAAAGTCGCTGACCTGTAAATGATCTGAACAGATCTGATAATTGTTATTCAAGCGCAACTTCCCTTCACTCTTGCATACCTTATCCAAGTCACTTCTCTGACATTTCAAAACCCACAGATCACACCTACAACAACACATCAGTTTTGAAGATTAACTGCTGCACTAATACAATGAAATATGCTTCTTATATTTGAAGGCATTTAAAATATGGGTCACCGAGCTCGATAGCTGCAGTCGCTTAAGTGCGGCCAGTATCCAATATTCGGGAGATAGTAAGTTCGAACCCCACTGTCGGCAGCCCTGAAAATGGTTTTCCGTGGTTTCTCATTTTCACACCAGGCAAATGCTGGGGCTGTACCTTAATTAAGGCCACGGCCGCTTCCTTCCCACTCCTAGCCTTTCCTGTCCCATCGTCGCCATAAGACCTCTCTGTGTCGGTGCGACGTAAAGCAACTAAAAAAAAATATGGATCGCGCAGCTTCTAAGTTTAGAAAGTACTTTTATTTTTACAATTTGCTTTACGTCGCACCCACACAGATAGGTTTTATGGCAACTATGGGATAGGAAAGGCATAGGAGTGGGAAGGAAGTGGCCGTGACCTTAATTAAGGTACAGCCCCAGCATTTGCCTGGTGTGAAAATGGGAAAACACGGAAAACCATCTTCAGGGCTGCCGTCAGTGGGGTTTGAACCCACTATCTCCCGGATGCAAGCTCACAGCTGCGCGCCCCTAACCGCACGGCTAACTCACCCGGTTAGAAAGTACTGCAAAAATCTCTTTGTCACCGGAAGAATACAAATGTAAACTCAATATCTACTTATATTTCCTTGTCGCGAGGGAAACGGAAGAAAGGTCGCGAATTCTTCTGCACAGACAAACACAACACACGTCATTCTACTCATGATAAGAGGAGATATAAATGAATGACACACGCTAATATTTACTGATTTTAATTTGCTTCAAACGCTTAAATAACACTAAAAACGTCACAAACTAATGCACGCGCTCTTATGACAGGCTAAGTAACTCCAGGTCACACCGCTAGACAGAGCTCTAATTTCAGTTTCTCGATATCTCGCAGACTGCTCTGTATTATCTCTAATGGATTCGGTCTTACCGAGGCTACTGTAGTTCAGGGAATGGTTGCTGGTTGTACTTCCCCTTACAATGCTCTTCACCATCACCACTGTAGTACAGTGGGCCGTGACATTGCACGGTGTTTGTAACAAACAGTTGTGATGCTCGTGTATATAAACAACACAGAAGGTAAAATTCGCGTCCGACCTGATAGCTGGTGATGGAGTGGGGAGAGAGAGAAGGCATGACCAGACACAGTCCATTAGTCAGAATCAGAGGAGCTGGAAGTTAGGTAAATGTCTTTTAAGTGAATAGTATGAAACGTGAACGCCTCTGGTCGTGACGTCACGTGTTCGTCATATCTGTTTTTGGGGCATGGAGGTCGGACGCGAACAGTACAATATTTGTACGTTCATGTTTATTTAAATTATACTATGTGTTCAATTGTAGAAACCTTTCAATGTTCAGCTTAAAAAGAAAAGTTAAGTGTGACAAATATAATTGCCTGTAGAATGTACAGTGATAGCCACTTCTCATCAACTGAAATCTTAATGTAAAGTAACATTCAGTTACCTCCAATGAAATGAAAACGAAAGCTATCAAGCAGCATAGCGATGAATGTGTGTGTAAAGGTGCCGTATACTGGAATATGTCGGTTCCCTTGTGTTCAGAATGGGCCTGCGTTCCCTGTAGTAGCACTGCTATATGAAGAACACCATGGGTCTACGTTGCTTTTGTTTAGTACCACTATGTGAGGAAAACCGCGGGAATACCGGCGTGATTAGTACCACTATGTGTGGAACACCATGGGTCTGTGTTGCCTAAGAGTAGTTACCTTAATGTGAGGAACACCGTGTGTCTGTGTTGCTTGTGAGTGGTACCATAATGTGTGATACGCCTTGTATTTGCATTGCCTATGATTAGTATCACTAGCTGAACGCCACAAAGAGTATATACGTGGCCTGTGATTAGTTCCACTATGTGAGGTACACCACGGGTCTGTGTTGCCTAAGATTGGTACCATAATGTGAGGAACACCGTGGGTCTGTGTTTCTTGTGAGTGGTACCATAATGTGTGATACGCCTTGGGTTTGCATTGCCTATGATTAGTACCACTAGCTGAGCGCCACAAAGAGTATATACGTGGCCTGTGATTAGTTCCACTATGTGAGGTACACCACGGGTCTGCGTTGCTTGCGAGTGGTGCCATTATGTATGGCGGGTCTGCATTACCTGTGATTAGTAGCATCATGCGAGGAACACCACGAGTCTACGTTGCCTGTGATTAGTACCACTATAGGAGGAACACCTAGGTTCTGCTTTACCAGTGATTAGTTCTATTATGAGGGGCCGAAGACCTAGATGTTAAGCCCCTTTAAACAACAATCATCATCATCATCATCATCATCGACGAGTGTGTGAATGGAGGGAGAGTGGACAGCTACGAGGAAGGTGAGTGGTGAGCTCGGGGCAGCAGGTAAGTGCCGCAACATATGTCCATAGAGGCACAGTTTGTGCACATCTGGTCTACATAACAACACTTATGATTTAGAAGCTGTTCCTACAAGATGCAGCATTTGATACTTTTACGGCAATATCGTGGATTGCAGAGTAGTAAGAAGGTGTGGGCGTGAGTGGGTGGACAGAGAAAAGATCAAAGCATACTTTAGTCACAATAATTTATTAACCTTATTCGACAACCCTGAAATGTGTTCAGCCAGGGTGTTAGCCATACTGGAATGATCCTCATTAAGTTTCAGAGACAATAGGTCCCTCACTCTATTATGAAAATGGAATAACCAAGCTTGAATACGCTTAAGTTGATTTCCGGGGTGTCACCTCCTTCAATAAAGAGGTAAGTTCAGTAATATTAGCTGTGATTGTGGATAGAGAATCACCAATTCCTTTCTCCCCATACACCGTAATACTGATGGGTAACTCTAAAGAATCCTTAAGCCTAGATGCGTCTGTTGAAACCGTGCCACCAGACTGGACCTTTCTAATAGACAGTTCCTAAATTAGCCCTTCCTTGCGCAGATAGCACGGAGCAAGGACTTCTCTAGTACCAGACATAATGATAGAAAATTTTGACAAAATTTGGAAAAATCTGGTAACAAACATTTTAGAGTTCGATTCCAAATTCTATGAAAAGTCGTCAAAAGGAGCTTTGTCCAGACCCATTCAACCACGCTCTGCTACCACTAGTTACGAGGATATCGTGGACTGCAGAGGAGTAAGAAGGTGCGGGCGTAAATGGATGGACAGAGAAAAGTTCAAAACATAATTTAGAACGCTAAAATTTAATTTTAATTCTTTCATTTCTTTTTTCTGAATTTGAAGTTTGATTAATAATCTGAATTAACAACAACAAATAACAATTGAATATATTGGCGATGAGCTTGTAGCTCCAATGTTACTCTATTTCAAAGAGCACTTTTGCTCCATTCAATTTACACTCTAGGAGACTGGGCTCCAAAATTTACTACAGCCCGGCCTCTCAAAGGCACACGTATCGTATCCAAATATTACATTAGACCACCAGAGCTCTCAGCTTAGGGCCTGGATTGGCAACTACGGAGCTCTTAGTTGAATCTGACATTGCTTTCAGTTCCTTGTGCGCTAGTTTCCTCAGTTTTATTTTTCCTGTTGGTCTTCTCTTGGTCAGTTTTTGTTTTTCTTTCTGCTACCACTGTGTCAGGTTTGGCAGGGTATCGGGAGCCTTTCATTTTCAAGACATTCGTGGCTCTTTTCTTTCCTTTTCAATACCCTCACTTTTCGGAGGGTAAATCTCTTTCATTCTTCGTCCGAAGTTGGAATAAAGCAACCGTGGCCTTAATTAAGATACAGCCTGGTGTGAGAATGGAAAATCACTAAAACCATCTTCACGGCTGCGACCTTCTGAGGGTGGGGGACGCAGACGAAGAATACACCCACGGTATCCCCTGCCTGTCCTAAGAGGCGACTAAAAGGGGAAGGGATGATAGAATTGGAACCATGAGATTACTTGTATTTAGTACCTATACGTGAGGAACACCATGGGTCTAGGCATTGCCTGTGGTTAGTAACATTGTGTGCGGCGTAGCGGGCTCGCGGCTCCATGCGGGAGAACGTGCCGTGCGCTGCGCTAAATTATGTTGGTTCCCCTGTAGTAGAGTATTAGTACCACTAGGTGAGGAGCACCATGAGTCTGTGTTGATGATGATGATGATTGTTGTTTAAAGGGGCCTAATATCGAGGTCATCGGCCCCTAATGGTACGAAATGAGACGAAATGGAATGACAAATTAAAAGTATAAAATTCTCCACTGACAAGAATTCAAAGCATGAGAACGAAGAATGAAATGGATGGACATGAATTTAAAACATTCAGTGGATGCTACCCGCAATGCCTTACATTCACACAAACTGACGTAAAAGAATAGGATTACTGACCAAGGGACTGCTGCTATAGCATAATACTGAATCGATGATGCTTGCAGTCTAAAGGGGATCCAAAATCCAAGTTATCGGTCCCTCATAACGGTACTGATCGCTAGGAAAGTAGAACTATGGTATTTGTCATGTTGCGGTACTAATCAAAAGTAGCAAAGACATGCGGTATTCCACACATTATTATACTACTCAGAGGTTATGAAATTCGACATATAATACAGACCTATGTTTTTCTCACTTTCCGGCGCCATGTACAGGCAACGCAACCCTATGGTGTTCAGCACATAAGAGTACTAACCACAGGGACCTTGCCCTATCCCGTGGTGTTCCTCATATAGTGGGTACTAATCACAGGCAAGGCAGAACCATGGTAGCTATCATCCTATGGTCCTGCTCATATGGTGGTACTAATCACAGGTACTGCAAAAGCTGACCACATGGTGCTCCTGTGTGCTACTAATCACAAACCTATTTGGTACCTAATATGGTGGTACTACGTGCAAGAAAAAGCGACCCATGATGCTCTCCGCGTGGTGGTACTAATCACAAGTAGTTTCATGGTTCTAAGACCATCATCCCTTGGTCGCCCCTTTTAGTCGCCTCTTACGACAGGCAGGGGATACCGTGAGTGTATTCTTCGTCGGTGTTCCCCACCCACAGGGGGTTGTGTGTTTGGTCCGCGAGAGGTATTTTATTTTCCTCAAGTCCGGCGGCAACCCGGTGAGGACCCCCCTATCCGCCACCTGGGACGCGCCACGTGGGAGTATCAGCTGTCCCCCTGCTACGCCTGCGTAGCAGGTTCGTGGGGGTCTGTGTTACCTGTGAGTAGTACCTCTATGTGAGGAACACCTGGGGATAGTGCGTTGCCTGTGATTAGTACCACTATGTGATGAACATCATGGGTCTGCGTTGCCTGTGGGTAGTATCATTATGTGGGGGATACTATGGGTCTGTATTACCTATGAGTAGTACCACTATGTGAGGAAGGCCATGATTCTTCTTTAACAGTGATTAGTACTATTATGAGGGGCTGGTGAACTTGATTTTAGACCCCTTTGGACAACAAGCATCATCTCAGAAAACAAGGCATTGTGAATCGGATCCACTGATTGTTTTGAATCCATGGTCTTTTTTTATCGTCTTTCATTTTAGATTCTAGTCATTGGATACATTTTGAAGTTTTAATTATCGTTTCACTGTGTTGCACCTCGTACCATTAGGGGTCGATAACCTAGCTGTTAGGCCCCTTTAAACAACAAAACATCATCATAATCAGAGCTACCTGCTACAAGTAAATGGAAGCAATGCGAGACTCAGGTAGGGGCCCCGTGGTCACCTATCCACGCTTCCGAGTTGAAAGTTCCTAGGCCCAGAATGAATACGTATCGTACGGCAAATAATGTAATGACTTTCGCGCATTGATGTGAGATGATCTTCAGAGGAGAATCGCATCGTTGTGAGGAACCTTTGAATGATGATATAAATCAGTGGTGGAGTGAGTTAGAGTAATGAGAACAGGAATAGAATTACTAAAATTGCCCGGATTTATATCCTAAAAAAAATTCGTACAATACGTTTTCTTCATCCATTGTCATAGCTTATATGAGGAGCTGCACCACGTGGTGTAAACAACTATCAGTTTGTCTACAAACTTTCTCGCCTTTACTCTGAGTGCAGGGGAGTTATCTTACTTAAGACCCTCCAACTCCCCTCGTGATTCAAGATCCTTATTGCTTACAGCTTCCAGAATACTGTAATGAATGTCAGAAATGTGTATAAACTTAATCAAAAGGAATGTTAATACTCTCCTAATGAAGACTTGCAATATTCCCTAAACACGACTCCACGATAAGCTTTAAGAAGAAAAGGAAGCAATGAAAGAACGTTTTTGAGGATCTTTTCTTTACAGCAAGAAAGAAGTTATGCCTAAAATGGAAGTATTCACATGTTTCTTTTCATCACGAAGGTCCATTATGCCGAACATATTTACTTTTTGACATAAATGGGGGAAATTCTCTATCGAAATATCATACTTAAAAGGGATATCAGGAAATATGCGTACAAAAGTTCATTATTAACTTATCCAAAGCAAAAGTTCGCTTCAGATGAGTATTTATAGCTTAGCATAAGAAAATAATATAGTGCAACTCGCAAAGTATATTCTGAAAATGTATATAAAATTAGCGATACCTGTGCACTTGGTCACATGTACAATTCTAAGCCAGAAGTTCGACGATAATTACATATTACCGATGGAATGGACTGTGTTATACTGTATAATAATATTAAAAAGGGGCGAACCAGACCTATAGAGTTTTATTATTATTATTATTATTATTATTATTATTATTATTAAATTTATTCCCAGCCTCTTCCCAATTTATGGACATAGGTGCTTGATATGCACTTCAAACTTCTACGGCCGGGTGTAGATGATGAAAGGTATCGCGATGAACACAAATATCCAGTGCCCGAGCCAGAGGAATGAACCGTATGTAGTTAGAATCCCCTGTCTGGCCAAGAATCGAACCCAGGCCTTCTGAACCGAAGGTCAGTATGTTAGCCATTCGACAGGAAAGGTGACATAGTATTTCTTTAAATTAAAGAGCCTAGATTTTCAGTGAGATATGAATACAGAATGTACAAAAAATCCCGTCCAATAATAACAAGCTGTGACAAATGGGACCAGGAAAAGTAAAATTAGGCTAGGAACCAAGCCAGTGACTTGAATTTTTATCCAGATTAAAATAGGGCTAGTACCGAAATGTCATTTTCTCTGCTGCCCAAATTCCCGAATAGAGCTCTCAACGATGTTTGAAATATAAGTTACATTGCGAAATAAGCTTTTCCGGTGCATGGCGATATATATATATATATTTATTTATTTTGTCCAGTTTTATGTCCGGATGCCCTTCCTGACGTTGTCATGAAACGTAAATATTAGCTGAAATCTGGATGTCGAATTTTTGTACGAATACAGTACTCACACCGTTCTTCGAACTGATCAAACACCACCATCGTCGAGATTTGTACTTGATAAAATACGGTTGCTGAAATAAATTGTCTTACTTTCTCTCAGTTGGCATACATACATACATACATACATACATACATACATATCTTCATTACATATTTATTACATAGTAACACTTCTTCAATTTAGAGGTTGCCTAAAATACAAAGTATTCTTAATACCAACTGATATTGTGTGACTGAGAAAAATACATAGAAGTCTAGTGAATGTTAAAGCAAATCACCGAAGGTGGTTTCTTAAAATGTACAGACATCGCATCCCTGATTTTCTTTATGCGGATGATGTCGTACTCGCCCAACAAACACGCCTTGGACTCAAACGCCAGACACAAATTTGGAGTGACAAATTAGCTAAGAATGGTCTGCGCCTCAACACCCAGGAAACGGAATACCTAGAATGTGGCCCCCAAACTAGTGGGACCATAAGGATGAATAATCAAGTCTTGTCGAAAACCATGCATTTTAAATACCTAGGGGCAGTTGTCACTTCGAACTGTGATGCCACTTTTGATACCCGAGCGCGGGTAAATGCAGCCTGGCTCAAGTGGAGACGAGTCACCGGAGTCCTCTGCGATAAAAAGATGCCTCACCACCTAAAGGCAAAAATTTACAAGACCGTGGTACGCCCAGTAGTTATTTACCGGACTGAATGTCGTCCAGTGACAAGAAAGCATGAGCAGACTCTTCATACAGTGGAAATGAAGATGCTTCGATGGACTCTTGGACTGACTCGATGTGACCACATAAGAAATGAATATGTTCAACAAAGGCTTGGCGTCGCTCCAATTGTGGAGAAAGTGAGGGAAGCGCGTCTCTGCTGGTACGGTCACGTTATGAGAAGGAAGGATGGCTCAGTTGCTAAAACAGCTCTCCAAGTTGATCCGGGAGGAATACGACCACGTGGAAGCCCTTTAAAGTGGTGGACTGATAATATCAAGACCGACATGCACAACGTTAGTTAAAAACCTGAAGATGTCAGCAATAGGACGAAATGGAGGAGATATAGCAAAACAGCGGACTCCATACTTTGGGATAAACGCTAGGAAAGCGAGAGAGATTTCAAAGCAGAAAGTCCAGCATCAACACTCAAGGATTTTGGCCTTGCAAAACTCAACGAATTTTCTAGGTAACGTGCCGCTACTCTCGATTAGCAGGTTCATGACTTCGATCTTTTTTAGCTTGCATTCTTCTTTGTAAAAAGGAACTGTAGGCTCGTATATTTTCTTCTTCTCAAGATCAACATCTTCAGGCTGACTCGCGGAGGATTCGAAGCGGACCGTTTGATGGATTATATATCCTACATTGTTGTCTTTGTAAGGAATTATATCGATCCTTCGAGTGCTTCCATTCTCTGCCAAACCATGGATCTCTTCATGGATGGTGAATCCGGTTCTTCTGAGGGCCTGGGCGATAGTGTCTAGCGATGGGCAGAGTTTCCCCGTGCTGGCAGGAACCAAGGACATGTGCAAGTGTTTCAATCTCGTTGAGACATCGCCTATAACGGTTACTGTTCATGGACCTACCGAGCGCAGCACGAACTTCTGCTGCATTCCCCTTCATCTTTAGGGCGACTCTCCATTCGCTGTGCGATAAACCTTCGTGGTGGCTGTCCCATTTAAAGAAGCTGGATATTCTTTAAAAAGGATAACTCCTTTACCTTTGTGAAGGTGATGGCACTACTTCTTAAATTCCATGTCTCTTAATATCTTCCTGATCTTCCGAGAGTTTAGAAAACCATCTGTGGGATTCACCAGGTTGTCATCAGGTAATAGAATAAGTCTTGTTAAGCAAGTTTGACTTTCTTCTTCTAGGTTTCTTGTACTGAGGATGTAGGGGTTCCGATATCTTTTCAGAATCCGCAGACCATTTATTTGATGTAGGAATGCCTCCCTTTGTGTACAGAATAGTCCAAGTCCCTTAAATTTTCTCTGACAGTATATCATGCCATCTGGGAGATCGATCGGCTGGTAACTGAAGGATTTCCTTCATGTTCGATTTTATCAATTTGTCTGTTCTTCTGCGTTTAGTCTGCAAGACTCTGGGAACTATCTAACTACCTCCTCAATCCTCAATCTGCAGCTAGCTTTCTCGCCTCGTTCAGCTCCACGCCTTTTATCTCATTAAAACTGAGTCGGGTCGGTTTCGATCTTCTTTTCTTACTCTTCACGCACGATTTCGTTTTTCGCCTAGCTATCTCTTCCATTCGCCTCACATGGCCCTAACACCGAAGCCATTTTGAATGATAAATTTCTTCCGTTGACTTCTTTCCTAGCTTAACCTCTCCTCATTGCGAGTAACCTCCTGCCATTGTTACTATCTGTTTTTTCTAGCAAATATTCTCATTGAAATACATTCCATAATGCATGTTGCCAAATACACACGTTGTATTTCCACTTCTCAATTCTAATTGCGTTCCAGAGGTGAAAACGTATTTTACTTTTGTGTAAATTCGTGAGCATTAACAGCATTTTACAGCTGGCAATGTGTCCTCAAGAGGGTCAGTAGACGATGCAGGCGCGAAATACGGTTAAAAAATGAAATGGCGCATGGCTTTTAGCTTTTAGTTTCCGAGGACATGTTTGGCTCGCCAGGTGCAGGTCTTTCGATGACGATGATGATGATGCTTGTTTTTTAAAGGGCCTAACATCGAGGTCATCGGCCCCTAATGGTACGAAATGAAATGACAACAAAAAATTCAAAATCATCCACTGACCAAAAGAAAAAAATTCGTCATGAAGAAGGAATGGATGGACATGAAGGAAAAAAACAACAAAAACGAGCAAACAAAAAATAGTGGATTCAATTAAAAAAAAGGATCATATATAATTTATTACTGACCAAGCGACCACTCATAAAGCAGAATCCTGAATCGAGGATGCTTGATGTCTAAAGGGGCGCAAAATCCACGTCTAAGGCCCCACAGAATGGTACATGTCGCGAGTAAAGTAGAACCATGCTATTTGTGATGTTGGGGTACTAATCAAAAGTAGCGAAGACTCACAGTGTTCCACACAAGATGGTACTAATCACAAGTATT
This sequence comes from Anabrus simplex, assembly GCF_040414725.1. NCBI lineage: Eukaryota > Metazoa > Arthropoda > Insecta > Orthoptera > Tettigoniidae > Anabrus > Anabrus simplex. The sequence continues at coordinate 71,744,606 of NC_090268.1, read as the reverse complement.
GTACTTCGTACAGGTAACGTAGACCTATGGTGTTTCTCACACAATGGCGCCACTCATAGCCAACGCAAACCGATGAGTTTCCTCACCTAGGTGTACTAATCACGGGCCCCGTGGTGTTCCTCACATAGTGGGTACTAATCACAGGCAACGCAGACCCACGGTGTCGCTCATATAGTGGTACAACTCACAGGCAACGCCCAGACCCGTGGTGTTTCTCACAATGGTACAAATCACGGGTACTGGAAACCCACAGGGGAACCACTCTCTGCTGCTACTAATCACAAACCTATTGTGTACCAAAGATAGTGGTACTACTCGTAAGTAAAGGTGAACCATGGTGTTCCCCGCGTGGTTGTACTAATCAATAGTAGTTTCATGGTTCTAATACCAGCATCCCTTTGTCGCCCCTTTTAGTCGCCTCTTACGACAGGCAGGGGATACCGCGGGTGTATTCTACATGTGCGTCCCCCACCCGCAGGGGGTAGTGTGTTTGGTCCGCGAGAGATATTTTATTTCCCTAAGTCCGCCGGCAAGCCGGTTAGGACGCCCCTATCCGCCACCTGGGACGCGCCACGTGGGACTATCACCTCTCCCCCTGCTACACCAACGTAGTAGGTTCGTGGGCATGTCTTTCGATTTGACTGCCTTAGGCGACCTGCGCGTCGTGATGAAGATGAAATGTTGAAGACCACACATACACCCAGCCGCCATGCCGGCGAAATGAACCAATGATGGTTAAAATTGTCGACCCTGCCAGGAATTGAACCCGGGACCCTTGTGACCAAAGGCCAGCATGCTAACCATTTAGCCATGGAGCCAGACGCGAGATACGGTATTTACTCTGTATTAGTGGAATAAGGCAATTCGAAATGTGTGAATTTATAATATCGAAAAATCTGCTGGACGAAGTTTAAAATCAGCAGAATAATAAGAAAGGGAAGATGCTTTAAACTGGCCGGGCCATTCTCTGTGCATGCCGAGTGGTTGAATGCATCCACGGCATCGCTAGCGTGTCGTGAGGGGCGACTGAAAGAGGTAACTCCTAAGGGCTCTCAACTTTGGACCATGGAGCTGTGATCTCGAGTCCATAGCTGAGTCTGACATGGCATTTTTTTTATCCCGTCGGTATTAGTTTTCCGAAACCTTTTGTGTCTCTCATTCGTGGCCCTTCCCATCCTTTCACAGATATCCTCATTTGGACCTATGTTTCATTTCTGATTAGAGCTAAGAGGCAGTGGTTGACTAGTTCTACTCCCACTTAAACAATAGCCACCACCAATGTCACCTATCACATACAGGAGAACATTATGAATATTTTTATTCGTATTCCAGAAACGCGGCACAGAGATTTATTTACTCATTAATAAATTATGAGTTTTCGTAGAATAAATAACAAGGAGCATATAAATGACCCGTTGTGATTTGCAGATTCAATTTATATTTATTTATTTATTTATTTATTTATTTATTTATTTATTTATTTATTTATTTATTTATTTATTTATTTCTTCTTTCTTCGTTAAGCCCATTCAAAGAGCACGTTTGTACTTGTTCGTTGGCCTCATAGTTTTCGCCTTCTTATCCTCCCCAAATCTCTTCATGAATGCACTTTGTTGCATCTTGCTTTCAGGGGACCACTTCCTAGTAGTTTTCTTTTTAGTTTTCTCCACGAATTTGTGCTTGGCTACTATTGTACTAAAGGCTCCACGATCTTCTATGATGTCGTCCGTGATATTCAAGTCTTGGAGGTCTGCCTTAATTTCTTCTAGCCAGTTTGTTTTGACCATCCTTGAGTTGATTACTTAAAATAATCATTTGGTGAGTCTGTCGCTGTCTATTCCATAGATATAGCCATGGGATTGCAGGCTTATCTTGCGTACCACATCAGTGAACATGTCAGTTAATGAGTAAAGGTCCGCTGTTCTTCTCTTAACCCACATTCCATTTTCTCTCTTGGGACCATTATTTATTTATTTTATTTATTTAATTTGTTTATTTATTTACTTATTTACTTTCGGAGCCACCCGTAGTGCCGGAAATCTTGTCTCTCAGGACTTGTTTTACGTGCCGGAAAATTTATTGACGCAAAGCTAACAAATTTGGTTCCTTCAAGTACCACCGGACTAGACCGGGTTGAATCCACGACCCGACCGAAAGTAAAAAACGGGACCCTCTGAATCAAAGGCCATTACGCTGACCATTCATCCTAGGAGCCGGACACACTACGCACTACTTCTGCTAAATAAGCAAATAAATAAATAGACCGCCTTTGTGGTGTAGTGGTTAGTATGATTATCTGCCACCTCTGGAGGCCCCGATTCGATTCCCTACTCTACCACGAAATTTGAAAAGTGGTACGAGGGCTGGAACGGGGTCCACTCAACCTCTGGAGGTCAACTGAGTAGACGGGGGTTCGATTCCCTCCTCAGACATCCTAGAAGTGTTTTCCGTGGTTTTCCACTACTCCTCCAAGCAAATGTCGGGATGATACCTAACTTAAGGCCACGGCCGCTTCCTTCCTCTTCCTTGTCTATCCTTTTTAATCTTCCCATCCTCCCTCAAGGCCCCTGTTCAGCATAGCAGATTAGGCCGCCTGGGCGAGGTACTGGTCCTCCTCCCCTGTTTTACCCCACGACCCCAAGTCTCACGCTCCAGGACACTGCTCTCGGGGCGATAGAGGTGATATCCCTCGCTGAGTCCTTGGGAGAAAGCAACCCCGTAAGGTAAATAGATTAAGAAAGAGAGAATAAATGAATAATTAAATAAATCAATCAATAAATGAAATAAATAAATAAATAAATAAATAAATAAATGTTAACATTTAATAAAATAAATGTGTCGTCCGATGAAAAAACCTATATCGCGTTGGTCGCGATGTGAGGTTTGAAATCACACGGGATTTAAGAAAAAAGAAACACATGATTTTTCTCGATCGAGGACAGAATCAAAGGAATCCGACCTGTATGATGAGTAAGATTTTATGATCTATTGTACAAGTGCATATTACTCTCGCTCCCTCTCTCTCTTTCTCTCTTCATATGCTAAGAAAGTTTCTTCTGTAACTCTATTGAGTAGGGGCGAACAATGGCTCTGTTGCCATTGCTGCATGAAAGAAAACTCTCAAGGGTTTGAAATGTAATTTTCGTCCCACGTATTAAAAGCTTCTACCCCACCCAGGATTCTTTGTACGGCTGATATAAAGGAACTCTTAGAAATTCAGGGAAGGATGGAGAATACCCTCTTCATGTGCAGCTATGTTTTATATTAAGTTTACAGGTGACGTAGTTAGGAGCAACTACCTTTTCTTTAGGACACTGACCTGGGGGAATGTATTTTGTCTCCTTCTGTCCGCTGACTTTCTCCCGGATTGTAAGTATTTCACCGCATAAGCTCTGAGCATTTAAGAAGACAACTGCCGTGTGGCTGACAGGCCGTAGTTTTGTGTAGGTCGAAGATGGTCTTGGAATACCGGCGCACTCTTACGTCCTAAAGAAGGAAGACCCCTCCCGCCCCCTTCCCAGTGTGTTCATGTGGTGCCGAATTCACAGTGGTCCACGTTCTCACAGACTGCACTGATCTTAAAGGAACTTCGCCCTGCAGGAAACACCCGAACATATAGTAGCCCATGACAAGAATACTGCTGATCCCGTCACTCGCTGTATGAGTGAGAGTGTATTATTGATGGACATATACATTTCAAATGTTCTGTCCACGAACCTGCTACGCAGGCGTAGCAGGGGGAGAGGTGATACTCCCACGTGGCGCGTCCCAGGTGGCGGATAGGGGGGTCCTAACCGGCTTGCCGGCGGACTTGAGGGAAATAAAATACCTCTTGCGGACCAAACACACACCCCCTGTGGGTGGGGGAGGCTGACGAATAATACACCCACGGTATCCCCTGCCTGTCGTGAGAGGCGACTAAAAGGGGCGACCAAGGGATGATTGAATTAGAACCATGAAACTACTTTTGATTCGTACCATCACGCGGAGAACACCATGGGTTGCCTGTACTTGCGAGCTGTACCACTATGTTCGGTACGAAATGGGTTTGTGTTTAGTAGTAGTCATGAGCGTGGCCTGGGGGTTTCCAGTACCCGTGCGTCGTACCCATGTGAGCACCACCGCGGGTCTGGGCGTAGCCTGTGAGTTGTACCACTATATGAGCGACACCGTGGGTCTGCGTTGCCTTTGATTAGTATCCACTCTGTGAGGAACACCACGGGGCCCGTGGGACCGGCATCCGTGCCTAGTACACCTAGGTGAGGAAACTCATTGGTTTGCGTTGGCTATGAGTGGCGCCATTGTGTGAGAAACACCATAGGTCTGCGTTACCTGTACGAAGTACAATACTTGTGAGTAGTACCGTCTTGTGTGGAACACCGTGAGTTTCGCTACTTTTGATTAGTACACCAACATGCCAATACCATGGTTCTACTTTACTCGCGACATGTACCATTCTGTGGGGCCTTAGACATGGATTTTGCACCCCTTTCGACATCAAGCATCATCGTGCTTTATGAGTGGTCCCTTGGTCAGTAATCAATTATGTATGATATTTGAGTCTGATCCACTGTATTTTGGTTGTTTGTTTCCTTTTTTTTTTTTGTTGGGTTCATGTCCATCCATTCATTCTTCATGACGACATTATTATTCTTTTTGGTCAGTGGATGAATTTGACATTTTTGTTCTTTCATTTCGTACCATTAGGGGCGGATGACCTCGATGTTAGGCCCCTTTAAACAACAAGCATCATCATCATCATCATCAAATGTTCTGTTTCTCAGTTCCCACGTTCCTTTTTGATATGTTTGACTCCGTTGCGGATGAATACATTTAAAAAATATTTTTTCTTCCTTTCTTAATCCATTTACCCACCAGGGTTGGTTTTTCCCTCGGACTCAGCGAGGGATCACACCTCTACCACCTCGAGGGTAGTGTACTGGAGCATGAGACTTTGGGTCGGGGTATGAAAGTGGGAAGGAAGACCAGTACCTTGCCCAGGCGGCCTCACCTGCTAAGCTGAATAGGGGCCTTGAGAGAGGACGGGAAGATTGTAAGGGATAGACAAGGAAGAGGGAAGGAATTGGCCGTGGCCTTAAGTTAGGTACCATCCCGGCATTTGCCTGGAAGAGAAGTTGGAAACCACGGAAAACCACTTCGGGGATGGCTGAGGTGAGAATCGAACCCTCCTCTACTCAGTTGACCTCCCGAGGCTGAGTGGACCCCGTTTCAACCCTCGCACCATTTTTCAAATTTCGTGGCAGAGCCGGGAATCGAGCCCGGGCCTCCGGGGTGGCAGCTAATCATACTAACCACTACACCATAGACGGGAAATTATTTATTTTGTACATTTTCATATTCGCTCCTTGAATGAATGATTTATGTTTTATTTTTTGTTTCATCTAAATTTGTTCACACAGAATGGTTGCCTAGTAGAACTTTCTTTCAAAACGAAAGTCACCACCATCACCACTCCTCAACCTAAACATGAACAGATGGGATAGAGTGTTCAACCCTATGTCCCACGTCTTTTCAACTACTATCCACCGGAAGAAACTATTTATCTATTTATTTATGTGAAATTAGGGCTTGTGGCCCCCACTTACACTTAGCCATATGAATTAAAAATAAGTATATTACACAGTCGAATCACATTATTGTGACCACTTGCTAGTATCTAGAGTAACCGCTAGACGTGCTGGCAGTGACTAAATCAGGTGCACATTGGGATTTGAATATGGGGCGCAAAAGTGTGAGTTCGCGGGGAAAGCCACTGCGCCAACGCGTCGGCACGTAAAGCACGTCGAAAACTTACACCGGTATTTTCTCGGAAACGATCGAGTGTCTACGGATAAGCGGAAGCTGAGCGAAGTTTCTGGCCAATCGGGTTGTTCCCCTCGTAAGTTTTACTGAATTGTCTTCTGTTTGCAAAACGTTGTTTGACATGATGTATAAAAATATGAACTTACCGATTTAATATATAGACATTGATTATCATTGTGGGATAATATACACAACTAGACTTTAAAGTCTGGGTATTCAAATGAAAATTACCCCCTGTGGGTGGGGGACGCACACGAAGAATACACCCACGGTATCCCCTGCCTGTCGTAAGAGACGCCTAAACGGGGTGACCAAGGGATGATGATTTTAGAACAACGAGACTACTTGTGATTAGTACCATTATGTGAAGAACACGATAGGTCGACTTCACTTGCGATTACTACCACCATGTGAGGAACACCACCGGTCTGTGGTTAGTACCATCGTGTGTATTCCACCGAGTCGGTTGGTGGTGCGGGAGAGGATGGGGGGTGGGGAGGGGTGGCGTTCGGCTGCGCGGACTACTGTCTACGTGGCGTACGCTGAGCTGGACTGTGTTGGTTCCCCTGTGTTCAGAATGGGTCTGCGCTACCTATGAGCAGTACCACTTTATGAGAAACACCATGGGTCTACGTTACCTGTGATTAATACTACTATTTGAGAAACCCATGGGTTTGGCTGGTGCCCGTGATTAGTACCACTGTATGAGGAAAACCATGGGTCTGTGTTACCTGAGAGTAATTCCATTATGTGAAGAAGATAATGGGTTTTGTTATCTGTGGGCGTTATCATAATGTGTGCTACACCGTGTGTCTACATTTCCTATGATTTGAACCACGAGTATGCGTGGCCTGTGATTAGTTCCGCTAAGTGAGAATCACCACCGGAACACCGGCGCTCTTATGAGTCCCACTATGTGAGGAATATCATGGGTCTGCATGACCTGTGTAATACCACCATGCGAGAAAAACCATGAGTCTACGTTACCTATGATTAGTAGCACTTTAGGAGGAACACCATGGTTCTGGTTTACCAGTGATTTGCGCCATTATGAGGGGTCGGTGATCTGGATTTTGGAACCTTTAGATACTAAGCATCATCCCAGTATAAGGCATTGTGAATTGGATCCACTGATTATGTTTGTTTCATGATCTTTTCATCACCATTCGTTTTAGATTCTAGTCAGTGGACACATTTTGAAGTTTTAATTTTCGTTTCCTTGCACCTCGTTCCATTAGAGGCCAATGACCTAACTGTTAGGACTAAACAACAATCATCATCATCATCATCATCATCAGTAGTAGTAGTAGGTCTAGATATGTTCTAAAATGGGAGCTGAATCAGCATTTTCCCACGAGGTCATTGACCCCTAGTACCACGTGCTATTGTATACAAACAAGACCACGTGCTTTTGTTTACAAACATACACACAGGTTAAGCGCGGAATTTGAATAACAGAACGATCCTAACCTCACAGCTGTTATCTTAAAGGGTCCTAACCTCACACCAAGTGCTTTTTAATACCACGTGCTCTTTGACAGGTGTGTAGCACGGAATTTAAATAAGTAAGCAAGGCTAACCTCACATACGCCATCTTGGAGTGACTTAACCTCACTTCACGCGCTTACGTTTACAAAACACGGCCACGTACGCTTTGTTTTGACAGCTGGCAACACGACCACGTGTTGAGGCGCGCAAGAGTGCAAGGCTAACCTCAGGGGGCTCGGTTAGGTTAGGGAACCGATGATTTTTTTGCTTTGTTGATTTCGATGGGGTGGGGTGTAGAGTGGTAGTCCTCTCTTTCTAGCTTCCCTTATCAAAAAGAGCGTACAGTGAGGTTAAGTCCCTCCAAGATGGCGTCTGTGAGGTTAGCCTTGCGCACTTATTTAAATTATGCGCTACACACCTGTCAAACAAAGAGCACGTGGTCTTAAAAATCACGTGGTGTGAGGTTAGGACCCTTCAAGATGACAACTGTGAGGTTAGGGTCGTTCCCTTATTCAAATTCCGCGCCTAACACATGCGTATGTTTGTAAACAAAAGCCCGTGGTCTTGTTTGTATACAGTAGTTGAGAGTGTTGTGAGGTTATCAGTCTGCCGATATTTGCGCTCTCTGGTAGAAGAAATTGTAAACTCATCTCGAAATTTACGATAGTCGAATAGTTCACGCAACAGCGCACGCACTCTGTTAGGAGAGATGTGAAGTGTTCTCTCGAAATTTTTAGCGCAGTCTGTTGAGAGATGTGCTCTCTCTCTCTCTCTCTAGAGATCCACCGCCTTGGCGCTGATCCTCTCTCGAGGCGACCAAGTGTTTTCTGCCTTGTGCATCTCTATTTATTGCATCGTTGAGCGGGTGGCGGGTGGGCAAATCCACGAGCAGTGGAGAGGGTAATGCGCGCGCATCGACTGCCGATATTTGCGCTCTCTGGTAGAAGAGATTGTAAACTTATCTCGAAATTGACGATAGTCGATTAGTTCACAGCATTTGCTTGATGACAACGCTGATCACTCTGCAAGGTGACGGATAACTATCGTGCAGATTAATAGAGCCTCCCCAGCATTTGCTTGTTAACATCGCAGTTCATTTACCAAGGAGTTACAGTCCCAGCATTTGCTTGGTAACAACGCTGATTATTCGGGGTATATTAATAATTGTTGTGCTGTGTAATACAGCTTCCTCTAGCATTTGCTTGGCAACATCGCAGATCATTTTTACCAAGGAGTTGAGGTAATATTGTCAGGGCTGAGTAATACAGTCCCAGCGTTTTCTTGGCGACAATGTTGAACATTCAGCAAGGATTGGTAACATCGATGTTTATTCACTAAGAAGTTACAGTTCTAGCATTTGCTTGGTGACAACGCTGTTCATTCAGAAAAGTGATGGATAATAATAATAATAATTGCCGTGCGTCCTCCTCCAGCATTTGCTTGATAACAACGCTGAATATTCAGCAAGGAGTGTGATAATAATTGTTGTGCAGTGTAATACACCCCCCCCAGCATTTGCTTGGGGGCTAGATAGCCCTTCTAACTGGATCCTCTGAAAGCCCTCAAACGCTGTCCATTCAGCAGAAGAGACGGAAAATCGTTCACTAAAGAGTTGATGCAATAATAATAATAATTGTTAAAACTTTTTTAAACATAGTAAACTGTTAATTATTATTAATTATTATTATGTTACTGTACTGTATGTAAGATCGTAAGACCGCATAGTCAAGAAGCATCAAACTTTGGTCAGCCCTGTCACATCCGGTGACGTGAAAAATTGCTACTTGCAGACGCGCACACAATTTTTCTCAATACCATCTAACGCATGAACATGCTCTGTTCCTGCTTCACGATCTGTGACCACCAGGACTGAATACAGCACGAAAGAAACTAAAATTAAAATAATTATTTCTTCTGGCTCGGAGACTGTGTTTGTGCCTGCAACCTCTAGACTGTCGGCAGCCCTGAAGATAGTTTTTCGTTGTTTCCCATTTTCACACCAGGCATATGTTAAGGCTGTACCTCAATTAAGGCCACAGCCGCTTCCTTTCTACTCTTGGGCCTTTCCTATGCCATCGTCGCTTCCTTTCTACTCCTGGGGCCTTTCTTATCCCATCGTCGCTATAAGACCTCTCTGTGCGACGTAAAATAAATTTATAAATAATAATAGCATGTAGCCTCCGGAGAGCCCTGGTGCAGGTCTTTTGATTTTGACGACGGCCTCTTACTGCTGAATACCACGGTTCAAATCCCGCACACACACTATGTAAGATAAAGCGGAGGCCCCTATCCAGCTACGAGAATAGGAAATGTGCTCATTGTCGAAGCCTGTTACACACTCCTAGGGTAATAAAATGTTGATGATAGGGAAAACGTAGAGAAAAAAGAAATTACGAAGATATGGAATACTTAGCTTCGGGCTTCTCGGAGAGAGGCAGTGGTATGGTATTATGTTCGTCTGCGGAACGGTGATGGCATAGTAACACACTCCTACCTACTGAAGGGTGAGCGCCCCCCGGTGTGTACTTGCGGCGGTCATCTAGGTGATGTACACGTCCTTAGGGAGTGTGTGGACTGGCCGATCTGCGCCGTAGTCTACAACTCCCGACTGCCATTTCCCTCATCAGTAGTAGAGCAAGGGGTGTACTAGGACAATGGGAGCCGCGTTAGCATTTTCCCGCAACTTCACTGATCCCGGCCAAGGTCACTGACCCCGTGACGTCACGAGCACGTGGTCTTGTTTGTAAACAAAGCCACGTGCTTTTGGCAGCTGTCAAGAAGACAGCTGTCACCTTGACGGACCCTAACCTCACTTTCTTGAACAGGAGAACATCGCTAATCTTACTGCTGCCAACTTGACATACCCTAATCTCACTGCTGCCATCTTAACCACGTGGGGCGCGGAATTTGAAATCTTCGTGCTTTTGACAGCTGTCAAGGTGACAGCTGCCGTATTGACGGGTCCTAACCACGTGCACTTGTTGAACATGTGAACGTCGCTAACCTCACTGCTGTCATCTTGACAGGGCCTACCTCACTTCTGCCATCTCAACCACGTAAGGGCGCGGAATTTGAAATCCACGTGCTTTTGACATCTGTCAAGATGACAGCTGGTGCTGAAACGCGCAGGAGTGCAAGGCTGACCTCCGAGAATATTTTTGCTTTGTCGAATTTTGAGGCTATTGTTGCACACTCTTGTAAGGTAAAATATAAACTCATCTCGAAACTTTTCGATTGTCGATGCAAGCTCATAGACTGGCAATTGTTGCGCACTTTGGTGAAAGAAAATATAAACTCATCTCGAAACTTTCCGATTGTCGTGCATGCACATCGACTGACAATAGTTGCGCACTCTGGTGAAAGAAAATATAGACTCATCTCGATTTTGTTTCGATTGCCGATGTGTGCACGTCGACTGACGATAGTTTTGCACTCTGGTAAAAGAAAATATAACCTCATCTCGAAATTTTTCGATTGTCGTGCATCGACTAACAATAGTTGCGCACTCTGGTAAAATACAACGTAAGCTCATCTCGTAATTTTTTCGAATGTCGATGCGCGCGCATCTTGACGGGTCTTAGCCACACATCATGTGCTTTTAACAGATATGTGGCGTGGAATTTTGAAAAAGAGTACGACTCTAACCTTACTGCTGTCATCTTGACAGAACTTAGCCACGTGCTTTTATGTGGCGTGGAATTTTGAACGATCCCTAACCTCACTGCTGTCATCTTGACGGGACATAGCCACGTGCAGGCGTGGAATTTTCAACGTGGCTAACCTTACTGCTGCCATCATGACAGGTCCTAACCACGTGCTTTTGACAGTTGTAAGGCACGGAATTTGAATCTGACCTTAGTGCTGGTATCTTGACAGGACTTAACCATGTACAGGCGCGGAATTTTGAAACGATCCCTAACCTCTCGGCTATTATCTTGACGGGACTTAGCCGCGTGCTTGCAATTTTGAAAACGTGAACGACTCTAACCTCACAACTGTTATCTTGGCAGGGACTTAGAAATGTATACTGGAGAGGCTTAACCTAGTTTTACGGTTAGTTCCCAACGCCATATTTCCAGATCCCCTTCTCGACACCATCTTTTAGGGGTATAACATCACAGGGTATGGCAAGATACCCTTCCTGATCCTATTTTAGAGGCCTAAGGACCGTAGTTTTATGGCTCCCTCCTCCTCCTCTCAGCTTGTGTGTCCGACAGCGTGACGTCATGGAGGTCAGGACAATCCCTCCTTCTCACAGTTCTGTATCCGACAACGTGACGTCACGGAAGTCAGCTCAATCCCTCCTCCTCCTTCTAGCTGACCTTCTCAACATCCCCCTTCCCCGACATCATCTTGGAGGGAGCCTCAGTCCACGTGCTTTTGATAGGTGTGAGGCGAGGTTTTTTTAAATGTGAAAGATCCTAACCTCACACCTGTTATCTTAACTTAATTCCACATGCTTTTGTCAGGCGTGAGGCGGGAATTTTTGAAAATGAGAGAAAGGCTAACCTCACTCCACGTGTTTTTGACAGGTGTGTTGTTTGAAAAAAATAGACTAAGGCTAACCTTACAGACGAAATGTCTACATTTTCTCAGACCACGTGCTCTTGTTTAACAGAGTTGTCAACAAGACTACGTGTTCTTGTCTTTCAGAATGTTCATACCTAATATACTTACGTTATTGTTATGTCATTGATCTGGCGAGCATGGTGTAGAGATGTCCTCTTGTCCTTTTTCGCCTCCTGTTCAAACATGTGCATTTATTTTTTTACTTACTTTTCTATTTATCATTTTTAACAGACAAAAGGAGAGAAGGGAGCGGGGGATGAATGTAGAATTTTCGATAAGGAGGAGGTGATGGATTTTATACGTGCAGCACGATTTTTTATAACAGAATCGTAATCTAGTTTTATATAAAACATGATTAAAAGGAAAAGGAGGAGGAATAGAAGTGTGTTATTAAAGTATTTTTCTAAAAGTCTCTAACAGCGTAGCTAAATCAATCGGTATTGGTATGCTGGAACGGCATTAACACATAATGCTACTAGAACTTTGCAGTATAAAAATATGTTTATAATTGCTCTAAATATAAAGCTTACAGCTACACATCCCTAACCTTCGCTCGTTATAGGTGCGTTGCAGTGGCATTATCACAAAATGGCACTAGAATCTTTTACAGTATATTTGTTTATTATTACACTAAATGCAAAGTTTACAGCTAAACATCTCTAACCGCGTGGCCGATTCGTTCGGGGGATACCGTGAAAACAATCTCTGACTTGGCTATAAATTGAAAGGTACCCAGCATAAAAAATTACTACGATCACATAACACATTTTAATCATAGATTATATTGAAGAAAATATACATACAATTACCTTCGAAGAAAACAATAATCACTACCACCATTAATAGAAGTTAGAAGTAAGCTCGAACGCGTACACGCATCACAGTACTCACTTTAAAACGTAATCGAATGTCATATTGTAAGAATAAGGAAACGGAGAAGTACAGTTGTACTTCCTCTTAAAACAATAATCACTACTACTATTAATGATAATAGAAGATGTGTAGTTGTACTTCCGTCCGTGGTTTCAAATTTTCACTGTACGCAAACAAAAGTTACGAATGAACTATCCTCCCAGCACACTCTTTTGGACGCCTCTTACATCAGCTTTTCAAAATGATTTGAACGCTGAATGTTTCATTGAAACATTTTGAGCTTATTGTGTTGAACACTAGAGACTTTTATGTGCCTACTCTAATGTTCACATTACGTAGAGATTATGGAAAAAAACTTATCTTCTGCGATGCGATAATAACATACGATTATATTGATATTATTTGTTCGGCTTAATGGCTAAATGGGTTAGCATGCTGGCCTTTAACCATATAAGTCTCGGGTTCGATTCCCGTCAGTGTCTAGAATTTTAACAAAGGCACACAGCATAAAAATTACTACGGCCACAGAACACATTTTAATCGTAGATTACATTGAAGAAAATATACATACACTTACCTTTGGATAAAACAATAATTACTACCACCATTAATAGTCGATAGATGTAAGCTCGAACGTGAACACGTATCACAGTACCTTTGAAACGTAATTGAATATCATATTGTAAGAATATAGAAACGGAGAAGTATAGTTGTACTTCCTCTTAACCCGAGATCGGTCGAGGGGGGGAAGCGCAGCGCTAACAAAAGATTTTATCTGGGCACTGCTTGCTTTCATTTTGTTCTGCCGACGTGTGCTGCTATCTAACTGACCAGTGATATGTCAACAATCGAATAGTGCTGTTAACGGCTGCTAAGTTATCATCAGAGTGACCTAGACTGCTTATTTGTGAAGTCGTGAGCGCTGCGCTAACACCTCGACCGATGGTGTTCGTTTGAATTCTAAGTAATGCTGTGTCGTGATTATTGAATTAGAAGAATTCGATTAGATTTTTTGAGTTTATTGTTTTCTATTTGAGTGCACGCTTAGTTACATGTAGAATTAATTAGGAGCTATGGATCGTTCAGATGCTCAGGTAGTCCAGTAGCTGTTGGAAGAATCTGATAATGACACTGAAATAGGCTCATCTCAAGCGTTAGATGATTCAGTTGATTCAGACGCAGAACAGTCAAATAACAGTGACCATGATAGTGGAAGTGAACAATCCACCGGTGATGAGCAGGAAATAACGGAACCTCGAGTGGAGTATATCGGTAAGGTCCAGCTGACCGTTTGGCATGCTCATGCAGTACGCCAACCAGTGCATAGGAAGCGCAGACATATAGTTATTCATCCACCGGGAGTCAAAGGAGAAATTGTAAGAAACGCTAGCACTGTTCTTGATGCATGGAGAATATTTTTCCCTGACGAAGTGATTGAAGACATTACAGCGTACATGAACGATTGCCTTCATAAAATTCGAAGTAACTACAGCACGCAACGTGATTTTATAGATAAAAATCCTGATGAAATTAGGGCAGTTCCAAGTCTCTTGTATTTTAGCAGGCGTGCAAAAATCGTCACACCATATTGTGGAGGATTCATAGGATAAGGATGGGACTGGTCCAGAGAATGCTTGACTTACAATGAGTTACCGAAGATTTCTGTTACTGTTGCGAGGTCTTCGTTTTGATGATGCACGGACAAGGTTGACAAGGAAAGCAATTGATAGACTAGCCCCGATCAGAAATGTGTATGAAGGTTTCGTAGCAAGATGTGTGAATAGCTACAGCATTTCTGAATGCTTGAACCATTTCGTGGTAGATGTGCATTTAGACAGTTCATGCCAAGGAAGCCGGCCAAATATGGCATAATAAGGCATTAAGACTTACGTAACTTTTGGTTTTGAGGCCAAATGTGATAAAAATAAATTAAAGTGCTCCGTAAGGTGACAAATGAATAAAAATAGAAACTTCCTAGCAAGATAATTTCCGATTGATATACATAAGAAAGACGGAAACTTCTTTTTCATTAGCGTGAGCGCGACGCTAACACCTCGACCGATGACGTGACGTTACTAAGGTCGACCGATGCTGGGTTAAAACAATAATCACTGCTACTATAATGATAATAGAAGATGGATGTACAGTTGTACTTCCATCCGTGGTTTCACATTTTCACACTACGCAAATAGAAGTTACGAATGAGCCATCCCCCAGCACACCCAATGGCATTCTGCAAACATCAGGCAGAGGATACTATTCTTAAATAAATAATCACTACTATTAATGTTAATAAGAGGGTGTATGTACAGTTGTACTTCCTCTTAAAACAATAATCACTACTATTAATGATAATAATAGAAGATGGATGTATAGTTGTACTTCCGGTAACCTGGCTAGGCATCGAACTCGGCCTCACGAACTAGCCCATAGTAAATACGAAGCAAATGCTAGGACTGTATGACACATCACCCTAACAGTATTGATCCGTCTCCTCGGTAAAATGATTAGCGATGTTACTATGCAAATGCTGGGGAGGTTTGTCTGCAAAAGATGCGGGACTTATCTATTTCGACGACACAATCACATAGCCACTTAGGTTGAAAAAATCCCAATCACAGAACCTTGAACTCCTGTGGAGTGGTGTCTTTGTTTACTAAAGTGCCGATTGACTCGGTCAAGTCTCTCATTAAACACCTGTTCCCTGAGGGCATTACTAAGCTATTTTACCACTGCATGACTTCCAGTTATTTCTTGTGGGGTGGGAATTTTTACGAACAGACGGACGGAGTGGCTGTGGGAAGTGCAATTTCGCCCGTAGTTGCTAATTTCTTTATGAATCATTTTGAGGAGGAGGCTGTTACTTCGGCGCCCGTCAAACCTATGGTATGGTGGAGGCATGTTGCTGATACATTAGTGGTCTGGACAGAAGGTCCTGAGAAACACTTCACCTATTACTAAACCACCTAAATCAGCAACATCCTTCAAATAAATTCACTATGTAGATGGAGTCGGACGGATGCTTTCTTTTCTTGGATGTTCTAGTAGGAAAGAAACCGGACGGCTCCTTAGGACATACCATCTCTCGTAAGCCTACCCACACAAATGGCTATCTTCATGCAGAGTCTCACCACCATCCAGCATAAAAACAAGGCATTCTCGCGACACTCATCAAGAGGGCGATGCGAATGTGTGAGCCATCAAATATCCGGGTGGAGATGGACACACTCAAAGTTATGTTCAAGGGTAATGGTTACAGAGATTTGCAGATTCATAGAGCCCAGCATCCAAGAGAAACGACAAGAAAACTTACAGAAAGAGAAAGTGAAAGGAACTGCCTAGCTGCCTTACATTCCCAACACATCAGATCGAATTGCCTAGGTGCTCCGTAAACACAATATAAAAACTGTGTTTGGCACCGTCACCAAATTTGCTCACAGTCTGGGTAAACCAAGGAAAAATTGTCCCCACTTTACATCCTGGGGTATACGAAATTCCCTGTACTTGCGGTAAGGTATACATTGGACAAACATGCCGGTCCATTGGTAGTCGTATCAAGGAACATGAACGTAATATTCATCTCAACCAGCCAGACAAATCAGCAATAGCTGAGCACGCTCTATCGTCGGGTCATGATGTCATGTTCCAAGATGCTCGAGCTCTTACCCACACTAGACACTACAGGTCCAGGATTATACGGGAAGCTGTGGAAATGCGTAGAAATCCTAGCAGTTTCAACAGGGATGCTGGCTATCAATTAAGTAATACCTGGTTGCCGGCCATTAAGGATTTACATACGTAGATCCCTTCCCTGTCCCTTCACTATTGGTATTTCGGTGTTTTTCAAATTCGTACGTTCCTTATCGCCAGATGTTTCATTTCAGGCTTGGGTCAATGCCATAGCTTCATATGTGCGTACATCTGTTATGTTATGTGACCCTCGCAGACTAACTCTGATGGTTCCGTCAGCTTCTGCTTCGAACGCTAGCGCTATACGGCGTTCGGGGAGCCATCTGGTGACAAGCGAACGTACCATTTCCACTTCCATTATAACGTCTAAATTCAAAGCTCATCGTTTAAGAAGCCTTTCTCGTGGACAGTCGAGATTTTCTTCTGATGACGCAGAGCAAAGTTCTCTGCTAAATATAAAGAATTTCAACTTATTTTCTTGACACCGCATAAGCCCAAAAGCCTATATCATGTCTATAAGTACGGGCCGTGAAGGCATCGATGGCAAAATTATATTTTAATTTCTGGTGATACAAAAATGGGGAAGGGGAGTACTGTTTCTGTGTGATATTATACAATAATGTAAGCTTCAGTGGCTCTGGAGGCAGCGCATCGGCCTCTCACCGCTGGGTTTCGTGGTTCAAATCCCGGTCACTCCATGTGAGATTTGTGCTGGACAAAGCGGAGGCCGGGCAGGTTTTTCTCCGGGTGCTCCGGTTTTCCTGTCATCTTTCATTCCAGCAATACTCTCCACTATAATTTCATTCCATCTGTCAGTCATTAATCATTGCCCCAGAGGAGGGCGACGGGCCTCCGCAGCCGGCACATTTCCTATACTCACCGCAAGATGGGGGCTTCATTCATCAATCTCTGACGCGGTCACTGACTGGAAAACAGGTTGTAGGTTTTCTTTAAACAACAATATATTTACGCCTCGTGACTAATCTTACTGTTTTTTTTTTTTTGCTAGTTGCTTTACGTCGCACCGACACAGATAGGTCTTATGGCGACGATGGGACAGGGAAGGGCTAGGAGTGGGAAGGAAGCGGCCATGGCCTTAATTAAGGTACAGCCCCAGCATTTGCCTGGTGTGAAAATGGGAAACCACGGAAAACCATCTTCAGGTTTGCCGACAGTGGGGTTCGAACCTACTATCTCCCGAATACTGGATACTGGCCGCACTTAAGCGACTGCAGCTATCGAGCTCGGTATTACTGTTTTTGAAGATGCCGAAGTGCCAGAATGTTGTCCCACAGTAGTGCTGCTAAATTTACCGACATGAGGCTAGCGTATTTGAGGACCTTTAAACTCCGCTGGACTGAGCTGTGTTCGAACCCACCAACGTGGGTTTCAGAAGGTCAGCGTTTTACGGTCTGACCCTCTCAACTCGAATATTCCGACCTTAATGCACAGTCAGAGAATAGTAGTTGCTCTTTTTTCGAGATAGTGGGTTTGATCCTGGATGAGATCGTTGGCGTTTCAGGCGTTTTAATGTGGCATTTCTCATCTGTTGGCTTCTAGTTCATTTAAAACTACTGCTTGAAAAAAGTTTTGACGCCTTTTAAATTTTTATTATTTGCTTTAAGTCGCACCGAGTCAGACTCCTTGGCTGAATGGTCAGCATTGAGGCCTTCGGTTCAGAGGGCCCCGGGTTCGATTCCCAGTCGGGTAGGAGATTTTAATCACGTTTTGCGCTTGACTAATTCTTTTGGCTCAGGGACTGGTGGTTTATGTTTGTCCCAACACTCTTCTTTTCATATTTACACACCACACCAGACTATCAACCACCACAGAAACCCGCAATAGGGATTGCATCCCACCATATTAGGTTGGCGTCAGGAAGGGCATCCGGCCGTGAAACAGGGCAAATTCACATGTGCGACAAAGTCCACAGCCGCGACCCCACGGGTGAGGGAAAAGCGGTAGAATGAGAAGGAGAAGAAGAGAAAGAAAAATAAGAAAATTTACGTCGCACCGACACAGATATGTCTTATGGTGACGATGGGATAGGAAAGGCTTAGGAGTGGGAAGGAAGTGGTCGTACCCTTCATTAAGGTACAGGCTTGTGTGAAAATAGGAAACCACGGAAGTTTTGACTCTACAGTTTGTCTTAACATCTATATCAGCTGAGGGACGTTGAACAAATAACATTATTATCAGTAACTGGGGCGATGTAAAAATAATATTACTAAACTTTTAAAATCATATTCCACATACATCTCGCCTGAAGTAAACGACTAGAACATTATGGTAAGTAAATCCTTTACTACCTGGAGATGAACTCCCACAGAACACATACGAGGTATTCACTAAGCCGACGGACCTGACTTTGTAATTTGCATATGGAAATTAAATTATAAAGCAAGGCACATATAGGCTTTTTTATTACTTGTATTATCTTACGTTAATGGAAAAGCTTCCTGGCGTTAGCTGTTGGTTTTATTAAAACAGTCCCCTCGTTTCCACGGTCAGATTATTGCAGTCTAGTGAAATGAATGATGATAATCTCCTTCCCAGTACAAACTATGAACTTTTCAGCCAGCTAAATTTGGAATACGCGTGATATTTAATAGAGAAATGGTCACATATTGCTTGCATGAACTTCTGATCTCTTAACTTCGTATTGCACTATCAAAGTAAGTTTCAAAGATTTTTCGTGAAATATATTTAATAAATATAGGCCAATGCCATAGTAATGGGAGAATATTTTATAAAAAAATATATTTTATTATTTATGTGATAAAAGGTATGCTCGTCTTGTCATCTCTCCATATTACAATGAAATGACTATTGTTTGTCGGCCTTCCGAAACGACTGTAAATTGCTGAGCGGAATTTCATGAAATTTTACACAAACTTTCTCAGAGAGATCTGTTACATGACTGAATATATTTTATTTCAAAAATACTCACCCTGTTCCCAGATTCGGTCGGAAAACCACAGGGAGATAAAAAGAGGCTGGGATGTTTCAGCGTCTGGTTGTGGACATCATAGGTCTGCGTTCCGAGGAACGCGACGGGTCTGGGTGTTTGTGATAAGTAC
The DNA here is from genome assembly GCF_040414725.1 of Anabrus simplex. NCBI lineage: Eukaryota > Metazoa > Arthropoda > Insecta > Orthoptera > Tettigoniidae > Anabrus > Anabrus simplex. The sequence continues at coordinate 71,725,083 of NC_090268.1, read as the reverse complement.
CGCTCTATGAGCGACGCCGTGGGTCTGCGTTCCCTGTGATTTGTACCCATTATGTGAGGTCACCACGCGGTAGTATGCGTCCCTGTTATTAGTATTACTATGTGGGGAACACCATGGATTTGTGTTGCCTATGAGTGGCGACCTTATGAGAGAAACACCATAGGTCTACGTTACCTGTGCGTAATACCATAATGTGAGGAACAATGTGAGCCTGCGCTACTTGTGATTGGTACCGCTACATGAGATAATAATTTCGTGTGGCTATTTCTAACCGAGTGCAGCCCTTGTAAGGCAGACCCTCCGATGAGGGTGGGCGGCATCGGCTTTGTGTAGGTAACTGCGTGTTATTATGGTGGAGGATAGTGTTATGTGTGGTGTGTGAGTTGCAGGGATGTTGGGGACAGCACAAACACCCAGCCCCCGGGCCACTGGAATCAACCAGTGAAGGTTAAAATCCCCGACCCGGCCGGGAATCGAACCCGGGACCCTTTGAACCGAAGGTCAGTACGCTGACCATTCAGCCAACGAGTCGGACTGCTACATGAGACATACCATGATTCTACTTTACTAGACATAAGTAACATTAAGTCCGGCTCCATGGCTAAATGGTTGGCGTGCTGGCCTTTGGTCACAGGGGTCCCCGGGAATTTTAAGCATCATTGGTTAATTTCGCTGGCACGGGGGCTGGGTGTATGTGTCGTATTCATCATCATTTCATCCTCGTCACGACGCGCAGGTCGCCTACGAGAGTCAGATCAAAAGACCTGCACCCGGCGAGCCGAACATGTCCTCGGACACTCCCGGAACGCCATTTCATTTCATTTCATTTCATTTCAGGGGCCGTTAACCTGGATTTTGGACCCCTTCAGACAATAAGCATCACCGATTCAGGATTGTGCTTTGCAAGCAGCCTCTTGATCAGTATATACCATCGTTTTAAGTTCGTTTCTGGGAAGGTGCGGCATTGCGGGTTGGATCCACTGATTGTTTCAAGTTCATAATCATTGTTCATCATCGTCTTATTTGAATTCTTGTCAATGGATTGATTTTGGAATTATTTTTTACTTTCAATATTTTGAGTTGGATCCACTGATTATTTGAAATTTATATTGCTCTATTCATTCTTCGTCATCAAGTGTTCAATTCTGGTCACTGGATGAATTTTGAACTTTTAAATTTTTCATTACATTTCGTCTCATTTCGTACTCGTAGGGACCAATGACCTAGATTGCGGGATGTACCAGACAAATGGAAGTATACAGATGGGAGTGGGGACCGTAAGGTGCAGGTGAATGTATGAATAATGTCGAGTAGGTTCACCAGGTGTAGAAGATGAAGCGACGAAATTGTGAACCAGGAAATCATTGGGTAGTATAATGTTCATTCTCGGAGAATGTTGCTAAAACAAATGGCTTCTTTTAGAGTGTGAATTCAATTTATGTATAATTTAAATACCACGTGTAGGTGGTGGACGCAGGGATTATGACATTAGAATCCTGAGATTTCTTGTGATTCGTAACCATTCTGTGCGGAACATTATGGGTCTGAGTGTTGAATTCGGGGACTGTATTGTATTGCTGATTTGCTAGACACGGAAATGTAAACTCATAAGGCAATTTCCATCAACAATTGTACAGTTACTCAAGTGAGTATTTTGATGATTATTGTAGTTTTACGGATCCTAACATCTAGATGATCGTCCCGTATTTCTGTTCAGCGGTGAATGGCGATAATTTTGATACAAAGAACTTAAAAAGTGTGTTCCTTTATTATTAAATAATTTTTATGTTTTTCATGTTCGACTGCAGAGTGTCTCGTCTTGCAGACCATATTTTGACCTCTCGTTTCTTTTTTACAAAAATATGTCCTATGGTCATCTAAAACTTTTGCTAGGGGCTTTACGTCGCACCGGTACAGATAGGTCTTATGGCGACGATGGGATAGGAAAGGCCTAGGAGTTGGAAGGACCTTAATTAAGGTACAGCACCAGCATTTGCCTGGTGTGAAAATGGGAAATCACGGAAAACCATCTTCAGGTCTGCCGACAGTGGGATTCGAACCCACTATCTCCCGGATGCAAGCTCGCAGCTGCGCGCCCCTAACCGCACGGCCAACTCGCCCGGTCATCTGAAAATTTGCGTTACGGAAGTTGGTGTGAAGGAAGTGTAACCCTAGCTACCGTGCACGCTGCGATGTAAGGTTTGGATGGATGACCAACCAACGTTACATAGCAGCTGTTGATGGATGGCCATGACCCAGAGACATATTTATGATTATTTGATTTTCGCAAAGTGAAATTGTATTTTTTGGTATTATACATAGTTTATCTACTTTTCTATCTCGTGTGGCTATTTCTAGCCGAGTGCAACCCTTGTAAGGCAGACCCTCCGAAGAGGGTGGGCGGCATCTGCCATGTGTCGGTAACTGCGTGTTATTGTGGTGGAGGATAGTGTTATATGTACCCCCTGCGGGTGGGGGACGCACATGTAGAATACACCCGCGGTATCCCCTGCCTGTCGTAAGAGGCGACTAAAAGGGGCGACCAAGGGCTGACTGAATTAGAACCATGAAACTAATTTTGAATCGTACCATCACGCGGGGAACACCATAGGTTGCCTGTACTTGCGAGTAGTACCACTAAATTCGGTACGAAATAGGTTTGTGATTAGTAGCAGTTAAAGCCTGGCCTGGTGGATTCCAGTACCCGTGCGTCGTACCCATGTGTGCAACACCGCGGGTCTGGGCGTAGCCTGTGAGTTGTACCACTATATGAGCAGCACCGTGGGTCTGCGTTGCCTGTGATTAGTACCCACTATGTGAGGAACACCACGGGAATACCGGCGCCCGTGTTTAGTACACCTAGGTGGGGAACCTTCTCGGTTTGCGTTGACTCTGAGTTGGGCCATTGTGTGAGACACACCATAGGTCTGCGTTACTTGTACGTATTGCAATACTTGTGAGTAGTACCATCTTTTGTGGAACACCGTGAGTCTTCGCTACTTCTGATTAATACCCCAACATGACACATACCATGGTTCTATTTTACTCGCGACATGTACCATTCTGTGGGGCCTTAGACGTGGATTTTGCACCCCCTTTAGACACCAAGCATCATTGTGCTTTATAAGTGGTTCCTTGGTCGGTAGTAATGTCATTTTCGATCTGTATTGAGTCCGATCCACTGGCGTTTGTTTGTTTGTTTTGTGTTTTGTTGAGTTCCTGTCCATCCATTAATTCTTCATGCCATATTTTATTTTTATTTTGGTCAGTGGATGCCTTTGCAATTTTTGTTCTTTCATTTCGTACTATTAGGGGCCGATGACCTTCGATGTTAAGCCCCTTAAAACAACAAGCATCATCATCATCATCAGTGTTATATGTGGTGTGTGAGTTGCAGGGATTTAGGGACAGCACGAACACCCAGCCCCCGGGCCATTAGAATTAACCAATGAAGGTTAAAATCCCCGACCCGGCCGGGAATCGAACCCAGGGCCCTGTGAACAGAAGGCCATTACACTGACCATTCAGCCAACAAGTCGGACAGTTTATCTACTGAAATAATACAATGAGTTTCTCTCAGCGGACGGCCGGCAGTCCCGCCCAGCTTATCTGCCTCCCGTTGACTCATTACTACCCACTCCGCGGCATTTCAACAAGGACAGCACATCGCTCACTTTATTCGTGCATGACATGAAACAAAAATTAAGGAAATAAGAACTAAGAACATTAGAAATTAAGAATTAAGAAAATAAGCTCGTATTTTATTACGAGAGGTGTTTTTAACATTTCTGTAGCCCACCTTGCTGAGCGCTTCGAAACAGGGGATTCTTGTCCATGTCGTCTTAGGGATTTTGTAGGCGTATGTTCTAATATTTCTGCGATTTTATTTACTGTTTCCTTGTTAATTACATGTTTTTTTAATACTTCGCTTCTTATCGAGTAAAGAACCACTTCCTCGCAATTTGTTTGCGAGTTTCCACACGGTGTCTCTATGTGGAGGGCGTACACCTGGAATTTGTGTTCCAAATCGCCTAACGACTTCCCTGCAAGACTTTACATAAATACCCTTTCCTCTACCGTGTACACCTGTGGGGGCATTAGGAGAATTATACCCCAAAGTAACACTTCACAACCCGAGACCAGTTGGAGCGACAGATCAACATTTAATACATGTTGTAAGCACGGACCTGAACTGCGAAGTGCGGGCATTCGCGTGCTGCCCCTGCGCTAGGCAACGGGAAACACATAAATCTGGTGCGCCTGCCGGCCAGCCGATGAGAGACACTCGCTGTACCGAGCGGTTAGGGGCGCGCAGCTATGAGCTTGCATTTTTTTTTTGCTAGGGGCTTTACGTCGCACCGACACAGATAGGTCTTATGGCGACGATGGGATAGGAAAGGCCTAGGAGTTGGAAGGAAGCGGCCGTGGCCTTAATTAAGGTACAGCCCCAGCATTTGCCTGGTGTGAAAATGGGAAACCACGGAAAACCATCTTCAGGGCTGCCGATAGTGGGATTCGAACCTACTATCTCCCGGATGAGCTTGCATTCGGGAGTGTGAGCGTTCCTTAACTGACTTTATTGAACAGTATAAAACTGCATTTGAATTGGAAAATATGGAAATTAATATTCATTAACTAAAATACACAATCGTCGAACCTTGTACTCACACTTACTTCTTACCTGCTTCCTTACACATACGTTATTTGATGGGCGCCAGCTACCACTCAGTGCAGCAATGATAGAATGAGAATCTTGACTATCTCTAGGGTGTGGGGTAATAAGCTTACTTTTGACAACATACCATATAAGTTCTGGGAAAAAGAGATTGGCGTTCGGTTTCCCCATTAAATTTGAGGTTAAGAAATTTTACTGTATAAATGAAACGAAAGATTAATTTGATAGAACAAAATATATTCTTGAAATTGTATATTAAAAATAGTAAGTCTTGTTGCGATAAAACAGATGAGAATATGAAATTATGACATTGCAACTGAAAGAAACTAGGCATGAATTTGAATTCTTCTTGACAGGGCATTTAACAGTTTTATACTTAATACACTGACTGACAGAGCAAATGCAACACCAAGAAGGAGTGATCAGAACTTTATGCCAATTGCAGGGTAGACTGACGTCACTGAGGTATGCTCATGATGTGAAATGCGCCGCTGTGCTGCGCACGTAGCGAACGATAAATGGGACACGGCGTTGGCGAATGGCCCACTTCGTACCGTGATTTCTCAGCCGACAGTCATTGTAGAACGTGTTGTCGTGTGCCACAGGACACGTGTATAGCTAAGAATGCCAGGCCGCCGTCAACGGAGGCATTTCCAGCAGACAGACGACTTTACGAGGGGTATGGTGATCGGGCTGAGAAGGGCAGGTTGGTCGCTTCGTCAAATCGCAGCCGATACCCGTAGGGATGTGTCCACGGTGCAGCGCCTGTGGCGAAGATGGTTGGCGCAGGGGCATGTGGCACGTACGAGGGGTCCAGGCGCAGCCCGAGTGACGTCAGCACGCGAGGATCGGCGCATCCGCCACCAAGCGGTGGCAGCCCCGCACGCCACGTCAACCGCCATTCTTCAGCATGTGCAAGACACCCTGGCTGTTCCAATATCGACCAGAACAATTTCCCGTCGATTGGTTGTAGGAGGCCTGCACTCCCGACGTCCGTCCAGAAGACTACCATTGACTCCCCAGCATAGACGTGCACGCCTGGCATGGTGCCGGGCTAGAGCGACTTGGATGAGGGAATGGCGGAACGTCGTGTTCTCCGATGAGTCACGCTTCTGTTCTGTCAGTGATAGTCACCGCAGACGAGTGTGGCTTCGGCGTGGAGAAAGGTCAAATCCGGCAGTAACTGTGGAGCGCCCTACCGCTAGACAACGCGGCATCATGGTTTGGGGCGCTATTGCGTATGATTCCACGTCACCTCTAGTGCGTATTCAAGGCACGTTAAATGCCCACCGCTACGTGCAGCATGTGCTGCGGCCGGTGGCACTCCCGTACCTTCAGGGGCTGCCCAATGCTCTGTTTCAGCAGGATAATGCCCGCCCACACCCTGCTCGCATCTCCCAACAGGCTCTACGAGGTGTACAGATGCTTCCGTGGCCAGCGTACTCTCCGAATCTCTCACCAATCGAACACGTGTGGGGTCTCATTGGACGCCGTTTGCAAACTCTGCCCCAGCCTCGTACGGACGACCAACTGTGGCAAATGGTTGACAGAGAATGGAGAACCATCCCTCAGGACACCATCCGCACTCTTATTGACTCTGTACCTCGACGTGTTTCTGCGTGCATCGCCGCTCGCGGTGGTCCTACATCCTACTGAGTCGATGTCGTGCGCATTGTGTAACCTGCATATCGGTTAGAAATAAACATCAATTATTCTTCCGTGCCGACTCTGTTTTTTCCCCAACTTTCATCCCTTTCGAACCATTCCTCCTTGGTGTTGCATTTGCTCTGTCAGTCAGTGTATGTACGCGCATCACGAGAAAATGGCTGAAGAGAATTTGAAGGAAGTCGGTATGCAAAGTCGGGGAATGAGGCACTACAATCTAGGCTATAAATACATTTATTCCGTGCGCGTAGAGGCGCGGGGCTGTGAGCTTGCATCCGGGAGATCGTAGGTTCGAATCCCACTGTCGGCAGCCCTGAAGATGGTTTTCCGTGGTTTCCCATTTTCATACCAGGCAAATGCTGGGGCTGTACCTTAATTAAGGCCATGGCCGCTTCCTTCCAACTCCTAGGCCTTTCCTATTCCATCGTCGCCCTAAGACCTATCTGTGTCGGTGCGACGTAAAGCCATTAGCAAAAAATAAATAAATTTATTCACTCTGAGTGAAATGGTAGTTTAGAGGAAAGCTTAAAATTCAATTCACAAAAATAAATCTTATTAGTGGTGCCATCGAACAGTACTACGTAACTAAAGTTATATAGAATTGAAATTCAGATAATTTATGTCTTGTAAAATTTTGCCCTGCCGGCTATGATAACAGAGCGATTTTTGTTGCTAAGTCATATCAATGCCGAGCCACGAGAGAACGGGTGAATGGAATTCAACGAAAATCTATAATTAAAGTCGGGGAATAAAACACTAACGTTATTCACTCTGGCTTAGATGGTAGTTTAAGGGAAGCCACCTAAAAGTTTAATTTGTAAATACCTATATTTTGCAATTTAATAAAATATTATTTACAACGTGTATATGATTTTATCTAGAATTATGTAGTCTATACAGTGAAGAATTCCGTAGCGAATCATGCGTACACCAGATAGTGTCTAATATCAATGTTTCATTTATTGTTAGATAGTAAGTAGGCCTATGTTGTTTAATTCATGACAAACCGGGCGAGTTGGCCGTGCGCGTAGAGGCGCGCGGTTGTGAAGCTTGCATCCGGGAGATAGTAGGTTCGAATCCCACTATCGGCAGCCCTGGAAATGGTTTTCCGTGGTTTCCCATTTTCACACCAGGCAAAGGCCACGGCCGCTTCCTTCCAACTCCTGGGCCTTTCCTATCCCATCGTCCCCATAAGACCTATCTGTGTCGGTGCGACGTAAAGCCCATAGCAAAAAAAAAATCATGACAACTCTGTCTTATTCACAACTGGAGGCATTCAACTCACGATTGGTAAACGAATCCAGCGAGTTGATGTCCAAACAAGTTTGGCTGTGTGCCTCGCTTCTATGTACTGTGCAATAAAACACCTCATTATATGCTGTCTATTTCAGATCGCATCAAAACCATTCCTTTGGTGCGACAGAGCACGAGACGCGTTGGCGTTGCGAATGTTATTCACGTGAAGCTAAGTGTTGTCTCCAGGTTGTGGAAAAAAAAAATCCATGAAACCCATTCTGTAGTTGACTGCCATCGCGTGGGCCGTCCACACAGAACAGCAGCAGCCTAAGAGCGGTATATACGCGTATCTACACGGAGACATCTTGCATGCACAAGCTACTACTCCGCGACGCCACTGCAGGTACTGTATGTACCCAGACTGTGCGCATGATGGGGGACCGCTTTCAATAAGGCCCGACAGGACTCTACAAATTCGGCGACATAACAGAGTTGTTCCCAATCAAACTCAAATGCTTCATACCCCCAGTGGGTGCGGACGTAGACGAAGAAAATACGCACGGTAAGACCTGCCTATCATAGGAGGCGACTAAAAGGGGTAACCTACGTGCGGAAATGGATTTTGCCTTTGGTACCATGAATTGTACCCCCTGTGGATGGGAGAGGATGAATACATCCACAGGTAATCGCTGTCTGTCGTAAATGGCGACTGAAAGGGTCATGGGACCATCTTTCCTCTATATTTTCATTTCTTTTTCTTAAGGGTTGTTTATAGAGTGATCAAAATTTGATGGGCGTGTTATTTGAGGAAGGGCCTCCTACCTGTGAGACTACGCTCAAAAGTTCAGACGGTATCCTCTGGCCTCCCAGATCGACCTTTGTCTTGTGCCGAAACGCGATCCGCACAATACTTGCTGCACCATTCCACAACTGTGGTTTTCGACAGACATGTTGCCCCATACACAGTCTTCATTCTCAAATGGATGTCCACCAGTGTTTGTCCTTTGGCAGTCAAGAACAGAATAACAGCACATTGGTCCTGTTTGGACGCATTTGGAAATATCGTCGCCATAGTTCACGTTGCCGTATTTAACGCACTCACCCCGGCACTACAAGACTGCCACACTAATCCCTTTTCGCACATGTCCGTGCTTATATACCCGCATCGGTGTCGCGCTGCGTTGCTTGTTTGCTCCAGCAACGCCCTCAAACGGAAACTTTTTTATCACGCGTGTTAATGACGACACAATTAAATTATTACAATGATTTTTGAGACTCCAACTGGAAGATCTTTGAAAAATAGAGTGGTGTTTTCCTATTAGTGATCATATATATATCTTCTCTGGTAAATGTAATACGGGACTTGAAAACATTGTGGTAATTATTTCGCGTTGTATTTATTCTTAATAGGACCTCATGAGTCGATCGAGTGACGATGTGTGTGTGTGTGTGTGTGTATTAGCCCAGCATCCACTGACTGAAGTGGAACATGCACAGCTGGCAATATGTGAAAAAATGATTTTCATTTTCAGTACTTGCAAGAGCATATTGTTATCAGTTAATTATTTATACCTATTCTTCATTTGTTCTTATCTCACTTTGTAAACGGTATGGGGTACATGCTATTTCGGGTGATTTGAGTAAGAGATTCCGGGTGCTCATTTCATCAATCTGCCCGTATGAGGCACCGTTCAACATCGGATCATGGGCATAACCGTCGATGACAAGGTAAGTATTGCCTTGGGTGCTTCATTCGGCTACAGAGACCCCTCATCACAGTGGATGGCATTCAGGGAGGTTTGCCTTCGAACATGGCTTCGAAACTTCTCTTTTCGACCGATGACCTAGATGTTAGGCCACCTTAAACAAGAAGCATCTCTAGGAGAGGATTGGGGGTCAACCCCTGGGAACAGACGAAGCGTGAGAATATTGGATACAGCTTTCCTAGGCTGCAAGTTGCTTCCAGAACCGATGGTCAAGATTTCAAGCTGGTAAAATCCATTCTTTTCAGCTGGCAGAATGAATGTGTCCACGGTGAATTTGAAGATCTTAAAAAAATGCGCAATGTTAGTTTGTTGCTCAAGACTCGCACTACACTTCAAGGTGATCAGTTGCTCAAGTACGACAACTTTTGGGAAATCTCCGTCAGAGTGGAAGAGCACAAATCCTTGAATCTGGTTCATGGCGTTATCTTTCCCCGCGACTTGATCCTTATTATTATTATTTAGCATATGATGCTACAGTTGGCAATCGACTATGTACAAGTTCATAACAGGCACAAAAAGTACTCTATACAGATAATATATATACAACATCCACATTAGAAACGTCAATGTGGGGGTCTTTCGGTCTCTTAGAGACGAATGTCCAGCTCTTCCAGCCAAGAGAGTGCCTCAGAGGTCACTCGGTGAATGTCCTCGATGGAACCAGCAAAAGCTCACAGAGGACAGTCCTTCAGAATGTACAGGATGGTTTGCACTTCAGCACCACAGTCACAAGCTGGAGAGTCTTTCCAGTCCCACTGATGCAGAGCAGAAGCACTTCTTCCTGCTCCGCAGCGTATCCTGTTGATTGTGGTCCAGGCGGAGCGAGGAAGGTTGAACCCAGGCAACTTGGTAGTTGGAGCCCTGATGTTGACAATGCCATGAGGGTGTGATTGAGACCATTCGTGTTTCCATATTTCATCAGGCTTGAAAAGTGAATTAACTGATTACTTTTCTGTCTTCCAGGCAGGTTTTCGTGACTTAAGTCTTATTACGGCATTTTCATCTGTATCATGATGTATTGGGAGGTAACTGTTCTTCGCTATCCTGGTCCACAGTCTAACAAGGGCGCTTTGCCGTTTGATGTGAGGAGGCTGAATGTTGCTCAGTAATGGTAACCATTGAATAGGAGTAGAGCCCAATGTACCAGATATAATTCTCATTGTGTGGTGCAGTTGGATATCAACCAGACTAGTGTGGGAGCTATTGAACCATACGGAGGAGCAATATTCAGCTGGTGAATATACTATTGCTAGAGCAGTTGTTCGTATTGTGCATGCATCTGCGCCCCATGAAGTACCAGCTAGTCTACCCAGCCTATCCTGAACACCGACGATGAGCTTATGGAAGACGTGAAGAACCGTATAATTAATTTTAAGGCCTATCTCACATAAAAACTCAATAAAACTTTCTGCTCCACGGTCTCCGTTATACGTCTGTGTTAAACAGTAGAGGGCTAACACGAAGTCTAGCGGCGACTCCGGAACTAGAACGTATTTCGCTCTGTGAAAGGTGCCATGTGGAGGCCTTATTACTAATCACGCAGGCAACGGCTAAACACAATCTGAACGGGAATCTATTGAAACAGCATAGAACTCAACACTCGCAGCCGGATGTGAGGCTTTTTGAGAGTAGATCACGAAACACGCGAGTAGTGCACAACTGAGCATAACCTAATTTCTAACTTAAATGTCATAAATTTACGTCTGTAGAGTCTCGTGTTGTTTTTGTCCAATTTAACCTCTATGGATGTTTTGACGAGTTCATGTAGGTGATAAAATGTATGCAATGTTGCCTGCAAAGAGGGCTGACCTTGTGCGCAAAGTTCCTCGAACACACCGATAATGTTCACAAGAATGCGAGAGAGAACAGTGAAAAGAGCGGCATTGCTTGCAGACCAGGGAGAAGACTGTTTATTACTTTTTTGACGAAATGTACAAAAATATTCATACGTATTATAATTTATTTCATTTTACTTTCGAAACGGAGTGTCTAACGCTAGTTTCAGCAACCTAACTTACTGTACTACAGAATATGCACATCTTAGGTGCAGCCGCTCAGTATACTGCGGAGTATGTAACTGAAATGAAATGGTGTATGGCTTTTAGTGCCGGGAGTGTCCGTGGACATGTTCGGCAGGTCTTTGGCTTTGACTCCCGTACGCGACCTGCGCGTCGTGATGGGGATGAAATGATGATGAAGACGACATATACACCCATCCCCCATGTCAGAGAAATTAACCAATGATGGATAAAATTGCCAACCCTGTGGGGAATCGAACCTGGGACCCCTGTGACTAAAGGCCAGTACGCTAACCATTTAGCCATGAAGCCGTACATGACGCATGCGGTACACATACAAATTACATCACATACAATATTCAAAGCAGATTACGCTACAGCCCCCATGTACTGTATGTCCAACCCTTGTCCCCTTTTCTCTACGGGGTAGGGAATGAAGTGAGATGAAGCGAGTTTTACGATCGGATGCCCTTCCTGACTTCAACTTTATCAGAGGAGTTAATGAGATGAAAATAAATGGCGTGATATATGATAGGAAATTAGAAGGTGAATCCCGGTGCCGGCATATAGCCCACTCCTGTCGAATAGCAGCAACAGGTCTGCTTGGGTTTTGACGTAACCATTCGACGGACGAATCGTCATCAGCAGCGTCATGTGGACACTACGGGGAGGTTTGGAACTAAAACCTGCGGGGCTGAGTGGCTCAGACGGTTGAGGCGCTGGTCTTCTGATCCCAACTTGGCAGGTTCGATCCTGGCTTAGTCCGGTGGTATTTGAAGGTGCTGAAATACGTCAGCCTTGTGTCGAAGTGTTTCTTGGCATGAATACGTTATATTTTGTATTGTAACACTTTCGGAGGTTTCAGAGATCGAAATAGTAAATTCTCAAAAATACGTTTTCTTTAAGTTTGTAACCGCTTCGTTCACAGCCATCAAATCCATGACTCCGACCATCCATGAATCATTCATCTTAACACAATTCGAATTTCATATGTAATTACTAAGATTTGAACGGGGGGTTATAACTTAGAGGAGGAAGCCTAGGTCTTTTGTGTCTGAACCACGGAGACAGCTCCTGTAAATAAAAAGGTAGTAAGGTATAAGACAAAAATGGCACGGTATCTTTATTTTAAGGTAACAGCTCTCCGGCATAATAATACGGCTTCGTGTTATATAGATGCGCATTGAAAACTTCCTTTCATGCAAATTATTTGAGAAAGTACAGCGTACTCTTCAGCTGTTGCATAACAATCTCGCTGTTAGGAGAATAGGCGTTGTGGGAGGTGTGCAGCAAGCAACTTGCTCCTGCAATCAGTTAATGGGTTTCTTGTCTCAAGAGACATTCAAGCTCTAAGATTATTTGCTAGTTTTTCAGCTTGGTTAATTAACATTCACGTTGTAAGTGAGGTAAGCTCCCAAGGCAATATAGATCTACGACAGGCATCATTCAATTGCAAAACCACAGTCGAAATCGGTTATGACGACTTCGAAAGGACCGCCAATTAACGGTCGTTATCGGCGATAGTCGTACAAACCGGTTATAACGACTCCAAAGGGACCGCCAATTAGCGGTCGTTATAGGCGATAGCCGCAAAAACCGATTATAACGACTCCGAAGGGACCGCCAATTAACGGTCGTTATAGATGATAGTCGCACAAAACAGTTATAACGACTCCGAAGGGACCGCACATTAACGGTCGTTATAAGCGATAGTCGCAAAAACCGATTATAACGACTCCGAAGGGACCGCCAAATAACGGTCGTTATAGGCGATAGTCCTATAAACCGGTTATAACGATTCCGAGGGGATCGCCAATTAACGGTCGTTATAGGCGCTAGTAGTTTATGTAGTTTATATTAGATATAACGACTCCGAAGGGACCCTCAATTATCGGTCGTTATAGGCGATAGCCGCACAAACCAGTCATAGCGACTCCGAAGCGACCGCCAATTAACGGTCGTTATAGGCGATAGCCGCACAAACCGGTCATAACGACTCCGATGGGACTGCCAATTAACGGTCGTTATAGGCGATAGCCGCACAAACCAGTCATAGCGACTCCGAAGCGACCGCCAATTAACGGTCGTTATAGGCGATCGTCGCACAAACCGGTCATAACGACTCCGATGGGACTGCCAATTAACGGTCGTTATAGACGATAGTCGCACAAACCGGTTATAACGACTCCGAAGGGACCGCCAATTAACGGTCGTTATAGACGATAGTCCCACAAACCGGTCATAACGACTCCGAAGGGACCGTCAGTTAACGGTCGTTATAGGTGATAGTCGCTCACATCGGTCATAACAACTCCGAAGGGACCGTCAGTTAACGGTCGTTATAGACGATAGTCGCACAAACCGGTCATAACAACTCCGAAGGGACCGTCAGTTAACGGTCGTTATAGGTGATAGTCACACACAACCGATCATAACGACTCCGAAGGGACTGCCAATTAATGGTCGTTATAGACGATAGTCCCACAAACCGGTCATAACGACTCCGAAGGGACCGTCAGTTAACGGTCGTTATAGGTGATAGTCACACACAACCGATCATAACGACTCCGAAGGGACCGCCAATTAACGGTCGTTATAGACGATAGTCCCACAAACCGGTCATAACGACTCCGAAGGGACCGTCAGTTAACGGTCGTTATAGGTGATAGTCACACACAACCGATCATAACGACTCCGAAGGGACCGTCAGTTAACGGTCGTTATAGACGATAGTCGCACAAAACGGTCATAATGACTCCGAAGGGACCGCCAATTAACGGTCGTTATAGATAGTCGCACACACCCGTCATAACGACTCTGAAGGGACCGCCAATTAGCGGTCGTTATAGATGATAGTCGCACAAACAGTTGTTTAAAAAATTCAGATCTGTTAGTTTTCGGCTGCACACTTACATTATGAATTAACAGAATACCCCTGTGGATGGGAGACGCAGATGAAGAATATACCCACGGTATTCCCTGCCTGTCATAGGAGGTGACTAAAAGGGGCGAGCAAGGGATGATTGAATTAGAACCATGAGACTACTTGTGATTAGTACCATCACGCGGGGAACACCATAAGTCGCATTTACTTGCGAGCAGTACCGCTCTGTTAGGTACGCAATGGCTTTGTGATTAGCAGCAACAGTGAGTGATTCATTATGGGTTTTACAGTACCCGTGATTAGTACAACTATATGCGGAACACCACGGGCTTACGTTGCGTGTGATAAGTACCATTATGTGAACGACAGCGTGGATCTTTGAGCTGCTCGACTAAGTAGTATGTTCCGAGCTGTCAGCGGAGAAATGGCGTGGAATGACAATAGTAGACGAATACGTTTGAGTGGCGTCTTTAAAAGTAGGAAAGATCACAATATGAAGATAAAGTTGGAATTTAAGAGGACAAATTGGGGCAAATATTTGTTTATAGGAAGGGGAGTTAGGGATTGGAAAACTTTCCAAGGGAGATGTTCAATAAATTTCCAATGTCATTGAAATCATTTAAGAAAAAGCTAGGAAAACAACAGATAGAGAATCTGCCACCTGGGCGACTGCCCTAAATACAGATCAGTAGTGATTGATAGTGATTGATAGAAAAAATCGAGTCGCTCAATTGAAGTTTGCATATGATTAGTACCCACTATGTGAGGAGCACCACGGGATAGTACAGGTTCTTGAGATTAGTACACCTATGTGAGGAACACCATAGGTCTGCGTAACCTGTGCGACCTACATTACTTGTGAGTAGTACCATAATGTGTGGAACACCGCGAGTCTACGTTACTTTTGATTAGTACCGCTACATGAGAAATACCATGGTTCTACTTTACTAGCGATAAGTACCATTATGAGGGGCCGTTGACCTGGATTTTGGACTCCTTTAGACAACAAGCATTATTATTTCACGATTGAGGTTTGGAAGCAGCCCCTTGATGCTATTGTTTTAAGATAGTTTCTGGGAAGATGGGGAATTGCAGGTCGGATCATGGTTCATCGTTGTCTTTTTGAATTCTAGTCAGTGAATTGATTTTGGGATTATTTTTAACTTCCAGTATTGTGAGTTGGATCCGTTGATTTTTTTAAAATTCATAATCGTCCATTCATTCTTCATCATCACGTTTTGAAGTCTGGTCAGTGGATGAACTGGACTTTTAAATTGTCATGACATTTCGTCTCATCTCCTACTATTAGTGACCAATGACCAAGAAGTTAGTCCTCATTAAACAACAAACATCATCATCATCATCAATTAACAGAATAAAGTTGTATCTTAAAAAAAAGTCATAAGTATCGTTTACGATATGCAGTATTTGCGGTACAGTCTTTGTGGAATGCGACTGGGAGAAGTTTTCCTTCATGACGAACAGCAACAATATGTCAGCAAAATATAAAATAGAAAGTGAGGAAAAAGTAGCAAAGTTGTAAATTGATCGATAGTATCGCAAGCGGTCTTGGCTAACAGCAAATACAGTAGAGACAATACGCGACACTCCGCGAGATGTCGAGGGACAGCTATTAGAGTTCTCTCTAGCGAATTGACCTGAGAACTACTGATTTTTTTTTGCTATTGGCTTTACGTCGCACCGACACAGATAGGTCTTATGGCGACGATGGGACAGGAAAGGGCTAGGACTGGGGAGGAAGCGGCCGTGGCATTAATTCAGGTACAGCCCCAGCATTTGCCTGGTGTGATAATGGGAAACCACGGAAAACCATCTTCAGGGCTGCCGACAGTGGGGTTCGAACCACCTATCTCCCGAATACTGGATACTGGCCGCACTTAAGCGACTGCAGCTATCGAGCTCGGTAACTACTGATTCTGTCATAAGAACACGTGTATTTGTGTGTGAAGTTTTTGGTGTTATTTATGCGTTTTCAGTGAGTTGACATAATTAAATAGTAGCGTGTGACATTCCTTGATATCTCCTCTCAACATGAGGAGAAAGGTATGTGTTGTGTTTAGCTGCAGTAACTATGAAGTAGAGAAGAATGCGCGGTCTTTCTTCCGTTTCCCTCGTGACAAGAAAATGTAAGTAATATTGTGTTTACATATTGAAACGGGAACGCCCTACGAGCATTCACGTTTCATTCTTTTGTTAAGAGGAGCTCGCTAACACCCGGCCGTAAGCATTTAAAACTTGCGCCGAGCGCACAGGCATAGAGGGAACTGCAAGCAAGCTCGCGATGTTCTAGAACACCGGCCAAGGACAAGCGACGTCACGCAGAAGGTTCTTTCGTGTTCCATAGCATTGCTGCATGAACGAAATGTAATATCAATATTTCAATAACGTCACCTTGCAGGCAGGAATAATGAACGCTGCTAGCCGAAATTTCGTGTCAATCGATGTAAAGATGGCCAAAATATAAAATTTTCTTGGGGCCCACATGTGTAGCCACGCCCACCGGCCTTCGGCAATATAAGTGAGTCGCCAGCCTGGGGTAAAGCAGAGAGTGTGCAGTGTGCAGCTGCAGTGTGCCGTAGGCAGAGAGTGAGGGGAGTCGGCAGTAAGCCGTGAGTTCAGTGTGTGTGTGCAAGTAAGCACGTCGCGACATAATTCGTCACTCGGTCCGGCTGTTCAGAAACGTTAGTGTTAAAAGCTTTCTCCGTGGGCTTGACTTTATTTAAAGACTGTGTTTCTAACATAAACTGTGCCAGCCTTCACTTCATTTAAGGACTGTTTGAAAACAGCGATGGTGTTTCTAGCATAAATTGTGCCAGCCTTGATTTCATTTAAAGACTGTGTTTCTAGCATGAACTGTGCCAGCCTTGACTTCATTTACAGACTGTGTTTCTAGCATAAACTGTGCCAACCTTGATTTCGTTTAAAGACTGTGTGAAAACAGCGATAGTGTTTCTAGCATAGACTGTGCCAGCCTGCATTTCATTTAAAGACTGTGGTTATCCATTTTTCGGAACTGTGTTCGTAATAAAACTGTGCCGACCTTCATTTCATTTAAAGACTGTGTCTATCCGGTGAACTGTGTTCGTAATAAACTGTGCCAACATTCCCTCTTAAAGACAGTATTAACTTGTGGAATACAGTATCGTGATTTCTTTCCGAGGAACCATGCCAATTCCCATCATAACCTGTTCAGAATCACGTATGACCTTAAGTGCCAGTGATAATCTGAAAATTACGACGTAACAGAACTTGGACAGTCGTTTATTTCAACAAGTGTGTGAATATTGTGCTCATGGAGTACAGTGCAGAGACTGTACCCGGTGAATTTAATTTTCTTTATGAAGTGCTTAATCACTGCACCTCGGAAGGTCCTAGATTGTTTTCGTTTGTTTATTATTCCAAATACGATAATTCCTTCCATCTTATCCTCGTGGAACTGTGACTCTAACTTTATCCTTGCTGCTAAAGTGCGTTCAACATCATTGACTGTGGGAACTATTTCGGCGTGCTTCGCCTTAGAGAGGTGTCACACCAGTGTCCCGTGACGTCCGATGTGGAAGCTCCACATTTCCCCGTTCCTGCCTCAGGTTCGAGTCATCAACACTAATACAGAGAAAACACCAACGACGGAAGACAACGCCGACGCCGACCGCAAGACGACGCAGCCGCCGCAGGACGACGTCCCCTCCACGCCTTCAGGGACAACTCCACGA
Source organism: Anabrus simplex (assembly GCF_040414725.1). Taxonomy (NCBI): domain Eukaryota; kingdom Metazoa; phylum Arthropoda; class Insecta; order Orthoptera; family Tettigoniidae; genus Anabrus; species Anabrus simplex. The sequence goes on along the minus strand of NC_090268.1, from coordinate 71,707,105 downwards.
TTCAGCTGTAAAAGGTGACAATTCTTTGCATATCTATTGAATAAACTGAAGGATCCACTTAATCATGAACATTTTTTTTTCACTACCCTTCTCTCTCTCACTCTCTTAGCATGGGCCGTACACGCCTTGTCGTTCCTCATGCTCCCCGATAAACTGAAGTACGGGCGTTCCTGTTTCAATATGTACTATTCCAGCGCAGCAGTTAACCTTCAATACCGATGTGTTGTTGTAGGTGTGATCTGTGGGTTTGATTTAATTCAGGAAAGTATATATGCATATGAGTGCGGCTGGTTGTGTTCCAAGTTACCCCATTTGGAATGCCGTAATGCGTTGTCAAGCACTGAAGAAAATATGGGTGATTTAAGAAATGTACATATTTTGTTGAAACAATATGATGACGCAAATTTGCTTTACCCTAATGTAATGGCATCGTGGCAAGTATTGCTAATAGGGAAAGTTTGAATGTTTCTGAGGCTAAATTTGTAGATGTTCTTTCTGTTAGTAGGCTTCAAGTTAAAAAGAAAATTGTCCAGCTCTTAAATGTAAATTCATTCAATCATGTCTGTAAGGAATGTACCGATATTTTTGTTGACAAGTGTTTTAATATGATGACACAATGCTTTTAAATGAGAAAAAGAAAAATCTAGCCGTGAACGTTCATGCAGGAATTCTAAAGCTAAGAAAGTAATGCATAAATGAAAGATCAAGCCCTTTCACAGCAGTCCATTTCACATCTTGATTATATGTCTAATTTCAGTCTTTAAATAATAACCACCGGGCGAGTTGGCCGTGCGCGTAGAGGCGCGCGGCTGTGAGCTTGCATCCGGGTGATAGTAGGGTCGAATCCCACTATCGGCAGCCCTGAAAATGGTTTTCCGTGGTTTCCCATTTTCACACCAGGCAAATGCTGGGGCTGTACCTTAATTAAGGCCACGGCCGCTTCCTTCCAACTCCTAGGCCTTTCCTATCCCATCGTCGCCATAAGACCTATCTGTGTCAGCGTGACGTAAAGCCCCTAGCAAAAAATTAAATAATAACCTGTTAAATAATTCTTCATTTATTCAAAATTGCTTTATCAACTTTGAAATTAATATCTTAGTAACACTTTCTTTCTAGACGTAATTTATTTATCCATTTCCGTATATACATTTCCATTGATATTTGAATTTAGCGCGAATATTCAGGTCAGGCCACTAGGAGCGCCACTTGCGACTTGTCTCCCATTTTAACAAGGCTAAATCCGGAAGTGTCGCGTATTGTCTCTACTGTATATGCTAACGGATGAGGTATTCTCTCTGTCCTTCTATATTGCAGAAAGCGTTGAGTGTAATACTCCCAATTCCTTCGCGAAGCTAACGTTTGTTTCCCCATTTTGAAATCGCCGTATTATTTTTGACTTTTCCTTAATATTAAACACTTTCTCTTCCTTTTGCGACATCTTCACAGCGATGCTTCTCTTGACTATTTAACAGACAGACTGATCTGAGAGCTGCTATCTACTTAAAACAAGACTTTGAAAATTAGTTTTACATTGTTGTCAGCAATGCCCAAACGCGCAACAAACAAACATCAACAATGGACGGTATGTTCGATACATTTATCCGGAAATTGATAAAACTATGCTGTTTTACACGATATGTCGTAATAAGTGACGTCGTACTGAGCGAGTTTTTAAATACAGTGTTTATATAGGATTCAGTTAGGACCATTAGATTTCGCCGTTATATCCAATACGTCGTTATAAGCGATGTTGCAATGAACGGTTTGGACTGTAATTCCTTAAATCAGTAATTATTTGCTGTGCATTGATTTACACTTCTCTTACATGATCGACAGTCCAATGGTCGAACGGTAATATTTGTATTTATTCCAATGGTAAATATTCTGCGTATACAAATATGTAGACCCCATCGCCTTTTGTATACCAAGCCTCTTACAACATATGAAAATAAAGAAAAACACAGAAAAAAGGAAAAACTAGGTTAGTAATAGGACGCTCCCCTAACTTTCTATCAACATTCACCACTTCACATATGCCATCTCTTCGCATTATCGCCTCTCCCAAAAATATCTTAGCAAACAAATTACTTCCTTTCACGACCAAATTCAAATACTTACCTTGCCCTACTCCTTCTTTCACTATATTTCCAAGCCCATCTCTTGGCTAGTGAATGGACGTTATCTAGGTGACCAGATTCGCCCTACAACGAGGGTAAGGGGTTGGGGAAAGCAACAATGTAAATATAATAATAATAATAATAATAATAATAATAATAATAATAATAATAATAATGAGCAGTTAATCCGAACCAGTCACCTAATAGCTGTAACTATAATTGATGGCTCGTCTACCCCACTTGTGGTAGGAATGAAATTATCTCTTGATGACGATTGTTGAATCAACAGTCCATAGACTGTAATGATGCAGCTTTCTATGTCACCCTATCCTCGTTAACCTTTTAATTTTGACGTAATTACTGCATCCTACATTTGCTCTAATCTGACTACCATTCTTACCACCTACACTTCCCTGTAAAACCAACTGAACAAGTACTGGTTGTCTTAAGATGCGTCCTATTATTCTTTCTCTTATTCTCGTCAAATTTAATCAAATCGGTCTCCTCTAATCAATTAGATGCAGAATCTCTTTATTTGTGATTCGATCTACCCATTTCACCTTCAACATTCTTCTGTAACACGACATATCAAGAGCTTCTATTATCTTTCCTTCTGAGTTAGTTATCGTCCATGTTTCACTTCCATACAATGCCACGCTCCAGACGAAAGTCTTCAATCAATCAATCAATCAATCAATCAATCAATCAATCAATCAATCAATCAATCAATCAATCAATCAATCAATCAATCAATCAATCAATCAATCAATCAATCAATCAATCAATCAATCAATCAATCAATCAATCAATCAATCAATCAATCAATCAATCAATCAATCAATCAATCAATCAATCAATCAATCAATCAATCAATCAATCAATCAATCAATCAATCAATCAATCAATCAATCAATCAATCAATCAATCAATCAATCAATCAATCAATCAATCAATCAATCAATCAATCAATCAATCAATCAATCAATCAATCAATCAATCAATCAATCAATCAATCAATCAATCAATCAATCAATCAATCAATCAATCAATCAATCAATCAATCAATCAATCAATCAATCAATCAATCAATCAATCAATCAATCAATCAATCAAGAGTTCTGTTTGAAACTGTCTTCCTTGATCTGAAATTATTATTTGATTAGGTGATCCAAACCGGGTTATCCAGTTGTTGTAGAAAGCTTGTGCCACTGTCTCAGCAGTAATGTATTGGAGAAGAATATCTTCGACCCAGTTTGAGAATCTATTCACACATGTTAGGCAGTAACTGAAGTCATCGGATGGTGGTAGTGGTACTACAAGGTCTCTGTGCACTACACTGAATCGTTGATCGACTATTGGAAATTCTGAAATGGGAGATGTTGTGTGCCTCGGTATCTTGCTTTTCTGACAGGACAGGCAACATCTTGTCTACAATGCTACGTCATTCTTCATGTTTTTCCACATTGATCTGGAAGAAATCAGTTTCACAGTTGCTTTGATGCCTGGATGAGACATATTATGGTAATGTTGTAACACTGCTAAATGAAACTTTTTTATAACATAAGAACGGATATTGCCTGTAGACACATCACACCATAGTACGTTTGCAGTTGGGGTAGGCTGTGATTTAAACTGCAGCGAAGTTTGAGGAGTTGAACGCAGTAAGTTAAGCTCGTCGTCCTTAATTTGTGCTTTAGTGATATAATCATAGTCGATGGAAAGCAGTTCTGTTCTGGAAATATGATCTGCAACTGTATTTTCTTTTCCTGATACATGGCGCAAGTCAGTTGTGAATTGCGAAATGTACTGGAGATGTCGAAGTTGTCTTGGAGAAGCTTTCTCATTGTTTTGCTTGAAGGAAAAAATCAGGGGCTTATGATCTGTGTAGATTGAGAAAACTCTGCTCTCTAGAAGTACTTGAAATACTTGACTGCTTGATAAATACTGCGCAGTTCATGGACATACGACGAAAATTTTATTTGAGCACCAGAGAACTTCTTAGAATAAAATCCAATGGGTTTCCGTTCTTCACCTTTTTTTCTTTGCTGGATGGGAGCACCAGCCGCAAAATCGGAAGCATCCACAAATAGTGCAAGTTCATAGTCCGTGCTGGGGCATGTTAAGATAGCCGCGTTGCATAGATCTTCTTTGCAATTTTAATAAAAATAATGTTATTTGCTTTACGTACCACTAACTTCTTTTACGGTCTTCGGAGACGCCGAGGTGCCGGAATTTAGTCCCGCAGGAGTTCTTTTACGCGCCAGTAAATCTACGGACACGAGGCTGTCGTATTTGAGCACCTTTAAATACCACCGGACTGAGCCAGGTTCGAACCAGCCAAGTTGGGGTTAGAAGGTCAGCGCCTTAACCGTCTGAGCCACTCAGCCCGGCTTTGCAATTCTTGAATTGTGCATTTGTCTCTTCAGTCCACTCTTTTTGGCGATTGTCATTCTTCTAAGAGTTTCTGAGGTAGTCATTCAGAAGGCCTTGATTTTCAGCAGCTTTCTCTATGTGTCGGCAATAGAAATAAGTTAAACCAAGGAATGCTCTAAGTTCTCCGACAGTCTCGCATCGCTTTTGGTTCTTTATAACAGTTACTCTTTCGGGGTCTGGTTGTGCTCCCTCTTCGCTGATTAGGTAACCAAGAAATACTATCTCTTTTGTTCCATAAAAATGAACTTGCTGACGTTAAGACGCAGTCCAACATAGTTCAGTCTCTCAAAAACTGATGATGATGATGATGATGATGCTTGTTGTTTAAAGGGGCCTAACATCGAGGTCATCGGACCCTAATGGTACGAAATGAAATAACAAAAGGTTCAAATTAATCCACTCACCAAAATAAAAAAAGTCATGAAGAATGAATCGATGGACATGAACCCTACAAAAAACAAACGAACAGACAAACAAAAACAGTGGATCAAACTAAAAAAAGATCGTAAATAATAGTATTACTGACCACGGGACCACTCATAAAGCACAATGATGCTTGATGTCTACAGGGGAGCAAAATCCACGACTAAGGCTCCACAGAATGGTACCTGTCGCGAGTAAAGTAGAACCATGGTATTTGTCATGTTGGGGTACTAATCAAAAGGAGCGAAGACTCACGGTGTTCCACACAAGATGGTACTACTCTCAAGTATTGTACTTCGTACAGGGAACGCAGACCTATGGTGTTTCACACACAATGGCGTCACTCATAGCCAACGCAAACCGATGAGTTTCCTCACCTAGGTGTACTAGTCACGGGTGCCGGTCCCACGGGCCCCGTGGTGTTCCTCACATTGGGAGTACTAATCACAGGCAACGCAGACCCACGGTGCCGCTCATATAGTGGTACAACTCACAGGCTACGCCCAGACCCGCGGTGTTGCTCACATGGGTACGATGGACGGGTGATGGAAACCCACCCGGCCAGCCTCTTTACTGCTACTAATCACAAACCTATTTCGTACCGAATTTAGTGGTACTGCTCGCAAGTACAGGCAACCCATGGTGTTCCCCGCATGATGGTACGAATCAAGAGTAGTTTCATGGTTCTAATTCAATCATCCCTTGGTCGCCCCTTTTAGTCGCCTCTCACGACAGGTAGGGGATACCGTGGGTGTATTATTCGTCTGCGTCCCCCACCCACAGGGGGTAAAGAGAGAGAACAAAGAAGGGATCCGTCACTTCGAAAAATGAAGTAACGGACGAAGAAAGGCAAGGGCCACGACGGGCGTGAAAATGAAAGACTCCCTAGGCCTCGAATGCTCTAATACCGTCGGGGTCGGAAAAGAACAAGAGTTGACCAAGGGAGGTCGGATAGGATAGACGAAAGTGAGGAGCCTGGTACAAGTAAGTGGAAGCAATGCCAAGTTGCAGCTAAGGGCCCCGTGGTCACTAATCCACACTCCCAATTTGAGAGCCCCTTGGGCCCCTTTTAGTCGCCTCTTACGACAGGCAGGTGATACCGCGGGTTTATTCTACATGTGCGTCCCCCACCCGCAAGGTGTAGTGTGTTTGGTCCGCGAGAGGTATTTTATTTCCCTCAAGTCCGCCGGCAAGCCGGTTAGGACCCCCCTATCCGCCACCTGGGACGCGCCACGTGGGAGTATCACCTCTCCCACTGCTACGCCAGCGTAGCAGGTTCGTGGTCTCAAAAATTACGCTAAGATGTACAGCATGGTCGTCTGTGGATTTAGAAGCAACTAGAATGTCGTCGGGGTAGGCGAAGCAGAAGTCCAGTCCTCGTACCACTTCGTTGATGAATCTTTGGAATGTACAGTACTCTGGGCATTCCGTAACCCGAATGGCATGAAACTGAATTCATAAAGTCCAAATGGTGTAATAACAGCAGTCTTTTCTTTGTCTGCTTCAGCTACGGGTATTTGTTAATACGCCTGTAGGAGATCTATCTTGGAAAAAAAATGCATTTGTTATTTAAGATCTGGCTAACATGATTGATCCTTGGAATGAGATAGCGATCTGGAATGGCGCGATCATTAAGTCGACGATAATCACCACACACTCTCCATTGCATCCGGGAGATAGTAGGTTCGAATCCCACTATCGGCAGCCCTGAAAATGGTTTTCCGTGGTTTCCCATTTTCACACCAGGCAAATGCTGGGGCTGTACCTTAATTAAAGCCACGGCCGCTTCCTTCCAACTCCTAGGCCTCTCCTATCCCATCGGCGCCATAAGACCTATCTGTGTCGGTGCGACGTAAAGCCCCTAGCAAAAAACACTCTCCATTGTTCGTTCATCTTAGAAACAAGGTGCAGGGGACTAGTCCATTGAGACTTCGATGGTCGGATAATGTTGTAATTCTTGTTTTGCCAGGCTAAGCTTCTGAGAATACAGTCTACGAGGTTTGCAGAATTATGGTGGGGCACTGGATGTCGTAATTAAATGTTGAACGTCATGCTTGATTTCTCCGGGTGTAAATGGCAGGTTTTGGTTATATCAGGAAATTGCATTAGGAGCTCAGAAAATTGACAGTTAGCATTCAATATACACTGACTGACAGAGCAAATGCAACACCAAGAAGGAGTGGTCAGAACTTTATGCCAATTGCAGGGTAGACTGACGTCACTGAGGTATGCTCATGATGTGAAATGCGCCGCTGTGCTGCGCACGTAGCGGACGATAAATGGGACACGGCGTTGGCGAATGGCCCACTTCCTCAGCCGACAGTCATTGTAGAACGTGTTGTCGTGTGCCACAGGACACGTGTATAGCTAAGAATGCCAGGCCGCCGTCAACGGAGGCATTTCCAGCCGACAGACGACTTTATGAGGGGTATGGTGATCGGGCTGAGAAGGGCAGGTTGGTCGCTTCGTCAAATCGCAGCCGATACCCATAGGGATGTGTCCACGGTGCAGCGCCTGTGGCGAAGATGGTTGGCGCAGGGACATGTGGCACGTGCGAGGGGTCCAGGCGCAGCCCGAGTGACGTCAGCACGCGAGGATCGGCGCATCCGCCGCCAAGCGGTGGCAGCCCCGCACGCCACGTCAACCACCATTCTTCAGCATGTGCAAGACACCCTGGCTGTTCCAATATCGACCAGAACAATTTCCCGTCGATTGGTTGAAGGAGGCCTGCACTCCCGGCGTCCGCTCAGAAGACTACCATTGACTCCACAGCATAGACGTGCACGCCTGGCATGGTGCCGGGCTAGAGCGACTTGGATGAGGGAATGGCGGAACGTCGTGTTCTCCGATGAGTCACGCTTCTGTTCTGTCAGTGATAGTCACCGCAGACGAGTGTGGCGTCGGCGTGGAGAAAGGTCAAATCCGGCAGTAAATGAGGAGCGCCCTACCGCTAGACAACACGGCATCTTGGTTTGGGGCGCTATTGCGTATGATTCCACGTCACCTCTAGTGCGTATTCAAGGCACGTTAAATGCCCACCGCTACGTGCAGCATGTGCTGCGGCCGGTGGCACTCCCGTACCTTCAGGGGCTGCCCAATGCTCTGTTTCAGCAGGATAATGCCCGCCCACACACTGCTCGCATCTCCCAACAGGCTCTACGAGGTGTACAGATGCTTCCGTGGCCAGCGTACTCTCCGGATCTCTCACCAATCGAACACGTGTGGGATATCATTGGACGCCGTTTGCAAACTCTGCCCCAGCCTCGTACGGACAACCAACTGTGGCAAATGGTTGACATAGAATGGAGAACCATCCCTCAGGACACCATCTGCACTCTTATTGACTCTGTACCTCGACGTGTTTCTGCGTGCATCGCCGCTCGCGGTGGTCCTACATCCTACTGAATCGACGCCGTGCGCATTGTGTAACCTGCATATCGGTTTGAAATAAACATCAATTATTCGTCCGTGCCGTCTCTGTTTTTTCCCCAACTTTCATCCCTTTCGAACCACTCCTTCTTGGTGTTGCATTTGCTCTGTCAGTCAGTGTACTAACTGAATTGGCCTCCGATACAGTTGCAAGGTCAGCTGAAACAGTCAAATTCGTGTTTCTATCAACCGATTGTTTGTTCTTTAAATCAATTAATAAACCAAACTGGTGAATAAAATCAGCTTCTAAAATACCCTTGGATGTTTGAGCAATAATAAAGGACCATTCGAGCTTTCTCTTTTGTCCTAAATCAATAATTTCGAACCAAAAATTTGTATTTGAGTCCCATTGGCTGAAAAATGCTTGAAATCTGATGGTTTACTTCCTGTCAATTTTGTTACTGGTATAACGGAAACATTAGCTCCGCTATCGAATTTTCATTTTTCGAAGTAACTGGCTACGTTTTAAGTCACCAAGTTCAATCTCACTAACTAAATTTTTGATTTGTCTTTCTTCACTTGCACGGTAAATCGTCAAAAGTCGTTTCTTAGCGATCGTGTATTTATTCTTCTCGTTTGATGATACCGCCAACGGCCGTAGCCGTGTTGAAACATCGGATCCCGTGAGATCTCCGAAGTTAAGCAACATTGGGCGTGGTCAGGAGTTGGATGGGTTGCCACGCGCTGTTGGTGGGGGGGGGGGGTAAGGGAATGGAGGAGCGGAAAGGAACTGGCCACCCTACCGCACGTAAACTCCGGCTCAGGAACACCTCTGCGGAGGTTCGGACCTGCGTTCGGGCAGAAAAACCATTACCTTACCTTTGATGATACCAAGACCCAAATGTTTTTAACAAGATAGTAAAATTTTGTTTTTTCATTTGTGATTCCGATAAAGTTCAATTGCGCTTCTACTTGCGAAAACCATATTTCTGGTTATTCAACCCAGAAAGGAGATACTTTTACACTCACCTTTTCAATTGATTGTTTGGCATCGTCACTATTTTCACTCGGAATTTTTGTGCAGATGACAAGCAATGTAAGGTTAACACATATTATCGTAGTGCATCGGGGTCACCAATTGTAGGTCTTCAACGAGTTAGTCTACATGTAACGTAATAACCAAAATACATTTCATTTTTATTTTTTATTTTAACTGAAATGCAGCATCAATTTAATAGAAGCACTATCACTTGTTCACTCAAAACCATCACAGCCTTCTTGGTTAATAATACCGGAAGGTTTCTCCGAAACTATATCAAGAGTTAAAGAATAGTATGTGGTGCCCTACAACCTCATGAATATTTCCCTTGTTAAAATTGGTGGGGTAAATCGGACAGTAGCATTACATCTCTATTCCAAGGGTCGAGAGACTAGCATCGCTGTTATTCCAATTCGAATGACATTTCCTGCGAAATTAGGGCTCGAGCGTACATTAGGCCGACCATACAAGTAGTGCTTGCTTCACTCTCGTGCTATATATTTGAGATAGGTTTTTTCCTAGAGGACAGTAGAATGTCAGTCATTCTCCATTCTCTTACGAGAAGCAGTGACGTTGAACATCGGTACAGTTTAAACGTGGGAACTGTACTCATGAAAGCGACCGTCGGCTTGGCGTCAGGTTGATTGATGGCTGCATGCATGTTAAATGTAACCTTGTTTATTCGTCTTCCCATGCTAACCAAAATACGAGGTTACTGCTGACTCATCCCTATGAGTCTTTTTCTGGTTCTGCTTTTACGCACAGTACTGTGTAGTTGACTAGCGGTAACTGCAAGCGATGTAGCCAGACGTGACGTACATTTAATTTTGTTTTCTCTGAAACCACGGATATTTTACTATATAGTAATTTCGCGTCTGTCAACTCTTAATGACCCGGGGCATCGTTTGTTCGCGGCTGCCTCGTTATACTCCACCCACCCTGTATTTAAACGTATATATGCATACATGTTCCAAAATAGCTCTGGATCGCAGGGAGCGATTTCAACTAAACTTGGTACACACGTGACTTACTACCCGAAAAACAAAAATGCTGTGAGGGTAGGAGATGCGTAAGTGTAGGAGTGGGTGATCTGTAAAGGTAATCGAAAATAGTGTCGAATCCATAGTTTTTGGGGTCACTGAGGTGATTAGTGATACATCGAATGTTATTTGGGTCCAAGTTCATCCCCCTTCAGCATGGGGAGTGAGAAGGAGTGAAAAAAATGTCCAAAATGACAGAGATTGTGGACGTATGTATGTTTAAGGCTAGCTCATAACCAAACTTCGCACAAATGTGACTTACTATCTGGAAATAATGCTGTGGGGAATAAGACACCCGTATCCCCCTAGGGGAGCAGGTGACGTAGAAACAATCGGAAACGATCGATATTAGTGTCGAATCCATAGTTTCCATGATCGCTGAGGTGAAGAGTGACTCTCCGTATGCCCCATCGGCGTATGTTTCCAGCATAGCTCTCAACCAAACTTGGTACGCATATGACTTACTATCTCGGAAAAATACTGTGGGGGTGAGATACCACTAGCATCTCTAGGAGAGGAGTAAACATGTAAAAACAATCGAAAACAACCACTATTAGTGATGAATCCAAAGTTGTAGGGGTTGCAGAGGTGAATTGTAACACTCCAAATTCAGCCTCCATCTGCATGGGGGGATGAGAAGGCGTGAAAAAAGAAAATATCGAAAATGACCGAGGTTAGTGCTGAATCCACAGTTTTTTGGTGACTCCCAATGACAGTTGGAATCGTGTATTTCATATCTATAGCAACTCGTAAATACAAACAGTTATTATTTATTTGAAGGAATCTAAGGACAAAATTTAAACCAAACGAAATAATCTAAAATATAAAATTGAACACACACAAAATCTCTAAAAATACAACATAGCTCATAAATACCAATCAACGTCACAATGAAGAAATATACAAAAACTTCACACAAAGTAACAGGTAGTATAAATCATAAAATTAGCGTTCAGGAGAGTACTCGGGCAGCGTCGGGTTCTACAGCTAGTTTTTTATAAAATGCCTTTCATCCAGCAAGGTGGAATTGTCACTTTGACATATGAGCGAACTGTGTCCTACCGTTTGCTTTGAAGTGGGAATTGCCATTGTGCTGCCAGCGTCGAAGCCATATGGCTTGGGCTATTATGTCAGGGACCAGTTGTTGTCTACCGGTTGTTTGAAGTTAGCACGAGAATTCTACATTACGATTTGAGTTTGCTGAGATGTTAAAATACGTTGAGACAGAAATGAAAGAATCCACCCAGGAAACGAAATCAAAAATATAAATGACAGGAATTGAAAATAAAAATAAGATTAACTGTGAGAGTTTTGAACCACTTCAAATACGTTCAAACTTTATAGCCAGAAGTATTTTATATTTAGGCTGTTCTCCAGCTCTGTTGAGTCAGATTTCAAATATTATACTTTTCTGTTAAACGTATTTTTAAGTAGTAGATTCTAACTACAGGCCGCCTCTGTGGTGTAGTGGTTAGTGCGATTAGCCGCCACCTCCGGAGGCCGGGTTCAATTCTCAGCTCTGCCAAGAAATTTGAAAAAGTGGTACCAGGGCTGGAACGGGGTCCACTCAGTCTCGGGAGGTCAAATGAGTAGAGGTGGGTTCGATTCTCTCCTCAGCCATCCTGGAAGTGGTTTTCCGTGGTTTCCCACTTCTCCTCCAGGCAAATACCGGGATGGTACCTAACTTAAGGCCACGGCCACTTCCTTCCCTCCTCCTTGTCTATCCCTTCCAATCTTCCCATCCCCCACAAGGCCCCTGTTCAGCACAGCAGGTGAGGCTGTCTGTGCGGGGTACTGGTCATTCTCCCCAGTTGTCTTCCCGACCCAGAACACTGCCCTTGAGGCGGTAGAGGTGGGATCTCTCGCTGAGTCGGAGGGAAAAACCAACCCTGGAGAGTAAACAGATTAAGAAGAACAAGGAGATTCTAACTACAGCGACCGCCTTTTAAAGTCGGCTGTGGATAATAAGGAAAAAAATGATACTGTCGAGATTCCACGAAATCCGATTCATTAGGTCATTTTTTGTATGCAAGTTGGAACACGAATGTTTCGAAAGTAGTTAAATTTTTGCGCAACGTAATCGTCATCAACCAACAGAATCTGAGCATTTTGAAAAGTGACAAAGCAACGTATATCTTCAGAATGCGATGATTTAATGAAGAAGTACATTATTCTGTTGAATTTTTTTAACTTTCTTCATCCTTCATCCTTCATCCTTCATCCTCCTAAGTTAGACTTAAAAGTTGGATGCGTCGTAATTTTTCTTCGATATTTTTTTGTTGACAATTTGCTTTACATCGCACTGACACGGATAGGTCTTATGGCGACGATGGGACAGGAAAGAGCTAAGAGCGGGAAGGAAGCGGCCGTCGCCTTCATAAAGGTCCAGTACCAACATTTGCTTGATGTGAAATTGAGAAACCACGGAAAGCCATCTCCAGGGCTACCGACAGTGGGCTTTGAACCCACTATCTCCCGGATGCAACGATATTTAAACACCAAAGCCAGTTGTGCAACGCGAATGCCTTGCTGAAGCTAGAAAAGAATATTTTTCTTACAGATATTTTATCCATCTGCGTACTCTTGGGAATGCTAGATCCATAGAGGTCTAGGAACATATTCCATCTTATTATACCCTACATAGTTTATAAAGAAAGTTTTTTTTTTTACAAATTGCTTGTGTCGCACCGACACAGATAGGTCTTATGGCGACGATGGGACAGGAAAGGGCTAGGACTGGGAAGGAATCAGCCGTGGCCTTAATTAAGGTACAGTCCCAGCATTTGCCTGGTGTGAAAATGGGGAAACCACGGAAAACCATCTTCAGGACTGCCGACAGTGGGGTTCGAACCCACTTTCTCCCGAATACTGGATACTGACCGCACTTAAGCGACTGCAGCTATCGAGCTCGGTATAAGGAAATGTTGCAATACCTATTTTGATTCTATAATATTGACATGTATATAACATGGAATGTGGAACTTTTATTCATAGGATACAGTACATTAACATGTTCACTTTTAAATATTCTGCTACTTTTCAAATAGAAGTTTTGCTAATTGCTTTACGTCGCATTGACACAGATGTCGTATCGAGACGATGGGATAGGGAAGGCCTAGGAGTTGGAATGAAGCGGCTGTGACCTTAATTAAGATATAGCCCAGCATTTGCCTGGTGTGGAAATGGGAAAACACAGAAAACCATCTTCAGGGCTGCCGACGGTGGGATTCGAACTGACTATCTCCCGGATGCAAGGTTACAGCCACGCGCCCCTAACCTCACGTCCAACTCGTCCGGTAAATAGAAATTTCAGGGGTCGATGACCTAGATATTACGTCCTTTTAACAACAATCATCATCATCATCTTCAAATAACAGTTTCGACTGTCGAAGACAGGCTTTCACACTAAAACCTGCGGTCACTTAATTAGGCGGGTGAGAAAAACTTCGCTCTGGTCACATATGGAAACGACGAAGCGACAGATGATCGAAAGTCGCCTTACCTCTGAGCACGGATTGGCAACGCTGACCGTGCAGTGTTGTCTAGTCGAAGCAGGTTCGCTCCAGGTCCACGTATTCTTTAAAGTAGTTCTCTTTCCCATATTACGCAGTCCAATATATAGTACTGAAGTATTTATAATTATATTAAATATAATAAAAAATATAAATATTTTAATAAAGCTGTAACAGATCAGTGCGTACTTGCCGTGTCCTGTGTCCTACTCTGGTGCGCGACCCAAACGACCTCAGCTAGCGACATTCGTATGGCCACTTTCCGAGCCATTTTCCATGAAAGGTAAAAAAACAAACAATAAAAAAAACATGGAAACATTTTTCAAAAATATTTAAATTACACGTTTTTCTACATGTTTCCCACAGACATAATTTTATTGGATGAAGAAACAAAAGCGTAGCTGCTTGCCGAAAATCTTAATACATGATTTTACGGAATTAAATTCACTTGTGCAACACGTTGTAACGCATCTAGTAGATGAAGTGGTGCGAATAAATTCACGCTCACGACGTGGAAAGGGCGTCTTTCAGAGCTGACCAATGAAATGAAATGGCGTATGGCTTTTTTTTTTAGTGCCAGGAGTGTCCGAGGACAAGTTCGGCTCGCCAGATGCAGGTCTTTTAATTTGACACCCGTAGGTGACCTGCGCGTCGTAATGAGGATGAAATGATGATGAAGACGACACATACACCCAGTCCCCGTGCCAGGGAAATTAACCAATTAAGGTTAAAATTCCCAACCCTGCCGGGAATCGAACGCGGGACTCCTGTGGCCAAAGGCCAGCACGTTAACCATTTAGCCATGGAGCCGGACAGAGCTGACCAATGAAAACTAATGTTCGTGCATTTCTAGGATCGTAGGATGTAAGTGCAAATGTTTTCTAGAGGACCCGCTGCAATCGCTGTTGACGATTTAGATGCCAGATACCATACCACCTGGACTACATTTACGAAATAAAAAACATACGCCTCAAACCAGGATCGACCCCCTCGACCACCTGCATGCTAACCCAAAACTATATCCACTGCACCAACTATACAGCACGACTAATTGACAGAGGTAGTTACCCTACATGTGGTTACAATGTTGCCAGATTGCCACTCTTCAACGTCCTTTTTCTCCCGGATATACTCGCAGGACGAACTTTTGTGAGAGACTTTTTTTATTGCCGGCGTGTGAGGAGTCGCGCTGCGACGCCCGAGTGCGCGAATTTCGCTTCACCCTGTATATCCGTGCGCTACTCGTAACAACCATGGAGCTGACGAAAACGCGTTAGTGTGCAATACGGCACACTTTGTAAATATCTGTGGACAGGGTGGTCGGAAACAACGTGAATCAGGCAAATGTGCGTTAGAGGGTTGGTCATGGTGATAAATAATTTGAAAAAAGTTGTTTCGATACCTCGCACCGTTCTTATTTTATTAGTTTCTGAATTTGGCCAATCAGATCGCTTCCTGGGCGAATTCAAGTGCGCTTTGCGAGGCGATGTTGCTAAATCGGGACGAGACTTAAGCCCGGTTTAAGGGCAATGCCGAGAAATCGGCATCAAATACAAAAACACCGTGGGTTTCAGTGAGTGACACCGTATCGTACTAGCTCCGGTTCGATCCGTGTTTCAATTCCTCAGTGGCGGTGGCGATTATTGTTTTAAGAGGAAGTACAACTAGACAACCATCCTCTGTATAACGCTAAACAGAGGGATAAATGGAAGGGGTCCGACACTTCCGAAAAATGTAGGTATCGGCCAAAGAACGGCAAGGACCACAAAGAGTGTGAAAATGAAAGACTCCCTAGGCTTGCAGTGCTTTATTACCGTCGGGGTCGGAAAAGAACTCGAGTTGACCAAGGGAGGTCGGATAGGATAGATGAAAGTGAGGAGCCTGGCACAACTGAGTGGAAGTAATGCCAGGACTCAGCTTAGGGTTCCGTGTTCGCCAGACCAGCTCCAATGTTCAAAGCCCTTGGAGACCATTTTAGTCTCCTTTTATGACAGGCAGGAGATATCGTGGGTGTTATTCTATCGCCCCCACCCACAGGAGGACTTCAGTCCCTCACTGAACGAAGGTTCTTCTTCGATTGGTGCTATGAAGCGAGTGTTAAGCTGCGTTGAGATTTAGCAACACCGCCTCACAAAGCCCATTTGAATTCACCCGCGAAGAGTTGACTGGCTAAAATCAGCAGCTGATAAAATGAAAACGGCGTGAAATATCGAATTATTTTTCTCAAATTATTTATCAGTATAACTAACGCTATAACACTCACGTTGTTTCCGACCATCTTTTATAGAAGAACAAGCGTTGTAAATATAGTCTACCGGGCGAGTTGGCAGTGCGGTTAGGAGTACGCAGCTGTGAGGTCACATACGGGAGATAGTGGGTTCGAATTCCACCGTCGGCAGCCCTGAAGATGGATTTCCGTGGTTCCCATTTTCACACCAGGCAAACGCTGGGGCTATGCCTTAATTAAGGCCACGGCCGCTCCTTCCCATTCCTAGGCCATTCCTGTCCCATCATCGCCATAAGACCTGTCTGTGTCGGTGCGACGTAAAGCAAATAGCAAATATATATATATCAGCCTATATACAGGGTTTTAAAAAATGGGGGACATAATTTCAGGTATGTATTTGTTATATGTAGACAATCAAAATAGTTCATTACAACATGTGTCCGGAAATGTTCCATTTCCAAGTTACGGCCTTCACAACACTGAACTTCACCGGGAAGTTTTTTTTTCCGCAGGTCATTGTCATTACAGAAGATGTTGAAAATGTCCACCTCCTGCTCGAATACAGACCTCACATCGATGTCTCATTGACTTGGATCGAATCTTTCCTGATCGATGGATAGATAGAAGTGGCCCGATTGCTTGATCTCCAAGCTCGCCTGATCTGAACCCTCTCGTTTTCTTCTTGTGGGGCCATTTAAAATCATTGCTGTATTCGTCTCCGGTGCCTGATGTGGAAACCCATCGGAATTGAATTGTGGCATCGTGTGAGGACATACGCTGTACTCCTGGAGTTTGGGATCGTGTTCGCAGGTCAATGAGACATCGACGTGAGGTCTGTATTCAAGCAGGAGGTCGACAGTTTGAACTTCTTCTATAATGACAATGACCTGTGGAAGAAAAACGTTCCGGTGAAGTTCAGTGTTGTGAACTCCGTAACTTGGAAATGAAGCATTTCCGGACACATGTTGTAATGCACTATTTTGATTGTCTACATGTAACAAATACATACCTGAAATTATGCCCCCTATCTTTGAAACACTCTGTATAGTCTATCTTGTATCTGGCCATATTTCCCCGGACGTACGCTCGAAGATGTGGATGGGGGGTGGGGGAGGAAAGGAAAGGATACAAAGTCTATGTGGAGAAGTAAATAATAATAAATTCGTGTGGCTATTTCTAGCCGAGTGCAGCCCTTCTAAGGCAGACCCTCCGATGAGGGTGGGCGGCATCTGCCATTTGGTGGTAACTGCGTGTTATTGTGGTGGAGGATAGTGTTATGTGTGGTGTGTGAGTTGCAGGGATGTTGGGGACAGTACAAACACCCAGCCCCCGGGCCATTGGAATTAACCAATGGAGGTTAAAATCCCCGACCCGGCCGGGAATCGAACCCGGGACCCTCTGAACCGAAGGCCAGTGCGCTGACCATTCAGCCAAGGAGTCGGACTGTGGAGAAGTGATTACGTTTGTCTTTGTCCGCAGTTGTACAAACTGGCTGCCCATGCACCGTGTTATATACAACCTCAGTTGAATTATCCACCTTGTCATGGCAGTTGTGTACTATTTGGAATTTCTTTTTTTTCTGCTAGGGGCTTTACGTTGCACCGACACAGATAGGTCTTATGGCGACGATGGGATAGGAAAGGCTTAGGAGTTGGAAGGAAGCGGCCATGGCCTTAATGAAGGTACAGCCCCAGCATTTGCCTGGTGTGAAAATGGGAAACCACGGAATACCATCTTCAGGGCTGCCGATAGTGGGATTCGAACCTACTATCTCCCGGATGCAAGCTCACAGCCGCGCGCCTCTACGCGCACGGCCAACTCGCCCGGTATCTGGAATTTCAGCAGGAATCACAGACGCATTAAAGTTATCTTGCAAAAGGAGACGACTGGACGGTGCTGATTTATTTCCAAACTCATTTTCTAGCATTTTGCTCCTAATTCGAATATCAGGAGGGGTAACTATGTAGTTCTTAGTACAGCCTTCAGGTGTGGGACAAGTGAGGAACACATTAAATTAATACGAAGAAAATACATTTTATATTAACTTTCACGGTATTATTCAATAATTACAGAGAGAAAACTTTATATTATGAGAAATATTCATATTTAAGCAACAGTCTTTTACAAGAGCTTAATGAAACCATCAAGCACGAAGACATTATTTCAACAAAGACATATAAACATTTATCCTTCTCAGAGAACATTATTCGGATATGGTGATGTTAAAGAACACATTACTTTCAATGAATACATTCACAGTAGTATATATTTCACCACAGGTTACAGAATGAGGAAACAACTCCTTTCAAGTTTCATCACATTATTTGGACATGGGTTATCTTTGTGATGATTTACCGAGTTACAAATATAAGGAGGGAAATACTCTTATATTTATTACATTAACGTAATAACAAAACTTCACAACAGGAATATGTATCTGCACACATAACTATTAATGTATTTTCAAACATATAATTCTGAAATGTATAGTTTTAATCGCTTTCTAACATTTACTGTACTGAGTGTTTGGGAGTTCAACATATAACGCAGAGAATCTGGGTACAGTACAGTGGTATGGGCTGATATAAAATTTAGTAGACTGAACTAAGAATGAGTACCATTTTCAGAAAACACAAGATTTATACACTTTGAACACCTTACATTTTTTTGTAAATTAAACCAAATCTTCTCAAGATATTGACAATACAATTTTTGTGAATTTGAAAGGGGTGTTAGCCTACTAAACATGACAAAGCAAATTATATATTTTTATCAACCACAAGTTTTTTAAAATTTGTTTATTTTTCACTGTTCAAAGTCACCCCATGTGTCGGGGTCACTTTGAACGTAGAAACGTTGGCCTATGCTGTGCAAGTCATACGAGTTACTGTTCAATGACACCCCTATCATATGAGGAAGCATAGTATTTTTTATACAAAAGTTATTTTGAAAGTAACTTATTACAATATTTGAGAATTATTTACGAGTTTCCCTCATCAACCTGAAAACATTGAATACGATTATGGCAAAACTTTACTAATAATGGAAAGTGGTGACTAGCAGTCTACTTATGAAATAAGACAATTATTTAAAAACAAATCTTTTCAAAGCCTTTCAAGCCTATTAAGAATGACTTTAATCAAGCTAATGGAATAATAAATCACTGATTAGTTGATCTGTCATTGTCGAAGAACATCGAAACCGCTGTTCAAAGTCGCCCATCGGAAGACAGGTCTTCATTTTTTTTTACGTCACCAAAGAATACATAGGCTATAACATACTATACTTTCTGTAAACGTCCATTTACGTGTTTACCTTGTCCACAAAGACTCGTTTAGAATTCTGAAATCTAAAATGCTTCTATTACTAGGCAAATGCATTAGAGGTTAGAAAAGAACTTACATTTCCAAAACTGTATTTTATTTTCTGGAGTTGGTATAGAATGTTATTTCATATCGACTGTTACATCATCTGAAAGTATCGATTATTGGCGATTTTTAACGCTTGTTCCCATAGTTCCTTATTTACAAGGTAGAGTACAGCATTTCATTTTTAGAAACGCTGAATTACTGTTCAAAGTCACTTCGCCTTTCAGAGGGATCCCACTTTACGGCACTCATCGAAATGAGACTGGAATACTCTATACGCTGCTCATACTTAGTCATTAATATTAATTTATTTAAAGTTAAGATGACAAATATAGAAGATTATTCTATTTGTGACAACGCCCGTCAGTCAATACAATCGATCTGTAAATTTTGTTATGCCAGCGTAATTTTAATGGTTGCCCTACAATTGATCTTTATTTTAAGATTTTCATATGTACTAAACTCTCTAGGGGCTGCCTGGCCGAGGCGGTAAAGGCGTGCTCGGTTCGCCCGAAAGGACGTGGGTTAGAATCCCCGTCAGGAAATCGTAGAAATTTAAGAAACGAGATTTCCACTTCTGGAGGTGCATATGGCCCTGAGGTTCATTCAGCCTACACCAAAAATGAGTACCAGGTTAATTCCTGGGGGCAAAGGCCACCGGGCGTAGAGCTAACCACTCTACCCCATCACGTGCCATGGTTAACAATGGTGGAAGCCCTTACCTTCCATTCCTCCATGGGCCTTCATGGCCTGTACGGAGGTGACTTTGTCTTTTGACTAAGCTCTCTGGGATATGGTAGTGCATCATCACGCTTCGTCCGTTCTCTGATGTAGAATCTTAAAAATGTCACTCTAAGAGATGTGTTCAATGTTGCATTCAGATCTATGTATTCAAGATCGTAGAGATGTATCATTTAAACGTTTTCTGTTTCGTTCCCCATATAACAAGAGTGATTCTACATGAAGCAAACATATTGTTTAGTGCCAGCCCCGTGGTAGCCCCTTTCGGACCTTCCGGGAAGGGGCTAGTGACTTAGACGACCTGGGATCTTCCAGCCGACTTGTGGGGTGGGGCCGGCCTTTCCGTGTATTTTTCTCGTCAGCCAGCTTGCCTATGAGTTTCTTGGAGATTCAACGGGAATGTTCTGCCTCTAGCCGCCTCGCAAAAATTCTCGTTCAAATCACCCGAGCTATAAAAAGGGAGGCTAGCCGCGGACAATCGTTTAGAGTTGGGCCGTGGTGGTGCCGGTGTGAGACTCAGTATGTTGGGGTTCGGTGGGTGGGATGAGGGCGACAGAGGTGTTGGCTCTCGCTAGTGTCGCACCGAAGTCTGAACGAGGAGCTGTTGTTGTCGTGTCGGAGAGACTAGTGAGTGGGTGGGCGGGCTATGGAAGACGGAACGGAAGACTATGCTGTGTGTTCGTTTATTTTTGTGGACTAAGGCTCGGCGTGAGTCAGCGGGGGAAGTCACTATCGTGAGTGTGAAGGTAAATGGACTTGTGTTAATATTCGCTGTTGTGAGTATCGTCCTGCTGTTGAATACTGCTGAGCTGTTTAGTTATTCACTGCATGTGAGTGTGAATTACTGGACTGTCTGTGGAGTCGAACCAATGTATAGTCATCCTGTGTCGAGCGGCCCGTAGTCCTGTGTTCTGATCCAGCGGTCTACACACAGCTGCTGTGTGATATGACTGGACTTGGGGAAGTGAAAGTAAGGATTAACCGTCCGCAGGTATAGCAACGGGCTGGACCACTTGCTGCGCCATAAGGAAGAGCAATTTGTAAATAGACAGCAATTAGTACGTGTGGCCGATCATAGCTGATTAGAACTGCGTGCGCGCGCGCGCGTGTGTGTGTGTGCGTGCATTTATTGGGTCAACCTAAAATAAATTAGAGTAATTTTTTTTCTATTTGCTTTACGTCGCACCGACACAGATAGGTCTTATGGCGACGATGGGACAGGGAATGGCTAGGAGTGGGAAGGAAGCGACCGTGGCCTTAATTAAGGTACAGCCCCAGCATTTGCCTGGTGTGAAAATGGGAAACCACGGAAAACCATCTTCAGGGCTGCCGACAGTGGGGTTCGAACCTACTATCTCCCGAATACTGGATACTGGCCACACTTAAGCGACTGCAGCTATCGAGCTCGGTAAATTAGAGTAATGAAACAGATGGAGTTTTATTCGTAACAGTATATATTTCTGTACACAAAATTGTGGTCCGAGGTAGTAGGTTACGTAGTTTGGGTCACATAGCTGTGAGCTTGCATTCGGGACATAGTGAGTTCAAAACCCACTCTCAGCAGCCCCAAAGAGTTATTTTCCGTGGTTTCCCATTTTCACACAAGCAACTGCTGAAGCTCTACCTTAATATCACTGTCACTTCCTTTGTAGTCCTAGCTCTGTCGTATCCCATCGACGCTATAAGACCTGTCTGTGAAGCTGGCTCATTCTTCAGATCACAATTCCAAGATCTCGGTAAAAAATAAAATTGTTTCGTCTAAACATTGTGTTTGATTAAATACATAAATAAACAAACAAATAAATAAATATCTAAGCCTCTGTGGTGTAGTGGTTAGTGTGATTAGCTGCCATTCCGGAAGGTCCAGGTTCGATTCCCGGCTCTGCAACGAAATTTGAAAAGTAGAACAAGAGCTGAAACGGGGTCCACTCAACCTCGGGAGGCAAATTAGTAGAGGGGCGGATGGGGGGTTATTCCGTCCTCAGTGACCCTTGAAGTGGTTTTCCGTGGTTTCCCACTTCTCCAGGCAATTGTCGGAATGGTACCTAACTTAAGGCCACGGCTGCTTCTTTCCCTCTTCCTCGTCTCTCTCTTCCAATCTTTCTATATCCCACCAGGCTCCTGTTCAGCATGCCAGGTGAGGCCGCCTGGGCGAGGTACTGGTCCTCGTCCCCAGTTTAATCCCCAGAACCAAAGTCTTACAATCCAGGTCACTGCCCTTTAGGTGGTAGAGGTGGGATCCACCGCTCGGTGTGAGGACAAAACCAACCCTGGAGGATAAATATATATATATATATAAATAGATGACTGTGCAATAATCAACGAACGGGCTTCCATGGTTGATTACTTAATTGAAAACGCTGAGTTTCAATACGAGTTTAATTTTTTTTGTAAATTCAGGTGTTTTATTATATTCAGTGCTATTCCCCTTAGAATTTACACCAAAATAACTTATAATTCACTAAAGGTATAGATATTCTGTTTTCAAATTTCTAAATAGCATTAAGGGGACATGCGAATGAAATTTGGAACTTCTACAATTGACCACTTATCACAAAAATATTAAAACACACAAGTATATATTAATAAGATATAGAAAGATACAAAATTATGCGTTGACTAGTTAATTTATTGAAAATTTATTAAAAATAATGGTCATATTATGTTGCATTGAAAATGCTCCTTGCGACACAGTTTTCATTATTTTGGGCTATAATTTGGCAGACTTGTCAAAAATACTCATATACTTCGTAATAACTATACCTCGGATTTTTAGGTGGTAATAGGTTAGAATGCAAAGTAATTTGGTTTGTAGGAAGTGTCATGCAACCTGTTGTACCATATTGTAGGAAGAGTAGCATAAATTAAAGGAGTTCTATAGACTGTACCCCTAATATCTATGTAAATCTCGTAGCATAACCGCTGTACAGTGAAGGGTAAGCTTGCATTCTAACCTATCAGCACCTAATAATCCGGACTCTAGTAATAACTGAGGGTTTTTGCAGGTAGGTGTAAACTATAGAAGATATACGTTTTTCAGTTTTTCATTATTCATCCAATAGGCAAAAATATACTGGAGTTTGGTGCTATTTCTAGGTGCCAAAATATGAAGGTAATATTCAACTGATAATAAAATGCAGAACAATTTTTAGTTTTGTACGTATTGAAACATTATCTGAAAATTTGGTGAATTTGATAGGGACTGTAGCAAGGAGCATTTTGTACATGGCACAGAGTTGAAAACATTTCAAACAAAAAAAAATACAATCGAAAGTTTTAAGAAACCTACTTGCATTAAAACTGGTCTGGACTGGACTCCTTTCTCCTCTAATGCACAGTGTAGGCCTACTACAAGGTAAGTATATTCCAGCGGGATTATTGAAATGGTACTCCGAAAGTACTTTGAAGCCAATGTTATCTGACGGCGTGAGAAAATAGAACGTGGGTTTTATTCTTTATACGCCAAGCCCCTACCCTACAAATCCGGCATGTAGGCCTTTAAAATTTGCACCAGGGCAAAGCAGATAACGGGATTTGGAAGAAGAAGAACTGGGAAATTTTTAAGGTTAACATTGAAAATTCGTTCTTTTTTGTCAAAAATTTCCTATAGGGGCTCGTAAAATGTTGCTGCTACGTTGTTGCTAGGATTATTAATAACAGATGTCAACACCAACTTTGTTCAGTAGTCAAACTATAGTAAATGCTGATACTAGTAGATAAGTTCGTATTATTACGATTTTCGATACGTAATTCATTAATTCTTTAGACAATATTACTTTTTGAAATATCAATAATACTTCAGCTTGTTGTTCTAGTGCAGAGCCCCTCAAACGCCCAAAATCTCACGCGTGCAAAGTGAGGTGCAGAGGTCCTGTGCACAGTGAATCAGTCCGACTCGGCTCGGCTCGGACCAGCCCGTCGTCTTGGGGCGACTCGGCTAAGCTCGGCTCAACTTGGCTCGGATTTGAAGCGCTGCGGAGCAAGTGAAAAAGAGGGAGACAGGCGGAGCGAGGGAGATAGGCGGAGCGAGCGAGACAGGCGTGTGGAAAGAGAGAAAGACAGCGCTATTGCTCCAAATCGAGGAGTGAGGGATCTGCACTCTGGTCAACTAAGCGAAGTCGTCTTTTGCACCGTGCACTGAGCAATGCACTGGTGCATGCACCCTGAGAGGCCGTGTTCTAGTGGATCAGTTTGGGAACTAATGTTGTAGAATAAGTTGCAAGTTTAGTTTTGTTGAGAATTGCTTTTTCTGGCAAGATTGGGACCTTGAGGCAATAAATCTAGTATAACCCTATTTCTAATCAACATTATCACATAAAACATACGCCGAGCTAACAAGGGAATAGAATAACGATAATTTTATGATGCTTATTATTACTATTCCTGCCATTTCCACATAGCAATAGAAATACTTACAATTAACCACTGTTAATTAAATATGACGTTGTAAAAAATATTCAGTCATTTTTCAAAACCAAATCTGTAATAAATTATAACAATTTAAGATTCGTAAAATTAAATAGTGGTTAGGGTACTGATCATTTCGAACTTAAATCCAGGAGAAATGGTCAGAAATTCGTTCATTTTTAATAGTTATTTCAGAAGGAATAATGACTTCTGTCTAAACATACACAAATGCCAAAATTACCACCATGAACCTTCATTGCACTTTTTAATTATTTTTACTGAGGGTATTTTCTCCTGAGAGATACACTGAAGTAGGAAAATTATAACTATATTTTCCCATATAATGAAAACTTAGGGAGAGAGAAAAATAAATAAAGGGTGAATAATTTGAAATAACATAACGGTTACATAAATTATATTTTGATTGAAAATATCATATAAACATACTTTCTTGAATAATCAGCATCCAGACTTTATTGAATTTGTTGTTATTATTTTAAGACATTACTAGTTCAGCACAACGTTTCTTTACAGATAGTACATTTTACATTCACAAACAGAGAGTATAAAGATATATTTCCCCTTGAAAACAGGAAATTCTATCAGAACGTCATTCTACGGAATTGGTCACTTATACCAAATGAGATACAGATACTAGGATAGAAACGGACGAAATGAAGACAACGTATTGGTAAAAGTAGCCCCAAGTAGGAAAACTACGCTACATCACTTCAGATGAAAACAGAACATTATTTATTTATGTAGCCTCATTCTATATCTGTGGGACTGTTGTAACAGGTAACGAACCATCTTCGACATAACGAAATATGTGAGGGACAATATTAGTCATTATAAATGCCTTGCACTTAATAGAATTAAGCGGGACGTATTTCCCTTCATTTCCTCCGCTTTCCCAAGAACCTGATGTTAGTGAATATGGTGCTGGCTGGTCGTTTGACGTTACAGAAACTGACTGTGCGACCATGGTTGCCCGCTCTGGCCTCGTGAAGAGCTACTAGCAGTTTGAAGACGTCTTCTCGGGAGGGATTGCACATGTAACCGAAGTCGTCAACGGGGATGATGCGGTCTATACCGTTCTGTCGTTTCCAGGGATAACGGCGGTAATATCGAGAACGTTTCAGGGGCATATGAGTCTCCTCCCGGAGATCTTCCACGTAGAGCAGAGGACCACCTTCCTCATCCCAACCATCGTCACGTAGCGCCTGCGTAAGGTAGGATGCCAGGAGGTCCAAGTCAACAGCTTGCGTTGAATCCATATCCTCTGAAAGATAAAAGGTAATTCAAATTAGTAGACTTACAAAAATTACAAAACGATAGAAAGGAATAACTACTTAACTTGGATGCAAATCCACAGCCAGTCATCCGACCGGCTCAGGAATGGAATGAATGAAGCCCCCATCTAGAGGCGAGGATAGGAATTGTGCCGGCTGCTGAAGCCTGTCGCACTCCTCTGGGGCAATGATTAATGACTGACAGGTGAAATGAAATGATAATGGAGAGTTTTTCTGGAATGAAAAATGACAGGGAAACCCGAAGTACTCGGAGAAAAGCCTGTCCTGCCTACGCTTTGTCCAGCACAAATCTCACATGGAGTAACCGGGATTTGAACCACGGAACCCAGCGGTGAGAGGCCAGCACGCTGTCGCTGGAGCCACGGAGGCTTTACTTAACTTGGATAATATATATATTTTGATAATAAGCTAACACGAAGGCATTTAGAATAGTATATTCGGGGAGGTTACAGTAAAGTGTGAGTGAATATGAGAGTGAATGTGGGAATATTTTCCGAAATTGCTACGGTAAAAATTTTAGGAAAATTTGCGATTCAGTTAGCTGAAAATACAAAGCTTCCGTGGCTCCAGGCGGCAGTACGCCAGCCTTTCACCGCTGGGTTCCGTGGTTCAAGGCTTGGTCACTCCATCTGAGATTTGTGCTGGACGAGGTGGAGGCGGGACAGATTTTTCTCCGGGTACTCCGCTTTTCTCTTTCATCTTTCATTCCAGCAACACTCTCCAATATTATTTCATTTCATTCGTCAGTCATTAATCGTTGCCCCAGAGGAATGCGGCAGGCTTCGGCAGCCGGCACAATTCCTATCCTCGCCGCTAGGTGGAGGTTTCATTCATTCCATTCCTGACCCTGATGAATGACTGGAAACAGGCTGTGGATTTTCATTAGCTGACAATATATAAAATTTAATCCAGGAGATTATACAGCGTTATTCAGCTAAGTTGTTCACCTCATTATCTTCTGATCCGTTAAAGATATAGATATTCTGTTTTAAAATTAGTCAATTGTATTAAGGGGCTCATAAAACATAGCCCAATTTGTCTCCATCACATACGTAATTATCACGAAACCAGTAGCAACTTTCTTTTCTTAAATAGTAATATACTAATTTCACACAAGAGAACAACTAAGATTCGAGCGACAAGTTGTGCTTATTTTGCAAATCCGACGAGACTTTTGGAGATATTAAAGGGTTTCATATGTGTAGGCATAAGACGGAAAGCGATTGTAATGTTCCGTGACTCACGCCTTGTTGATAAACACGTATACCTCGCCGTTATATCGAGTGGGCTCCGAGAAGCAACAGTATGATGTTTAAATGACCTTTGTCCATATCCGCCACATGTTGAAGTTTTGACAGTCTGAGGGACGAAGGTCATTTAAACATTTTCCTACATTGACACGGTCAGGAGGATACTCTTCAGCATAATGCACCGGTTGGCCTGCACCTTACAGTGGCCCAAAGTGAAACTCATACACTGAAGTATAACATTGCATTGATCATGGCAATAAGGTAACTATGATGATGAAGATGATGCTTATACTTAAAAGGGCCTAACATGTAGGTCATCGTCCCCTAATGTTACGAAATGAGACGAAATGTAATGACAAATTAAAAATCCAAAATCTTCCATCGACCAGAATTCAAAACGTGAGGACGAAGAATGGATGGATATGAATTTAAAGCAATCAGTGGATCCGACCCACAATGCCTCACATTCACAGAACCTGACTTAAAACAATAGTATTACTGACCAAGAGACAGCTTCTAAAGCACAATACTTAATCGATGATGCTTGCAGTATAAACGGGTCCAAAATCCAAGTTATCGGCCCCTCATAATGGTATTTATCGCTTGTCAAGTAGAACCATGGTATTTGACATGGTACGGTACTAATCAACAGTATCGTAGACTCGCGGTATTCCACACATTATGGTACTACTCACAGGTAATGAAATTCGCACAGGTAATACAGACCTATGGCGTTTCGCACATTGCGGCGCCATTTACAGACAACGGAAGTCTATGGTGTTCATCACATACTTGTACTACCCACAGGGACTAGCACTATCCCGTGGTGTTCCTCATAAGTTATAGTGGGTACTAATCATAGGCAAGCCAGAATCATGGTTTCGCTCACCCATGGTATCGCTCATATAGTGGTACTAATCACGGGTACTGTAAAAGCCGGCAACGCATTCTGTTGCTACTAATCACAAACCTATTTGGTACCTAATATAGCGGTACTACGCGCAAGTAAAAGCGACCCATCTTGTTCCCCGCGTGGTGGTACTAATCACAAGTAGTTTCATGGTTCTAATGCAATCATCCGTTGGTGGCCCCTCTTAGTCGCCTCTTCGCCTCTTACGACAGGCAGGGGATACCGTGGGTGTATTCTTCGTCTACGTCCCCCACCCAAGTCCGCGGGCAAGCCGGCTAGAACCCCCTATCCGCCACTTGGGACGCGCCACGTGGGAGTATCTCCTCTCCCCCTGCTACGCCAGCGTATTAGGTTCGTGGAAGGTAACTATGATGAAAAGTGAAACAAAATCTGGATTGTCTATTGCGATAGACATTGCAGATTATGTACTGAAAATATCGATCACGTGGACCAATACATTCAATATTAAATAAATAGTTTGTATGAGTTGTCTGCATAACAGGTAAAAGTGAAACTCGTACAACACATTGGTGATGTCAATGGAAACAGTTCACAGCCTATTCACTCCCTCATTCCTACTCAGATTTGCGCCCAGGTTAGACGTGCTTCATTCCGAGATCTGCTTACAGTACGCATGGTTCAATACAAATGCAATGGGACGTCAGAAGGGACGAATTTCACTGGAGGAACGTCAACGTATCTTCCACCACAATAGACAAGGTAAATCTCAAAAAGAAATAGCCAGAGACGTAAATAGATCGCATTTCCCTGTACATGCCCTAACATGTGGTTAGGATTCCTCCCATGTTAGAAACACCTCAGTAGATTTAGTGAAGTAGTAAGCAGTTTTTTCTCCTTTTCTTCTTTTTCTTACTTTTTTTTTTGAGAGATAGAATATATTTTGTTTGTTTATGTTTGCCTTTATGTAGGTGGTGCCCTAACATGTGGTTAAGATTCCTCCCATGTTAGAAGCACCTCAGTAGATTTAGTGAAGTAGTAAGTATTATTTTTTCTTTTTCTTCCTTTTGCTGAGAGATAGAATAGATTTTGTTTGTTTATGTAGTGGGTGCCCTAACATATGGTCAGGATATCCGCCTTTGTTAGGGGCAGCTCAGTAGATTTAGTGATATAGTTAGGTAGTTTTTAAGAGAGTTATAGGAGATATTGTATGTTTGCCTTTGTGTTTTTGTGTTTCTTCTTTTTGATTCACTCTGTCTTTATTGCCTGTAAGCCGAAGGTGTAAACTAGGGTGGGCAATAAAGAAATGTTCATTCCCCTGTACAGGACACCATAAAACGTTTCAAAGAACGAAAAGTGTTAGTCAACAAGGCAAGAGAGAGCTTCAGAAAAATCTTTAGTCAAAGAGATGAACGCTGGTTACTTAATGAGGTGAAAAAGAATCCAAAGTAATGTGCTCCTAAGTTGACATTAGACGCTGAAGAGTGGTTAGGAAAGATATGTAATCTTGAAACAGTGAGAAATCTGTAACGGAAACATACAGTATGTCACTTTCCTATTCATACACAACCTGTTTCGTTATGATGATTGATTGATAGATGATTGTTGTTTAAAGGGGCCTAACATCTAGGTCATCGGCCCCTAATGGTACGAAATGAGTCGAAATGGAATGACATATTCAAAGTCTAAAATTCTCCACTGACCAGAATTCAAAAGCGTGAGAACGAAGAATGAATGGATGGACATGAATTTAAAACAATCAGTGGATGCGACCCGCAAGGTCTCACATTCATATAAACTGACGTGACAAAATAGTATTACTGACCAAGAGACTACTGCTATAGCATAACACAATCGATTATGCGTGCAATCAACAGGGCGTCCTAAATCGAAGTTATCGGCCCCTCATAACAGTACTGATCGCTAGCAAATTAGAACCATGGTATTTGTTCTGTTGCGGTACTAATCAAAAGTAGCAGAGACTTGCGGTATTCCACACACTATTGTACTACTCAGAGCTTATGAAATCCGACATAGAATACAGACCTATGTTTTTCTCACTTTGCGGCGCCATTTACAGGCAACGCAACCCTATGGTGTTCATCACATAAGAGTACTAACCACAGGGACCTCACCCTATCCCGTGGTGTTCTTCATATAGTGGGTACTAATCATAGGCAAGGCAGAACCATGGTAGCTATCATCCCATGGTCCTGCTCATATGGTGGTACTAATCACAGGTACTGCAAAAGCCGACCGCACGGTGCTACTGTGTGCTACTAATCACAAACCAATTTCGTACCCAATGTAATGGTACTACGCACAAGTAAAAGCAACCCTTGGTGTTCTCCGCGTGGTGGTACTAATCACAGGTAGTTTCATTATTCTAATAAATCAACCCTTGGTCGCCCCTTTTAGTCGCCTCTCACGACAGGCAGGGGATACCGTGGGTGTATTATTCGTCAGCCTCCCCCACCCACAGGGGGGGTGTGTTTGGTCCGCGAGAGGTATTTTATTTCCCTCAAGTCCGCCAGCAAGCCAGTTAGGACCCCCCTATCCGCCACCTGGGACACGCCACGCGGGAGTATCACCCCTCCCCCTACTACGCCTGCGTAGCAGGTTCGTGGTGTTTCGTTATGAAGAGTTCTATGTGCCTGTATCTTTATGGAAATTATTGATTTATAGTTGTGTGTCGTGAATGTAATAACAAGATGTAAACACTCAATGCACACATATTTTGTTAGTGCAAATAATTTGTGTTTACACAAATGAAAACTGCATACACTCCAAAGCTTCAAATCACTTTGCTATTTATACACAAGTTTAGATGACGTCATCCGATAACTTTGAACGGAGCATGCGTACTGTAAGTGGGTGTGGCGCGAGGATAGGTGTTTCTGGTTGTGTTCATCTTACAATTAGACCTTACAGAGTACTGGGCAAGGGTAAAGAGCTTGGATATGAGATGAAACAGACAATCTAGCTCTTATAGGGTACACCATACGAAAAATAGGAGTCATGGCGAAGAAAAGTCATGCCACTGTTCAATATGTCACTAATAGGTTTAAGTACGAAGGGTCGGTGAAGAATGTGCCTAGAAAACACAAACAAAAGAAACTAAGCCTACAAGCAGAAAGACTTATTGTGAGGCGAGTGAAATTCAACCCTCTCATAAGTACTCCAAAGCTGCGGGCAGTGCTGGAAGCTTCTACTGGGAAGAATCATGTACTCAGACGGTCCTGCGAGTTTTACATCGACACGGTTACCATGGCCGTGTAGCAAGGATGAGGCCCTATATTAGTAAGAAGAACCATGCTGCAAGAATGCTCTTTGCGAAAGAACACGTAAACAAGGGCCAGAAGTTTTGGAACCATGCCATCCGGTTCGATGAAACTAAAATCGATTCCCACAGTGAAACACGGAGGTGGATCGGTTATGATGTGGGGGTGTATGTCAGCACAAGGTGTAGAGAATATTCAATTTATTGAAGGCACGATGGACAAACTGGTGTACAATAATATTTTGAAGAACAATGTTAAACAAAATGCTGAAAAATTGGGAAGGCTACCGTCCTACATGTTTCAACAGGAAAAGACCGCAAACATACCACTGCTCTGAACAAGGAGTGGTTAATTTGGAACATTCCAAAACAATTAAAAACACCTCCCAAGTCTGTTGACTTAAAACCTATTGAACATTTATTGAAGTCTAGGATTCACAGTAGAAAGGTTTCATTCAAAGATGAGTTAAAACGAGTGGTGACTCAAGAATGGTACAGTAACAGCCATGAAACGTGTGCGAGGCTAGTAAATTCCATGCAGCGTAGGTGTCAAGCTGTCATTAAAGCCAAGGGTTACTCCACAAAATACTAGGATTGGTGATATGGTTCATTTGATTCATATGTTTAGTTGAAGAACTTTCATCTGTATGAATAACAATGTGACGTAGGAAAACGTCATGTTTTGTGATATTCTCCAGTATATTTTACTATATGCTGTTATAAATATTACTTTTGTATGCTATTGCAAAGAAACCTACCAGAAATAAAATTCATAAAAGACAATTACTGTAACATCCGTCTGACCACGAACCTACTACGCTGGCGTAGCAAGGGGAGAGGTGATACTCCCACGTGGCGCGTCCAAGGTGGCGGATAGGGGGGTCCTAACCGGCTTGCCGGCGGACTTGACGGAAATAAAATACCTTTCGCGGACCAAACACAAGCCCCCTGTGGGTGGGGGAGGCAGACGAAGAATACACCCACGTCGTAAGAGGCGATTAAAAGGGGCGACCAAGGGATGATCCAATCAGAACCATGAGACTACATGTAATTAGTGCCAACACGCAGGGAAAACCATGTGTCGCAGTTACTTGCGTTTAATACCACTATGTTAGGTACGCAATAGGTTTGTGATTAGTAGCGACAGTGTGTGAATCAGGAGGTGAGTCCTACAGTACCTGTATTTCGTACCCCTATATGAGCGACACCATGGTTCTGCCTTTCCTATGCTTAGTTCCCACTATGTGAGGAATTCCACGAGATAGTACGAGTCCCTGTGGTAAGTCCACTTTGTGAGGAGCGCCATAGGTTTGCGTTGCCGTTATAGGTTTGCGTTGCCTGTAAATAGAGCCGCAATGTGCGAAACACCATAGGTCTGTGTTGCATGTGCGCATTACACTACCTGTGAATAGTACCGTAATGTGTGGAATACCGTGAGTCTTCGCTACTTTTGATTAGTACCGCAACATTACACATAGCATGGTTCTACTTTCCTAGCGATAAATACCATTATGAGGGGCTGATGACCTGGATTTTGGACCCGTTTCGACTAAAAGCATAATCGATTCAGCACCGTGCTATAGAAGCAGTCCCTTGGTCAGTAATACTATTGTTTTGTGCTAGCTTCTGTGCATGTAGCCAACGACCGTATCCGTGTTGAAATAACGGATCCCGTGAGATCTCCGAAGTTAAGCAACATTGGGCGTGGTCAGTAGTTGGATGGGTTGCCATGCGCTCTTGGTGGGGGTAAGGGAATAGAGCAGCGGAAGGAACTGGTCACCCTACCGCACGTAAACTCCTACTTAGGAACATCTCTGTGGAGGTTCGGACCTGCCTTCGGGCAGAATAACCCTTACTCTTACTGTGCATTTCATTTCGTCTCATTTCATACCATTAGGGGCCGATGACCTTGATGTTAGGCCCCTTTAAACAACAAACATCAATCAATCAATATCCATTTGAATGTCCAAAATATACTGCTCTTTTCACAATATGAAACTATATGGATAAGAAAGTGACATACTGTAATTATAACGCCATAGTAGCTAAGAAGAGACCTTTCATTAGTGAAGGCAACGGAAGGAAGAGAGTCGCATTTGCTAGGAAATAACAAAATAAGGATTTTAAATATTGGAAAACAGTTCTCTTCACTGATAAAAGAAAGAAAAACCTCTTTGGATCCGATGGGAAGGCTTATGTATGGCGAAAGCCAAATATCGAACTTCAAGAGAAGAATCTACGACCCTCTATGAAACATGGTGGTGGGTTTGGAATGATATGAGGCTGTATGGCTGCTAGTTGGGTGGGTAATTTAGAGTTCATAGAGATCATGTATATTTAAGCATCTTACAGAAGAATGTGCAACCCTGTGCTCAAAAACCTGGGGTTGGTAGTACATTCAAAGCTTATCAGGATAATGATCTGAAACACCAGGCTCTGAAAGTAGGCACCTTGCTTCTTTGCAAGTGCCCAAAGGTATTAAAAACCCCACCCCAATCACCGGATATTAATGTAATAGATCATCTATGGTCTCATCTTGAAGTTAGAGTACAGCAGCACTCTACTAAAGCAAGAAAGACTTGAAAGCAATTTTAGAAGAATGGAACAGGATTCCTGTGAGGAAAGCTGGTGAAATTAATACCCAGGAGATTGGGAGACGTTATAAACAATAAAGGGTTTCCTAAAAAGTATTAATTATTTCGATTCGTATTCTATTTCCAACATCTTCTTCTTATCTTAATCTGTTTACCCTCCAGAGTTGGCTTTTCTCTCGGACTCAGCGAGGGATCCCACCTCTATCGCTTCAAGGGCAGTGTCCTGGAGCGTGAGACATTGGGTCGGGATACAACTGGGGAGGATGACCAGTGCCTCGCCCAGGCTGCCTCACCTGCTATGCTGATAGGGCATTGGTGTGGGATGGGAAGATTGAAAGTGACAGACAGGGAAGAGGGAAGGAAGCGGCCGTGGCCTTGAGTTAGGTACCATCCCGGTATTTGCCTGGAGGAGAAGTGGGAAACCACGGAAAATCACTTCCAGGATGGATGAGGTGGGAATC
Organism: Anabrus simplex; assembly: GCF_040414725.1. Taxonomy (NCBI): domain Eukaryota; kingdom Metazoa; phylum Arthropoda; class Insecta; order Orthoptera; family Tettigoniidae; genus Anabrus; species Anabrus simplex. The sequence continues at coordinate 71,672,663 of NC_090268.1, read as the reverse complement.
GAACCCACCTCTACTCAGTTGACCTCCTAAGGCTGAGTACCACTTTTCAAATTTCGTGTCAGAGCCGGGAATCGAACCTGGGTCTCCGGGGGTGGCAGCTAATCACACTAACCATTACACCACAGAGGCGGACATTCCCAACATCTACTGTAGGAAAAAACAATTATTGTGTTTTAGTTAGGAAGTGTAGGAATTTAATTTTGAGACAAAAATTGTTCTATTGTCACAAAATGTAATTTTCTCTTGCATTGATCTAAATGAATTGCTAAGTACGGACTGTACGAAGCTTATACTCGCTAGAATTATCAAATGTTCATTTCGTTGATGTACTGCATGTCGTTTTGTCTTTATTTACTATTATACATGTCATTATATCGCTGTACGTGTTTCGCTTTGAGCAACTGTATATTTTTTAAGAAGCATAAAACAGTATGATGTGCAGCATTTCGGATCTACAAAACTTTTGTTTCATTGACGTTGAATGTGAAAGAGAGGAGATTACACGTGAAATTGTAATACTTCAGTTGCTTTATTGTCCTTCTCAAGAGTGGATTACACATGAAATGATATCAAAAACATCAAAATCCAATGAATGTCATGGTCAATGGAAGAAATGGAAACATGATGATGATGATGATGCTTGTTGTATAAAGGGGCCTAACAGCGAGGTCATCGGCCCCTAATGGTACGAAATGAAATAACAAAAAAATTCAAATTCATCCACTGACCAAAATAAAATAAAAAATGTCATGAAAAATTAATGGATGGACATGAACCCTAAAAAAAACCAAACAAAAACAGCGGATCAGACTCAAAAAGAAGGTAGTTAATTAGAGTATTACTGACCAAGGGACCATTTATAAAGCACAATGATGCTTGATGTCTGAAGGGGTGCTAAATTCACGTCTGAGGCCCCACAGAATGGTACATGTCACGAGTAAAGTAGAACCATGGTATTTGTCTTTTTTGGGGTACTGATCAAAAGTAGCGAAGACTCACGGTGGTCCACACAAGATGGTACTACTCACAAGTATTGCAATTCGTACAGGGAACGCAGACCTATGGGGTTTCTCACACAATGGCGCCACTCATAGCCAACGCAAACCGGTAAGGTTCCTCACCTAGGTGTACTAGTCACGGGCGCCGGTATTCCCGTGGTGTTCCTCACATAGTGGGTACCAATCACAGGCAACGCTGACCCACGGTGCCGCTCATATAACGGTACAGCTCACAGGCTACGCCCAGACCCGCGGTGTTGCTCACATGGGTACGACGTACGGGTACTGGAAACCACCAGACCAGGCTTTTTACTGCAACTAATCACAAACCTATTTCGTACCAATTTAGTGATACTACTCGCAAGTACATGCAACCCATGGTGTTCCCCGCATGATGGTACGAATCAATAGTAGGTTCATGGTTCTAATTCAATCATCCCTTGGTCGCCCCTTGTAGTCGCCTCTTACGACAGGCAGGGAATACCGCGGGTGTATTCTACATGTGCGTCCCCCACCCGCAAGGGGGAGTGTGTTTGGTCCGCGAGAGGTATTTTATTTTCCTCAAGTCCGCCGGCAAGCCGGTTAGGACCCCCCTATCCGCCACCTGGAACGCGCCACGTGGGAGTATCACCTCTCCCCCTGCTACGCCTGCGTAGCAGGTTCGTGGAAATGGAAACAAAAGTTAACAGGAACGTTATTGTTGGGTTCTTTTGTCCTCCTTAAAGCCAATATCGATGAACTTACAACAGGCAGTGGTGGAGTTGTGAATAAATTACTGCTGGTTTGCTTGCACACACCGTTGTTTAGACTATAAGGTTGAGGTATTTTAGGAACATTGTTTCATTCTCCCCTTTTCAACCATTTCCATCACACAGGGAAATGTACTATAGGTCAAAAAGTGGTTGGGGGTGTTGTGTTTATCAACAAGCCATGAGTCACGCAGCATCACAGCCAGTGACGTATCGCTTTCTGTCAAATGTCTACACACATGGAACTATTTAATATCTCCAAAAAGTTCTCGTCGGATTTGCAAAATAAGCACATCACTGAAATTGTCTCTCTATTTTTAGTTGTTCTATAGGGTGAAATTAGTGTAGTCCCATTAAAAAAACGAAGTTGGTAATTACTCATGAGATGGAGATGAATTAGATAGTATTTTATGAGACCCTTAATACAAAACTTGAGGCTCAGAAATGTGGTTTTGGAGAAGAATTACAAAAGCAAGTTGGATTGATAAAAATCTCAATTATCTTTCTTTAAATAACGCAAAGGAGGATCGATATTTATTAAATTAAATACAATAAATAAGAAGAAAACGAAGTTTTTGGACACGTACTGAGAAATGACTCTCTTCTCCAAACCATCATTGAAGGCAAAGTCCTGGCAAAGAGACCCAGGAGACGACCAAGGATGTCACACATCAGGAACTCCGTCGGTGAAAAGGCACGTGGTTCATATAGAACAGGGCCTCTCAGGGTGCAGTGCACGGGCGCAAGTTGCAGGAGACGACTTCACTAGGTTGACCAGAGTGTAAACTACCACTCCACTTCCCCTACACCTGTCTCACCCGTTCGGCCTGTCTTCGCCTTCTCCACCTTCCCCGCTGATCCTCCCCTCGCTGCGAAATGTTTATGTGCGGTGAGCGGAGACACTGTTGTATGGGACAATGATACCGGTGTTAAAACACTCTTCTTTCAATTTGGTTTGAGTAGACAATTTATCTTCTCTAGCTCTTCTTTTCCTTTAACTTTGCAATGATACCAGTTATGCCTGTAACAAGGGACCGGCTGACAGCAATTTGAGAGCCTTCTTTAAATTACAATCAGAAATAGGCCTACTCGCACGCAATCTAGTTCTCGTACAAGTCAAAGCAGGAAAACAGACCTTTCACATATGCATGTGGAACCAAACATAGAAATAATCTTAGCTGCTTCTCGATGCAGCTTAGGAAAATCTTCCTTTGAAAAACTCTCGTAGAATTTGAGCAAAGCCTTTGTATTGGAAAATAGATCTTTTTGATTAACTTATCACATAATTATTGTCCCACGGATCAAGCATTTGGCTTTATCGCCACGACTGACAAAAAAGTACGAAAGTTCCCAGTTCGATTGAAATGGACTTTCGGATGTCTTTACTTTCTTTGAAACAGGTTGCTCCATTATTATGTTGTTGTCTTGCGCTTATCTATTTCTCTGATAAACAAGCCGTCTATCACCGAACGCTTCGTCGCTCTCAGCGCACTACACCATCCGAGTCAAGCCGAGTTGAGTCGAGTCGGAACGATGCACAGTGCACGGAGTCTCTGCGCCTCGATATGCACGCGTGCGTTTGAGAGGCTCTGATATAGAAGCATGAAGAGGCTAGCAGAAGATCGTCAGATGTGGCTAAAACAACAAGGCATTGCCTTTAGTAGATGATGATAATGATGATTAATACGATTTAAGAATTTTAAATTAGTAATCCTATATCTTTAAAGGATCAGAATATATTTGAGGTGGACAACTTAGCTGAATCACCCTGTATATTTCATGCCCAGAATTTAGCAAAGGAATTATCCCACATTAATTCCTCCATTGAACATACGGAAGGACACAAAAAACTGCGTCGCAGCTATTGAGTTGTCTAGGTTCCACTTCTGCAGGTTCACTTTAAATCTGTCGACCTCAGTCTAAACCTTTTAGAGGACTTCAAATGATCCAGTTTTCAGTATTACCAAGAGGTAGTGATTCTTTGAGTTTCATCAGTCAAGAGATTGGATATTTTCTCGTTCCATGTAGCAATTCTAGCTATCTCCCTTTCTTCCACCAGGTCCTCAAGAGGCTTTTCATTGATTTTAACCTTTGCTAGGCAGGTTTATACACTAAGGGTGGATGAGAAGAATGTCTTTTTTTTAATAGTGGCTTTACGTCGCACTGACACAGATACGTCTCGTGGCGACGATGGGATAGGAAAGGCCTAGGAGTTGGAAGGAAGCGGCCGTGGCCTTAAATAAGGTACAGCCCCAGTATTTGCCTGGTGTGAAAATGGGAAACCAAGGAAAACCATCTTCAGGGCTGCCGACAGTGGGATTCGAACCTACTATCTGCCGGATGCAAGCTCAAAGCCGCGCGCCTCTAACCGCACGGAAAACTCGCCCGGTGGGATGCCTTTCATAGTTGGCTGCAACTTCTCTCGTGATGTCCTGAGTATCTCTGTGTGACTTGGTTTCAGATCCGTTTTGATTATGCAGGTCTCGTTGTGCGCAATATCAACATGCATGGCGTGGAATTAGTAAGTTTTGCAGATCGGTTTGATAAGATGTACCGGTATTTTAGACATATCCACTCTGTATTTTTTTAGGCGCACCTACAGGCACTTATCAGAGGTATCAAAGGGAAGCTCAGAAATAATTTAACAAGTGGTGCACTCTACTTAAGAACTCCAAGAGAGTTATCCTTTTCCCACACTACCCGAGAGGTAATAATCAGTGGCGAAAAAGTAGGGGAAGTAAACGTAACCTTAATGACAAAGGTAGGCCCCGAACGCACTACGCTGTCGTAGTAGGGGGATAGGTGGTACCCCCAAGTGGCGCGTCCCTGGTGGCGGATAGGGAGGTCCTAACCGTCTTTCCGGCGAATTTGAGTGAAATAAAATAACTGCCGCGGACCAAACATACGACCCCTTATGGGTAGGGGATGCAGACGAAGAATACAATCACGGTATCCTCTGCCTGCCGTAAGAGGTGACTAAAAGGGTCGTCCAAGAGATGCTGAATTTTGAACCTGTGATTAGTACCATCATGCGAGGAACACCATGACTCAACTTTTCTTGCGATTAGTACCACTATGTGAGGAATATCATGGGTCTGTGGGTGGTTCATTATGGGTTTACAGTATGCGCCACCATGACGGAGGATCTTCTCTGTCCAGGTTCGGTTGGAAAACCCCGAGGAGGAGATAAAAAAGGCTGTTTCAGCGTCTGGTTGTGGACATCATGGGTCTGCGTTTCGAGGAACACCACAATTCTGGGCGTTGCCTGTGATTAGTACCACTATATGAGGAACACCACTGCGATTGGTACCACTATGTGAGGAACACCGTGGGTTTGCGTTGCCTATGAGTGTCGCCATTATGTGAGAAACACCATAGGTATGCGTTACTTGTGCGTAATACATTACCTGTGAGTAGTACCACAATGTGAGCAACACTGTGAGTCTACGTTACTTGTGATTAGTACCGCTACATGAGAAACTTTCCCGGCGATAAGTACCATTGACCTGGATTTGATGATGTTGATGCTTGTTATCTAAAGGGGCCTAACATCGAGGTCATCGGCCCCTAATGGTACGAAATGAAACGACAAACTAAAAGTTCAAAATCATCCACTGACCAAAATAAAAAATGTCATGAAGAATGAATGAATGAATGAATGAATGAATGAATGAATGAATGAATGAATGAACATGAATTTAAGACAATCAGTGGATCCGACTCAAAAAACTATCATAGTTAGTAGTATTACTGACCAAGGGACCACTTTCAATGCACAATCCTGAATCGAGGATGCTTGGTGTCTAAATGGGTCCAAAATACAGGTCGAAGGCCCCTCAGAATGATACTTATCGCTAGTAAAGTAGAACCATGGTATCTGTCCTGTTGCAGTACTAATCAAAAGTAGCAGGGACTTGCGGTATTCCACACATTATTGTACTACTCAGAGGTTATGAAATTCGACGTATAATACAGACCTATGTTTTTCTCACTTTGCGGTGCCATTTACAGGCAACGCAAACCTATGGTGTTCATCACATAAGAGTACTAACCACAGGGACCTTCCCCTATCCCGTGTTGTTCCTCAAATAGTGGGTACTAATCACAGGCAAGGCAGAACCATGGTAGCTATCATCCCATGGTCCTGCTCATATGGTGGTACTAATCACAGGTACTGCAAAAGCCGACCGCACGGTGCTCCTGTATGCTGCTAATCATAAACCTATTTCGTACCTAATATAGTGGTACTACGCACATGTAAAAGCGACCTTTGGTGTTCTCCGCGTGGTGGTACTATACACATGTAGTTTCATGGTTCGAATGCAATCATCCCTTGGTCGCCCCTTTTAGTTGCCTCTCACGACGGGCAGAGGATACCGTGGGTGTATTATTCGTCTGCCTCTCCCACCCACAGGGAGTGTGTGTTTGGTCCGCGAGAGGTATTTTGTTTCCCTCAAGTCCGCCGGCAAGCCGGTTAGGATTGTGCTTTGGAAGCAGCCCCTTGGTCAGTATATACCATTGCTTTAAGTTAAGGTCTTCGTCACGGAAAGACAAGAAGCCTTGAGAAGTAATCGTGAGCTTTTTGAGAAATGAGCGATTGTCACTAAACTCTCTCAGTCTGCGTCTGACAAAGACATGATGGTGATGTAGGGAAAGACAAACTGTCTTTAATCCAGGCAGCACTCACGAGCCAGTGATTGTCATTAAAATGTCATGGTGACATTTGAGAAAAACAATGTCTTTCCTCCAGTCTTTTCCATTCGTGAGTTCGACAAGAAATTGTGAGGGGAGTGAGGGAACTTCGGTATCCAAATATCCGGCTCCATGACTAAATGGTTAGTATGCTGATCTTTGCCCCAATGGTTTTCAGGTTCGATTCCCGATCAGGGGGATTTTAACCTTAATTATTTAATTCCTCTGTCTTGGGGGCTGGTTGTTTGTGTCCGTTTCATTAGAATTCATATTAGGTAGGTCCCATTCTCACCGACACGCAAGTCACCTATAAAAAGCAAAGCAAAGTCATCTCTGTACAGGCCATGAAGGCCCTTGGAGGGGTGGAAGGTAATGGCAAGCTTTCACTATCCGTAATCTCGGCACTTGATGAGGTAGAATGGTTAGCTCTACGTCTGGCCGCCTTTGCCCCCAGGATTTAACCCGGTACTCATTTTTGGTGCAGGCTGAGTGAACCTCAGGTAGGTCGCCTACAGGCCGTTTAATTCGAAAAGACCTGTACCAGGCCCCTACGGAGGCCATACGTCATTATTATAATATTCAAATATTATTTTAGTG